>NC_044032.1:525039209-525350829 GCF_901765095.1 Microcaecilia unicolor
ACGTCCATTTTCCAGCACCAAAAAAAAATGCCTTTTTTCCAGGTGCGCTGAGGAAATGGACCAGTACGCGTCCAAAACACACGCCAACTCCAGCGCAGGCCTAGGCATGCCTTAGTAAAAGGGCCCCACACTAATACTTCTAATTATTTAGATTATTACTGAGTGTTAGGCAAGGGAAGGTGAATTGTGGAAAGAAGAAGGGATTGCATATATTCTAACACCTGCAATGATGGAATACAAAGAAGGAAGGCTCAAAACAGCATTCAGGGTAAGGAAAGGAAAATCTTACAGGAAGTCACACACTGTAGCTAGCAACTGGGATGTATCTTTATTAATGTGGACAAAATAACTGGGCAGACTGGATAGGTTAGATGGTCTTTTTCTGCTGGATTTACTATATTATTATGAATGCTCTGGTATGTACAATTAGTTTATTGTGTACATTGAGGGGCTTATTTACTAAACAATGTTAAGATTTTGCACTTAACATAGGTTATGTGGATAAAGTGCAAAGACTCCTAAATAATTTATTTATTTATTTATTGCATTTGTATCCCACATTTTCCCACCTCTTTGCAGGCTCAATGTGGCTTACAATACATCATGAATGGTAGAAATCTATAAGAAAATAGATAATAAATAGTACAGAAGGATCTTGGGTAACATTGTAATGATAGAAACATGATGGTAGTATAACAAGCAGCGATTATAAGACAATTCTAGATGTATGTGGAGGAGTTCACATTTGTTGATCTTTGTCTTATACCTTGTTAAAGAGATGGGTCTTCAGTAGTTTGCGGAAGTTAGTTCATAAATCGTTTTTAAGTTGTGCGGCAGCGCGTTCCAGAATTGTGTGCTCAGGTATGAAAAGGTTGACGCATGCGTTAGTTTGTATTTTAGACCTTTACAGTTGGGGAAGTGAAGATTTAGGAATGTGCGGGATGATTTTTTAGCATTCCTGGGTGGTAAGTCTATCAGGTCTGACATGTAGGCTGGGGCATCTCCGTGAATGATTTTATGAACTAGGGAGCATATTTTGAACATGATGCGTTCTTTAAGTGGGAGCCAGTGTAGCTTTTCTCGTAAGGGTTTAGTACTTTCATATTTTGTTTTTCCGAATATGAGTCTAGCTGCAGTGTTCTGGGCTGTCTGAAGTTTCTTGATTATTTGCTCTTTGCAGCCAGCGTAGAGTGCGTTGCAATAGTCTAGATGACTGAGTACCATTGATTGTACCAGGTTGCAGAAGACGGTCCTTGGGAAGAAAGGTCTTACTCTTTTTAATTTCCACATTGGTTTTTTTTTTTTTTTTTTGGGGGGGGGGGGGGGGGTATTCCTGGCATCAACGACAACGCAGCCATGATGCTAATGCATGGCAATATATGTTACTACCACTGCTTGGTTCTAGGATAAGCAGCATATCTGTTTTGCTCTTTGGATCGTGCCATGTACTTGTGACCTGGATTGACCACTGTTGGAAACAGGATACTGGGCTTGATGGACCTTTGGTCTGTCCCAGTATGGCAACTCATATGTTCTTATGTACTTCTGATTAGCATCATGGCAGGTAATGTGGAATGCAGTTAATTCCACCTTTGAAGGATAGTTAACCATTCTGCATTATCTGCCTGATTTGCAGTTAAAGTGCATTAATATAACATTCATTAATGACTGAGCTACCCTCTCCACCCAAGCCCAGTCTCTTTCTTATCCCCTACCCCTCATTTCAATAAAATTCCATGTTAGATATTTAACACAGGAATTAACACATGTAAACTGTATTTACCAAGCATTAGCTTTTAAAAAAATGTACATTAATTCCTGTGTTTAAACAGCTAATACAGCTTAGTAAATAGGCCTCTAAGCTTGAAATGTTGTCTGAGTAGCATGCTGAATTTGACCCACTTTACTGAATCAACCTCACCATTATCAGAACCAGGGAGCCTGAATGCTGGGTTCCAGAGGGGGCCCCTTGCTGAGAACATTTGCTGTGATAGCAGTGAAAAGAAATAAAATGGAGGAAAAGTCTGCATAATTGCTATTGAAGTCTCATGGTACAATAAAACCAGAAGAAGCAATAGATGAAAATAAAAAGACTCATTGTAAGGGTAACAAATCTTTATTTCAAGACAGCATAAAAAGACAAATAAAGTGACCAATGTGGTTTTGAAACGAGATGACTGAAGAGGTAAGGGCATAAAGGTTAAAATGTAGAAAGCAGAATGGATCTCTGGAGGAGGATAGAGAAAATATCTGCAATAGCTTGAGGACAGCAAAGAGGATAGTCGGCAGCACTGAAAAGGCACAAATAGAGGAAAAATAGCTAAGGTTATAATGCAAGGTGAGAAGAAAGTGTTTCTAGGCATATTCCCCAGGATTCTGTATCATTGAAGCGTATTCTGTAACAATGCGCATAACATAATTAGTTAACAAGCTAATCAACACTGATAATTGGATGTTAGCAAGCAAGTACTAATTGGCATTAATTAGAATTTATGCACACTGCTTGCTAAGTGTATTCTGTAACGAGGTGCCCGTACATTCTAAGTTGCATAGCTGAAAAGTGGGCGTGGTTATAGGAGTGGAATGGGCAGGTCATGGGTGTTTCTAAAATCCATGTGTGTTATTATAGAGTACACCCTCTTTGCGCCTACTTTAGGCATTGGATTTATACCAGGTTTTAGTTGGCATTATAGACCACAACTAAATTTAGTCATGTGGAAATCAAGGTGCAATATATAGAATCTAGCCCATTATGGTGGAGTGACAGTACCTATTAGGTACGATCTAACTGTCTGTTTGTCTGTTTGTCTGGTGTCTGCATGCACAAACCTATGTGTAAAACATAGTGGGAAGCATTGAACAAAAAAGAATGAAAGACGTGATGAAGATATGCTGAGTCTGCGCTGGGATGCCAAGTTCTCCAACACAGGGAGAAGATAACTAGGCCATGGCGAAGATGCGCTGAGTGTGCTGTAAAGATCCAAAGCCCTGCAGCATAGAAAGAGGAGGCCCAGGCCATGATAAACAGGTGCTGAGTGTGACACAGGGAGCCCAAGCCCTGCAACTCAGAGAAAGAAGGCCCAAGTTGTGGTAAAGATGTGCTGAGTCTGAGTGTGCCATGAGTATCTCAAGCCCTACAGCATAGGCCATGGCAGAGAAGAGCAGCTACTGTAGTCACCCTAAAGAAGCGTTGTTGGTGAAATAATGTGAGAACAATGTAAATGTAAGAGCAAATCAAAGATGAGCAGAAAAAACTCTGTGTAATACTAGGGGAAAGAGGAGAAATAACAACTATAGCAGCAAAATGTGTTGTATTCTGCCACTGGGCAAGAAATGTGACCTCACCAAGGACAATCCAGACCAGGACCATAACCTGGAAATTATTCTTGTTAATGACATCTCTGTATATACTGTTATTTTATTGTTGTTACTTATACTTAGAAATTTATCTCCTGTTTGTTTTCTTTTTATCTACCAGAAAATATATTACTTTGACATCACATGTAAAATTGTCAGCCAATAAAGTTATCTGAATCTGGGAAGAGGAAAGGGGAGGAGTGGGAGTAAATATGGGGGGGGGGGGGGGGGGGGGGGGAGAGGGGGAAGGAGCGCAGAATAAGCTAGAGGAAGGGAGATGGGGAGGGAGGGGATCAGGGGATGGAGAAAGGGAGTAAGAACATGAAAGGGGGAAAAGCAGTGAGAACACCAAGAAACATCTCCCTAGACAACTCAACACTCCTCCACACACTCTTTATTCCCACAAAACCATGATATCCTGTACCCCCGTAAGACACATTCTCGCACCACCGTACTTACTTCTACCCTCCACATCTGCTCTACCCAGTATTTGCTAACTTCTCTTATAGAATAGGTTACTTCATTTGGGGTGCCAAATGAAACTAAGAACTTGTGTAACTGACCAGAAGATTGGCATATATGCTCCTATGTATGCACATACATGCATGGAATGCCAGTATTCAGGCTACACGCTATTCCATAAAATGGCCCCTGAAGATGGGCATGTAAGTTGAAGGATGGGAATGTTTCAAAATGAATAAACAAAAGGGTTATCTCCACTGTTTTTTCTCATTGAATACTGTGTGGAGTTTGGTTCTTCTCCCCTTTTTCCGTCTGGAGTCTGAGTGGAGCATGGGTGGGGCACACAGTTATACACATTAAATATAGAATATCATAATTTACGTGTGTTTTTCAGCAATCCAGGCGTGAGCATTTACACAAGCTCTATGGCTGGTATTAAGTGGTTGTGTTTAAAATATATGTGTGTATTTGTCCTGCTCTGCTAAATGCTAGTATTCTATAAAGGACTCTAGATAACCAGTTTCCTTTCTGGAATATGCTTCAAATAGATGCCTTCCTGGCATCTAAAAACAAGCACCGCTGTATAGAATTGACCTTGAGTTGTGCACTTTTCAACTAGTTAGATACTAATAAACTGAGGATATGCAAGGGTGTAATCCTAAGACTGAGAGGTGAAGTATGACATGAGAAAAGTTGAAATGCCATTCACTGAAAACTGGGTCAGAAATGGATCATTTCCATAGGAACCCTATGATCCCATATAGACTTATTTTTTTTGTGCTATGTTTTATTATCGATGTATTGATTGCTTGATGATTTTGTTGTACACCTGTCTGTAATGTTAATGGGAGCGATGGTTATAAGTCTGCAAATCAGTAAATAAAAGTAGATTTCTATGCCTTAAAATAGGGCTAAAGATAATCTCACATACAGAAGTTCTGGGTGGAGATGAAAGTATGTTGACAGGGTTCTGTCAGCACGTGGCAAGGAAGGCACTATAGTTAGCTTGTTTTTGGAAGAGAAAATACAAGCTTCAGGTATCTCAGTAAGAGGAAAACTGGTGGTGGACAACTGGATAAAAAAAAAAACAGCCTCCCTGTCATGTCAAAGGAATGAGGAAGACGTTTGTAAAGCTAAACTGTAAATACTTCTTTTCTGCTGCAGAAGTAGGGCTCTTTATTCTGAGCTTTCTATTCAGGACATGATTCGTGAGGACCTGTTTCTGAGGAAGACCATGTAAGTAGCTTTTGGTGGTTCAAGCTAAGGAAATTACCAGCAATGGTGTTCCAGAATAGGAGAAGTATTAACAGCTCTAGACAACTGGAATTGTTGTTAGGCAGCAGTACATATCTGAAATGTTCTGATTAGGATGCATCCAAGTATGGCTCTATCTGCTCTGGCCCCAAAGTATGTTTCCTCCCAAGCTGATAGGCTTGATACAGCAACACTGGTGATGAAGTTTATACCAGCGACCTAGGGAGAAAGGAACAGGGTTACTGTTGTCATCAACTAGAAATGTATCATGATGCTGTTTTGACAAACTCTTTGCACATTCCCTTTCAAAATGTGGCAAATAGCCAGTGCTATGAGGAGTCTTTACTCTTCGTATATTGCAGGTAGAAAGTAACATAGTAAATGATGGCAGATAAAGACCTGAATAGTTCATTCAGTCTGCTCAACCATTACACTCATTATCAATTCACGATTAAACTAACAATGAATGTGATATAAAATACTGATCATGGTCTTTCTTTGGTGTTTCTGGGACATAAATCATAGAAGTCCGCCCAGCACTGCCTTTGCGTTCCAACTACTTAAACAAAAACAGGGCTTTCCTAAAAAAAAAAAAAGAGCAGTTTTTCCTTAATGATGACTACAATTATTCTGGCAAAAACCACTTCCTAAATGTTAATTTCTCTCCAAATTAATCATAAATTTCCCTTTACAAGCTGCTGTCAGCCCAGCTTCTGATCTCTTCAATGCCTAGCTTTAAATGACAGACTGCCTCCCTCAGGAGTCTCTTTCCTGCTTTCGGTGCATGCCTGGAGTTGTCTCATGGTAGGGAAATGCTGGGAGCTGTGGATGGGAGTGTTTGTTTCAACTCGATTATCCTTCCTCATGCACCTGCCCTCATAACAGCACATGATCTCCTCACAGAAACTCTCTGCTTCTGGGTCTATGGCAGCACAATCCGATACCCCTATAGTAGAGATAATTCTATAATTTGGCACCTTGAATTCAGGGGCGTAGCCAGACCTCGGTGGGAGGGGGGTCCAGAGCCCAAGGTGGGGGGGCACATTTTAGCCCACCTCCCCCAATCACCAACCCTCCCCCACCGTGGCCCCTCCCCTGCCACTTCTGACCCCCCCCCCCGCCACTTTTGACCCTCCCACCGCCACCGCCAGGTACCTTTGCTGGCAGGGGTCCCTAACCCCTGCCAGCCAAAGTCTTCTTAAGCATCGGTCTCCTGCACGTTCACTGATCTGTGCTGCTGTCTTCTTGAGTCCTGACGTCCTGCACGTTCCTTTAAGAGAAACCGCTCAGTTTCACTTAAAGGAACATGCAGGATGTGCAAGACAAGAAGACAGCAGCACAGATCAGCGGACATGCCGGAGACTGGCGCTGAAGAAGGCTTTGGCTGGTGGTGGTGGTGGTGGTGGTGGTGGGGGGGGGGGGGTTGGGGACTCCCGCCAGCAAAATCAGGGGGGGCCAGGACTAAATCTGTGGGGGCTCATGCCTCCATGGCATCACCTAGCTACGCCCCTGCTTGAATTAGGTGAATTGAAATATATAACAAATAGGGAAAGGTAAAATATCGACCCAGAATAACAAAAAATAATTTTGTCAAACTTTCTCAGGTAATGAGAGATGAAGCCAGCATAAAATTCAATCTTTAATAATAAAATCTCAACAGCTCAGGGGGAGCTAGAAGATGCTCAAAAACCCCAAAATGGCAACTATCATGGGTTTTTAGCCAAAGTCATAAAAAGAAGTGTTAGAATTAACATGCTAACTAGATCACTACTCACTGAAACAAAAAACAAAATAGGCTTGGAAAAAAAACACTCAAGGCAAGCTTATGTAGAATACTGTGAACAGAAATTTAATAAAAAGCAAGCCACATATCTATACAGACTCCATAGGTCTTCCACCATCCCACTGGGTTCAATATAAACTTGGCAAACCGAGCCTATTTTGTTTTTTTGTTTCAGTGTGTAGTGAGCCAGATAGCAGTTTTTAGAGTAAACAGAGTTGGATTTTTTTGAGTGGTATTTTTTTCTCCTGAGGGAGTTGTTTTCTTCCATTTCTTTTTCCAGCTTTGGGGGTCTTTTACTTAGGCGCATTGGTGTTTTTAGCATGCATAAAAATAGGTGCACGCTAAATGCTAAAGACGCCAATGTATTCCTATGGACGTCTTTTTTTTTTTTTTAATTTTTATTTTTATTAACTTTTATTTTACATTCAGTCGTTACAACTAAAATGTCAGAAAAAAGCAAATATCATAAAGTGAATTCACAATTTAAGGAAATAAATCATATTCTTTTAGACCACAATATAAAGTCGAGGCAAGATACAAGGAAAAATTTTAAGGAGTATATATAACAAATAATGTCCTAGGAGCGGTGGCACGCAATATTCTCACAGCCGGATATCAGCGATAAACCTATTGAACATTCAGGTTTGAGTTCCACTATTCTCTCTAGAGCTAATGAAAAGTTTCATTTTGAGGGGATCAAGAAACATATAAGTTACTGAATCAAGAGATACAATGCAGCGACATGGAAATTTTAACACAAATAAAGCACCTAAAGCCACTACTGTAGGCCTAAGCCTCATAAATTCTCGTCTCCGCAATTGAGTCTCTTTATTTAAATCCGGGTAAATACGAACTTGTTCCCCCAGAAATTTTTTATTTAAATGTCTAAAATACAGTTTGAAAACATTCCTATGGACGTCTTTAGCATTTAGTGCACACCTATTTTTAATGCACGCTAAAAATGCTAGCGCGCTTAAGTAAAACACCCCCTCTGATATTTGCCCTTTAGGGGTTTTGGGGCATCTTCTAGCTCCCTCTGAGCTGTTGAGATTTTATTAATTAAATATTATATTATATGCTGGCTTGATCTCTCCTTACTGACAAAGTTTGGAAAAATTATTTTTTTGTTATACTAGGTGGATATTTTACTTTTTCCTATTTGTTACATATTTCAATTGGCTTTAAACATAGGTCCACTTCCTCAATTTAATCAATACAACAAACAGTGGACCCTAAGTTCACATAAACGTTATTAGATAGCAGGAGAAGGTCTCAGACGTCATGGGACCCGGGCCAATGAATGAAACCCCCTGAGCATTATGCACAGAGTCATGATGTGACCACTGGCCTTGATGCCTTGATGAAGTGGCAGTGAAACGGGTGCCTGTCTGGATCCACTGGGCTACAGGTTAGTGTCACTTCATATTGATGATTTTTTGCCAATTGCCAGTCACTTTTCTTAAAAGTTTTGTAGAAAAAATTGAACAATATCGAAAATAAAAATATGTAAAATATGAATTAATTAGGAAGGAAGGGCTTTTTTTTATTTGATGATTACAGTGGTCACCAGTGGGTTTCATTCATTGACCTGGTTCCAATGACCAGGGTGTTTTTGACCCAGTGACCTCTGAGACCTTTTCCTCCTATCTAATGACATTTATGTGAACCTAGGGTCCGCTGTTTGTTATATATTTCAATTGGCCTAATTCAAAGTGCCAAATTATAGAATTATCTCCACTTTAGGTGTATCAGATTGTGCTGCTGTAGACCCAGAAGCAGAGAGCTTCTGTGAGGAGATCATATGCTGCTGTGAGGGCTGGTGCTTGAGGAAGCATAATCAAGTTGAAACAAGCACCCCCATCCTTAGCTCCCAGCATTTCAGTACCATGAGGCAACTCCAGGCATACATTGAAAGCAGGAAAGAGACTTCTCAGAGATGCAGTTTGTCCTTTAAAGCTAGGCTGTCAGCAGCTTGTAAAGGGAAATTTATGATTAATTTGAAGAGAAATTAACATTTAGGAAGTGGCTTTTGCCAGTATTATTGTTGCCACATTAAGGAAAAACTGCTCTTTTTTTTTTTTTAAAGGAAAGCCCTTCTTTTGTTTAAGTGACTGGGTTTGCATGTGAATGTATTTAAAATTTTATGAAGAAGCTAGAGTGAGTGGTAAAACTTAACAGTAATCCAGAGCAGCTGCGGAATTTACAGCTCTAGCAGTGGTAGAGAGTGTGAAACACATACTGAGGAAACTGGCATTGGCCAATAAAGTGAAAATTGCCAGTTTTCTGATATGCCCCATAAGAACCTGTCACCTGTCAGGCTAAAATAAAAACTGACAGGGTCTGAATAAGTTAGAACTCAAGAAGAAAAACAGCTATGAAACCTTTCTGAAAGGATGTTGGGCTTTTTTTAAAAGAAGAAAGTTGACAGATCAAAAACTGATTGAGAAATAAAACTCATCCATACCTAAGTTTCATAATCTGTCAGTTCATAAAATCAAATATTGATAATGAATTTGGCCCTAAATCTGGTAAAGAGAGTTAGCAGCTGTCTGTGAGGTTTCTGTTGGGCTGAGTGGCCAAGCTGTCAGCAGAATGTTAGCAAATGAAATTCTGTGCCATGGATTAAAAGATCTTGTCATTGTCAGTTTTGAAAATTAATATTGGACAGAAATCCTGAAATAAAAGTAAATTCAAGGACTATATCAAAGTTTACCAGAAAGGGAAACCAGGACACTTCTGGGCAATCTATAATATCTTTGGCTCTTACAGAGATGGAATGAGATTTTATAAAATGAGAAAACTTATTCTGGAATGTGAGAAAGAAAAGGGAAATTTAGACAGGGACACACATTGGCTCCTATTTACTTAGTTGCACTAAGGTTTTACAGTTACTGCACATTAATAGCCAAAATTGGCACATGGTAACGGTAAAACCTCTATGTTAACTGTTGGTGGCAGTCCCAGCATTTTTAGGAAGGCTGTTATGCAGTTAACAGTTAACTGCAAGTTAACTTCATTGCAGATAATGTTCCGTAGCTAGTAACATCTCTTCAGATGCCGTTATCTGCTCTGCGATATTTGCTATGTGAACATTTAAAGTGCAGTAATGACCTGCACATTAACTACAAGGCACAGTCCTTGCACTTTCTCCCCCCCCCAAAAAAATGGCATGCTCCATGCTAGCTGTTTAATGTAGCAATTATCATAGGCTGTTAAGCATCTGTGTTACATGTTAGTTCAGGCCCACACTGTTAGCATCTGCAGTAATTCATGTGTTTTAAACAGCTAGTGCAATTTAGTAAACCAAATTCTCTACACAGCACATAATTTAATTTATTTATTTTATTAGCTGTTTTACAGTGTCCGCATTAGAGTAATTATATTGAGGGGTCTTGAGAAACTGAGTATGTGTTAGGATATTAATATCTATTTTTAATTTTGTAAAGTTAGTGGAGATGCAGAACCAGAAGAGGACCTGGAGAACTAGATGCCTGTTGCAGTTGCTAGTCACACTTAAAGGGTAATTCTATAACAAGGCATCTAAATTACTCGAGTAGAGGCTGGCCAACAGACACTCCAACACAGGAAGAAGTGCTTAAAAGACTCTTTGTTTGCTGCTTGAATAAAGGGACCTGACATGGCCCATGTTTCGGCATAATCAAACACCTGCCTCAGGGGTCACAATGGTGCTCAAGAGGAAATAAAACAGCCAAAAAGGCTCTGTGCAGCTGACACCTTCAGGTAACACTGTGTGTTCTGCATTTCTCCTTCACAGAGCCTTTTGGGCTGTTTTATTTCCTCTTGATCACCATTGTGACCCGAGGTAGGCGTTTGATTACACTGAAACACGGATCGAGTCGGGTCTCTTTGTCCAAGCAACAAATAAAGTGTCTTTTAAGCATCTCTTCCTGTGTTGGAGTGTCAGTTGGTGAGCCTTTACTCCCATTTGATCACTCTGTCTACGTCGAGGTCCTTCCTGTTTGCTGTGCTGTGTACAGAATATGGTCACCCTTGTGGGTAAATGTACACTTATGCATGTAAGTGGCATCAGAGCAACTAGTTGCTATTCTTTAAGGGCACACCTAAGTGGCACAGTGCATACCTACAAGAGGGGCATTCACATGGGTAGAGCATGGGAAGGGCATAACCAGGGCTGTCACACATCATCATGACCCACTTATAGAATTGGCCCCTTAATGCACTCAAGCTATTGAGGTAGTAAGTTCATTGTATCCATACTAGAGACATAATAATTCAACTTCCAAGATTATATATTATTTATAAAAAATATTGGTTAGGGTCCCTCCCCCTTTCCCTTCTCCCATTCACCACTTGCAGTGCTGTTTAATTTTGTTGTGGAACTACAGAGATGCACTGTTGCAATGTACTACACCAACAAGTAAGGGGGCACCGGATCTCACCCTCTGTGTCAGGAAGCCATCCAGATGTGGCTTTGGGCTCACCGTCACGGCATGTTTCTCCAAGCCACTTATCTGGCAGGCGTAAGCAACAGTCTGGCCGACAGGTTGAGCAGGATAATGCAACCTCACGAGTGGCCACTGAACATGGGCATAGTCCGCAAGATCTTCTGAGCGTAGAGCACCCCCTTGGTGAATCTTTTTGCCACTCAGATCAATCACAAGGTCCCTAAGTTCTGTTCCAGACTTCAGGCCCATGACAGACTAGCATCAGATGCCTTTCTCCTACTTTGGGGGACAAGCCTTCTGTATGCGTATCCTCCCATACCTCTAGTAGGGAAGACTTTGCTGAAACTCAAGCAAGACTGCGGAACCATGATCCTGATTGCACCCTTCTGGCCGTGTCAGATCTGGTTCCCTCTTCTTCTGGAGTTGTCCTCCAAAGAACCGTGGAGATTGGACTGTTTTCCAACCCTCATCACTCAGAATGAGGGGTCGCTTCTACATTCCAACCTCCAGGCTCTGGCTCTCACGGCCTGGATGTTGAGAGCTTAGAATTTGCCTCCTTGGGTTTTTCAGAGGGTGTCTCTTGAGTCTTGCTTGCTTCCAGAAGAGATTCCATGAAGAAATGTTACTCTTTCAAATGGAGAAGGTTTGCCCTCTGGTGGGACAGCAAGGCCCTAGATCCTCTTTCTTGTCCTACACAGACCCTGCTTGAATACCTTCTACACTTGTCAGAGTCTGGTCTCAAGACCAACTCCGTAAGAGTTCATCTTAGTGTGATTAGTGCTTATCATTGCCGTGTAGAGGGTAAACCTATCTCTGGACAGCCTTTAGTTGTTCGCTTCATGAGAGGTTTGCTTTTGTCAAAGCCCCCTATCAAACCTCCACCAGTATCATGGGATCTCAACGTCATTCTAATCCAACTGATGAAAGCTCCTTTTGAGCCACTGAATTCCTGCCATCTGAAGTACTTGACCTGGAAGGTCATTTTCTTGGTGGCTTTTACTTCAGCTCACAGGGTCAGTGAGCTTCAGGCCTTGGTAGTACATGCACCTTATATCAAGTTTCATCACAACAGAGTAGTCCTCCGCACAAACATCCTAAGTTCCTACCGAAGGTGGTGTCGGAGTTCCATCTGAACCAGTCAATTGTCTTGCAAACATTTTTTCCCCATCCTCATACCCACCCTGGCGAAAGCAGTTTGCACACCCTGGACTGCAAGAGAGCATTGGCCTTTTACGTGGAGTGGGCAAAGCCCTTCAGACAGTCCGTCCAGTTTTTTGTTTCTTTCGATCACAACAGGAGGGGAGTCGCCATCGGAAAACACACAATCTCAAATTGGCTAGCAGATTGCATTTCCTTCACTTATGCCCAAGCTGGGCTGACTCAAGAGGGCCATGTCACGGCTCATAATATTAGAGCCATGGCTGCGTCAGTGGCTCACTTAAAGTCAACCTCCATTGAAGAGATTTGCAAGGCTGCAATGTGGTCATCAGTCCACACATTCACATCTCACTACTGCCTTCAGCAGGATACCCGACACAACAGTCGAGTTGGGCAGTCAGTGCTGCAGAATCTGTTCGGGGTTTAGAATTCAACTCCACCCCCCTAGACCCATTTCTGTTCTGTTCCAGGCTGCACTCTCAGTTAGTTGTTTATGGTTTCAGGTCAATCTAAGTTATGTCCTCGCCGTTGTGAGGCCCAATTGACCAATGTTCCTTGGTTTGAGTGAGCCTGGTTGCTAGGGATACCCCACGTGTGAGTACAAGCAGCCTGCTTGTCCTTGGAGAAAGCGAAGATACTTACCTGTAGCAGGTATTCTCCTAGGACAGCAGGCTGATTGTTCTCACAAACCCGCCCACCTCCCCTTTGGAGTTGTTATTTGCTTATTTTTATGCTTTTTGATTTAACTGATGGAACGCATTCATGCGACGGGTGGGAAATCAGTCCGCGCAAGCGCGGTGCATGCTGCACGCGCACCAGAAGACTCTGGCAAATTTTAAAAAATATTTTGCTTGCAAAATGCCGATTCCTGGGCCTACGCGGACGTCGACCCACATGTGAGAACAATCAGCCTGCTGTCCTCGGAGAATACCTGCTACAGGTAAGTATCTTCGCTATACTGATATCTATTTTTTTTCACTAGCGATGTGGATTGCCTATATGAAATGGGGGATCTGCATCTCTATTGTAGATTCGCCCAGACTGCTTCCTCCCCCCTCCTTTCTGGCACCCCTTTAACATCTAAATTAAAGATTTATTCCAAATGTGAATGGCACCTGTTTAGAAAAGATATTTTAAACAGTTGGGCCTCCCTAGGCATTTAAATGCTGTTTACAGAATACCTCTGAGATAAGGGCCAATGTCAATTATTTTTCACCTTGGGTCTGACATACTAAATTGTGGTCAGCACCACAAGAATAATCAATTTTCCTTGCAATGCTGGTAAATGTATATAATACAAGTGATTGCATGCAAGGCATGTTTTACATTTGGAAATGGGTTCTTACTAAATTGTGAGGCCAAATCTACCTGTATAAATTTAAGTGCCAACAAGATGGTGTATGGTTCAAGAAGAGCTGGGGAAGGAGTCGTGATATGCTTGTGTAATCCCTTGTTAGGTTGGGGATTACTAGGAGAGTATGTCCCTGTGTTGAGTCACTGGGGGGAGTGACTGGGTGGGAGGAAGCCCAGCCCAAGGGGAGTAGTTTTAAAATAAAATGTAGAGAAGTAGTGCCTTGAAACTGAGGGGGGGAGGAGATAAAGAGGAGTGTTTGCCCTTGAAGGGGGGGGGGGTCTTTGGTTGCCTGATGGTCCCCTGCCACTGACCAGGAGGACTAAAGGGGAATAGGGGAATCTCAAATAGGAGAAGTAAAACCACTGGTTGTAAAGTGGAGTTGTGGCTTAGTAAAGCGACAACTGTGAAGGAGGAGAGCTACGGGTGGGCAGAGGAGAGACCCAGCCCGGGAGCATGGAATTGGAGCCAGGAAGTGCCCATCCCAAGACCAGGGTGGATCCAATGCTAAGGTCACCTTGGAGGGAGATCAGACCATAGGGGATCTGGACCTGAGAATAAGAGAGGAGCACAGCCTTTGGGACACTGTTATCTGGGATAGGCATGTAAAATGTTTATACAGTCCTGCTGAAAAATACTTGTAAATACATCCAAGGGAGGAGAATACAGGAGTTCCCCTGTGAAATGCCAGAAAGATCAGAGTTTTAAAGATCCCATTCAATGTTGGATAGTTGAAATGGATTGATGTTCCTGCTGTTGCAGAGTTGAAGAATAAACTTTGAGTTTGCATGAGCTACTGACTCCAGTGTGTTCATTGGACTTAAGAGAATATAAGTGTCTAACAAGCCTGCCAAGCTAACAGTCAGTCTTATTCCCCACAGTTTTATTTGGAGATTGCATTTTTTTGGGGGGTGGGGGATTCCTTTGGGAGAAGATGGTAATTCCACTCACTAACACTTCTTTCCCTAGGTGGAGGCACTGAGCATCAAACACGTAAGAGACTGATGGAGATTGGCCTTGGGAGGATCAACTGGGTCAGACCCCAAATCCAGGAGTGCCCAGGTCAGGGGCGTTACACATGCTTAGTGAGGAATTCATCAAGCAGGGTTAGGGCTTTCATGCAGGTGTTAGGGCCATAATGCGTGTTAATGCGTGCCTTGCTTTTGGCGCCTAACCACCTTCCCCATTCCTGTTACCTACACTGACTACGTAGTCTGTTACCGTTAGATTGTAAGCTCTCTTGAGCAGGGACTGTCCCTCCCCGTGTTTAAACTTGTACAGCGCTGCGTAACCCTGGCAGCGCTATAGAAATGCTAAGTAGTAGTAGTAGTAGTAGTAGTAATGTACACTAAATGCTAAGAAGTCCATTATATACCTATGGGCTTCTTTGTGTTTAGTGCATGTTAAGGTCCTAATGCCCGTGTGAAAGCCCTAATGCTGCTTGATGAACTTCCCCCTTAATTTAGAAAATACACAAATATAGTATTGATTTGGATTTAGCTCACTCCTTTTCATTGCAGTATAAGGTGAGATACATTCAGGTGTAGTAGGTATTTCTGCATCCCCAGAGGGCTTAAAATTTAAGCTTGTACCTAAAGCACTGGAGGGTGAAGTGACTTTCTCAAGGTCACAAGGAACAGCAGCAGGGAGAATTGAATATTGGATTCCTGGTTAACACTCTGCTTTAAGCTCTAGGCTACGCCTCAGCATAGTCACCTTACTTTTTAGAATACTGATAGCCTTGATTTAAATGTTTAAATGCTAGATATGCCGGCTCCACACACCCCCTTGCTGCTGGCACCTGAGGCTGACAGCCCCACCGCCCTGCCCTAGATATGCTAGAGCCTGGCAGTCATGTGGTGATATAGTGAACAGACCAAAAGGAAAACAAAAGCTGATACACAGTGTGGGAGGAATTCAGTGGCAGGAATCAATGGGGCTAATGGAGAATCCAAATCCCAAAAAGAAGCCAGGAAAAAAGTGATGGTGAGACATTCTATAAAATTCTAGCATGGTGCTGGTTGTTTATCAACAGGGAAAGCAATATATTTACTCACCTGAGAAAATCCCTCAGAAAATGAGTGCTGCAAAGTTAGTTGATAAACTGGCTTGTGTCCTTTCTGGCCTCCAGAAGAATCTGGAAGCTTCCAATGGACAAGAAGTTGAGGTTAGTGGTGAGAATTAGGTACACTGGCATGGCATGTCCTCTTCAAGAGGTATGCAGGAACTGAGTCTCTAGCTGATGGGATGTGAAGAATGGTTTCCCTCTCAAACCTAATGCAGCGTAGACATTGCTCCTCAAATGAATGTAGAATTTGGGTCCTGGGCCTGTATGTAGACCCTCCATAGAGAGTGCCTTATACTTCAAGCTTGCCTCTCTGTTTCCTGAGTCAGAGCACAAAAGAACCACTTGTCATAGTCAAGAGGCGACCCACCACCAGCAACACAATCACACACACATACAGAAATAGCTTAACACAGAGACAGACAGACATATACAGAGGCACACACAGAGACAGACAATCACACACAGAATCTAAGTGAGAAATGGAAGGGTAGGGAGACAGAAACATCAGGCAGAAAGAGAGTGGGGTGGGGGGGGGGGGGGCTTATTGTGTACCCAGAATCAGAGTAACTTCTGTACATACACAATATTTGTTGGTTGAAACCAACACTGAGATTGGAATTGTCTGAGAGGCTGTAAGTACTTTTATTTTCTCTCTACCTGTACACTTTCCACTCTTTCAGTCAAGCAACTCCAAGGTTGTTGTTCTGAACCAACTGTTTACCTAAGTCAAGTCTCTTCATGCAAAAATAACATAATACGGCAGAGGCAAGAGGCAATAAACAGTAATTCAATTATTTACAATGGGCCCGATATTCAGCCAATGGCGGGCAGTGCTTTTGCTGTCCCCTGCTGGCATTGAACCTGGATATTTAATGCAGGGCTGTTGCATTTACTTAGTTAGTATACAACACTGACTCTGTTACTAGTGCTCTGCATTGCCTTGGGCAAGTCATTTCATCCCAGTGTCTCTGTACTTCAGATAAAACAAATCATTTGTCTTAAACTGATGTTCCAGTTCAAAAAATTAAAAAAAACATTCCGATATGCTCAACTCTGTAAAAAGCAAAACATTTGCAGAACAGTAACCATGTTGGATTGGGCACACCTGGAAGAATGCACATTTATTATTCCTGTAATGGTGTATGCTGCGAAACAACAAATAAATATTCACAAATCAATTTTTACTTGCTGAATTAGGAACAACAAAAAATAGAATTGTTTGTTTCACTGTGACTTAGATTTTCAGCCTGATTTGTTATAAAAATCTCAATACTTCTGTCATGAAAAGAGAGAATATACGAATAGAAGCATTATTTTGTCCCTACAATTTGCTTTTCCCTCTATTTGACAATGCACTGTACTTAGACAGCATTTTAATTTGAAAATGTTGGAGGGTTTTGATTTTGCCATCAGCACGCACCTCACAGTGTTGATAGCGCTTCTGCATTAAACTTTCATGTAGCTTTTAACAAGGCTTGAATCCTCTGCCACTGCTGGATGTTTGTAAGAGTTTTACGCTTCCACTACATAATGATCAAATATACTTTGAGCAATTGTCTTTGACTTTGGTTTATGTAAATTTCTAGAAACTTTTCCAAAGTTATATTGTAACTGGGAAGAATTTGCTTCAGGTAAGCATACAAAATAATCAGTGATATCAAACAGCTTCCTAACTCAAGGAAAACATCTATACAAAAGGAATGAATTACAACAAGCTTATAGAGGGCACCTGGTAATCTGGCAGTATGGATAGCTGCCTAGATTCTCAGGTGTCCTTTAACTAAGCTGCGGTAACAAATGACCTTAGTGTACCCTTATGCGAATCATTCCTGTGTGTTGCGGCCATTTTTACATTAGCTGAAACATCCCCCCCTCTCCAATTTTGTATTTATTTCATTAATAGCTGTCCAATTATGTTATTACATCCAAACCAAAATAGCAGATGACCAGATACTAAGTGGTTGCAGCTGTCAATGAAGCACACATGGCTGTGTCTGGTCACTCTGAAGCAGTTGGCCTTTAAGCAGGGCAAAGACAGCAGGAAACACTGGGGCTGATTTGAGGATGGGGTGCTAGTTCAGAATAAGCATGTGTGAATTTTCACGCATGTGCGGTTTGGGTATAATACTATCAGATTTTAGTGGACTAGCGTGACTTAAATTGTGTGCGTAAATCCAGTCATATCCTGGATTTTCGCGTGCAACTTAACTACTCAACAAACAAATCAGTGCCGATAATTGCCATTCACGCAATTATTGACACTAATTGGCATTAATTAGAATTGACGTGCAGAACTTTCTAAGCGTAATCTATAACGTGCTGCACATAAATTCTAAGTTGCATTGTTGAAAAGGGGGTGTAGCCACAGGCATGGAATGGGCAGGTCATGGGCATTTCTAAAATCTATGTGTATTGTTATAGAATACAACCGGTCTGTGCGTAATTTAGGTGTCAGCGTTTACATCAAGTTTTACTTAGCATAACTGCTTATGAGTAAATTTAGTTGCATGGACGGGTGCTTGGCATATTCTATAAACCATGCAGAAATTTAGGCTTATTCTATAAAGTATGCCAAAATTTAGGCATACTTTACAGAATATGCCTAGCTGTATTTTGTTTGGTGCTGATTTTTTTTTAGGTGTGATATATACAATCTAGTCCTAAGCATTTAATTTCAAGGGGGGCATAGATAAGGGCATTTCAGGGGCGCTCCACAGGCATTCCCAGAATTTATGTGCATTGTTACAGAATAGATTTGATTGGCGCCTAACTTAGGTGCCAGCATTTACACCGGCTTTCAGCAGCCATAACTTCAGGCGCCTAACTTTAGTTGTTTCTTATGTGCTTAGGAGGAGATTATATATATGGTGCCTAAACATCGGTTCTGAGTAAGTGTGTTCAATAATCGGCACCTAGATTTAGGCACTGATTATAGAATAGCACACAGGAACAACCCACGTAAAGGTGTGCTAAAGCCACTTTTCCCCTCATTTTAGTAAATTGACTAATTTGTTTGCTACTTTGACCTTTTGAAGCTTGAATTGGATTTATATTGAGTGAACTTTGGAACAGTATACAAGTGGTAACAAGGAGTTTAATATATTCTCTTGAAAGCACATTAATGAACACATTGGAAGGAAGTAGACAGTAATTAAGATTAGCCATAGTACACCACTTAGGTTGCCAGAAGCTGTTTAAGTCAATACAGTGATCATAAATGTCTGAGGCACCTCCTTCACTTTTAAATTTCACACTGGCACCGGTGTATTAATTACAGGAATGCAGTGGTTGTAATAACCTTTGTCTGGTCAGCAAAGAATGAACAATATTCTGCACTGCTCTGATAAAGGGAGCAGAACTGTCACAAACTAATCATAAATGTAACACGTTAAAAAAAAGTTGCACCTACAACCCATTACTCCTTGCTGTCCATTCCTTCTCCTATGTGAATTCATTTAAAAAAGACCCTAAACCATCCAAAATGCCATGCAGAACGAGTAGGTTGCTAAGCATGGCATGAAGGCAAATGAATAAAATTAGTAAATAGAAACATGTCGAGATGAAAAGTGACATTTCGGCAACGAGGCCAAAAGGAAAGAAGAGTTATTTCTAACCAACCTGCCCCCCCCCCCATTTCTCTAAGGTTTTATTTGCTTTTTATTCCACACTGAAAAAATGTAGGAAGACCTTGTTGGCTGAAATGTCACTTCTGATCTCATTTTCCATTACTGGGTTGCACTTTAGTATCCCAGGTTTTTTTTTTTTGTATTGTTCACACACTTATATGGTCGCATTTTAATTCCTTTTTCTTCTTTTTTAATGCAAATGCGCTGTCTTCGAATTTCACTATTCAAATAGCATTTTAAAACAGTTTCACCCAGAACATTTAAATACTAAATCTTATCAAGGATGCACCATTGCACTGCTAGCAGGCTGCATAATCTAGTCACATTGAGTTTTTGAAATGGAAATAAATGATTGTACAGTACGTTTGAGGTGATATAATTTCTCCTATTGAATTAGAAGTCATTGCGCAGCCTGTCCTTCATATCCTAGAAGTTTTGTACTCACACACCATTTTCCACATTAAGAAAAATGCATTATTAGGCCCGTTGTCTGCCAGTCATTTCATAACGGTGTTTTCATCTCAGACCTGAGAATTTATCACCAGGCCTCTCAGCATCTGATGGAAATCAAGGAATTGCTGAGGTGAGATAAATAACCCTCGCTGGCAAAGGGAGCTGTGGGAGGAAGCAAGCATTCAATTTGCTTTAACATTTGAAGTACAGACCCACCTGCTGAAGATAAGCATATCTGGCCTACAATTTCCATATTGATTATAATGTGTAATTGCCTGGTTAAATGAGCTGCAAATGCTGAAACCCTCCTCTGGCTCCCACCCCTCACCCATCCGCAATTAGGAAACAATTTTACACGGTTCTAGAGCATTTGAGATAACAAAGAAAAGCTCACTCTTTATTGAAAGACTGAAGTGGTACCTTCCAATTACTGAATGCACCATATATAAAGCAGTCACATGGACCACAAGCTGTAGAGACAGTATTAGATGAGCTGGAAACATCAATATGTACGCTAAAAGTCACTGCACGGAGCACACTTTCACACTCTTTTCTAAACAGGCTGTTGCAGGCAGCGCAAAGAAAAGATTATTACCTTATATTCTCTGACAGAGCCTCAGGCTAGTCAATTCCTGTTCCTAGAAGAGATATTTCTTTCATGGGTTTTGACAATCTTTTACTTTATGAAAAGTTAGGGATTTATTAGAGATAGAAAAACAAAATTATTACTATGTATTTCATTTTAAATGTGGCACTTGGCAGATTTGCAATGAAAGAAAAAAGAGGGTCATAGAAATATACCATCCTTTTGTCATTTTCCTCTCCATCACAATGTGACATTTACCTAAATATATTCTATGCACTACTCTGAGGCTAGAGAATTACAGTACTTTAAATTGTTCCATAAATACAATCACACACCCATGATGTTGCTCCAGGAGATGAAAATATGACATCTAGTAGAAATGCTAATGCATGTACAGTCAATTACTTGGTGTTAAGGAGTAAACCATATTTGACAATTTGTGAATGTAAACTGGAAGAGTTTTTCACCGAAGTTTTTGTGGGGATTTTTTTTTTTATATAGCCATAGTACTAGCAAGAGTGAACAGCTGGGCAGGCCTTATAGTGATCCATAGAGAGACTGATTTATTCCAAAGCTTTGAGTCTCCAATTAGAGAATTATAGTCAAATTTTATAGTTTTCTGAATATCCATTCTTGTAAAAGCAGATATTTCTCTTCCATGACTCTACTTTACTAAAGAGCATTTACCTCATAATGGGCTCCTTTTACTAAGCTGCAGTAAGCACAAGTGCGAGATTATTACACCTTACAAGGGCTTACCGTGGTAAGTTCCAAATGTGCACACACAAACCATGTGGCAAAAATATATTTTAAAATTTATCTGGGAGGGGGCATGTCTGGGGCAGAGACTGGGCCTGTCTACACTAATCAGTTAGTACATCTATATCTATATCGCTGGCCACTAACTGATTAGCATGGGAGTAGCACATGAGCCATTATTGACTACAAAAGGGCTCATGTGTCAATTGTTGGTAATGGCTGTGCACTAATGCACACTAAACGCTAAAGATGCCAGTGTATTCCTATGGGTGTCTTTAGTGTTTAGCGCACCCCCATTTTTAACATGTTCTAAAAACGCCAGCACACCTAAGTAAAAGGCCCCCTAAGTGCTGCTGGTAAATGGCCGATTTTGACAATTCTGCAATAAGGGCCACATCCTTATATTCCCATTTGCGCATGGCCATTAGTGTGTGAGCACTTATTGACACCTATTTTGTAGGTGTAAGGGCTCAGCCCCTAATACTGTGCTAATTAATCAGCACGTGAAAATGCCCACATACTAACAGCTTAGCATAACAGCAAACAGAAAGAACAGCAAACTCCCACAGTACTCAAAGAGAAACAGGAGAAGGTTGAAGAGTTGTGTTCCAGGAAATCAGTCTAAAAAATATATAAGTACATAAGTGTTGCCATACTGGGCCAGACCAAAGGTTCATCAAGCCCAGTATCCTGTTTCCAACAGTGGCCAATCCAGGTCACAAGTACCTGACAAGATCCCAAAACAGTACAATATATTTTATGCTGCTTATCCCAGAAATAAGAGGTGGATTTTCCCAAGTCCATTTTAATAATGGCCTAAAGACTTTTCTTTTAGGAAGCTAGCCAAACCTTTTTTAAACCCCGCTAAACTAACTGCTTTTACCACATTCTCTAGCAATGAATTCCAGAGTTTAATTACACATTGAGTGAAGAAATATTTTCTCTCATTCTTTTTAAATTTACTACTTTGTAGCTTCATTGTGTACCCTCTAGTCCTAGTATGTTTGGAAAGAGTAAATAAGTGATTCATGTGTACCCGTTCCACTCCACTTAGTACTTTATATACCTCTATCATATCTCCCCCAGCCGTCATTTCTCCAAGCTGAAGAGCCCAAGCTGTTTCAGCCTTTCCTCATAGGAAAGTCATCCCATCTCCTTTATCATTTTTATCGCCCTTCTTCGTGCTTTTTCTAATTCCACTATCGTCTTTGTTAAGATGCGGTGACCAGAATTGCGGTCGCACCATGGAGCAATACAAAGGCATTATAACATCCTCTTTTTTATTTTCCATTCCTTTCCTAATAATACCTAACATTCTTTTGTTTTCTTTGCTGCCACAGCACAGTGAGCAAAGGGTTTCAAAGTATCGTCAACGATGATTCGTAAATCCTTTTCCTGGTCGGTGACTCCTAATGTGGAACCTTGCATCATGTAGCTATAGTTCGGGTTCCTCTTTCCCACATGCATCACTTTGCACTTGCTCACATTAAACATCATCTGCCATTTGGGTGCCCAGTCTTCCAGTCTCGTAAGGTCATCTTGCAATTTTTCACAATCCTCTTGAGAATTGACAACTTTGAATAACTTTGTGTCATCAGCAAAGTTAATTACCTCACTAGTTATTCCCATATCTAGATCATTTATAAATACGTTTAAAAGCAGTGGTCCCAACACAGACACCTAGGGAACCCCACTATCTACCCTTCTTCATTGAGAATACTGACCATTTAACCCTATTGTCTGCTTTCTAGCCTTTAACCAGTTTTTAATCCACAATAGAACACTGCCTCCTATCCCATGACCTTCCAATTTCCTCTGGAGTCTTTCTTGAGGTACTTTGCCAAAAGCCTTTTGAAAATACAGATACACAATCAGGCTTATTTTCGAAAGTGATCGCCGGCCATCTGCTGACACAAATCGGGAGATGGCCGGTGATCTCCGGAACCTGGCCAAATCGGTATAATCGAAAGCCGATTTTGGCCAGGTTCAACTGCTTTCCGTCATGGAGCTGGTGAAATATCAAGGGGGCGTGTCAGCAGGGTAGTGAAGGCGGGATGGAGGTGGGACAGGGGCGTGCTCACGAGATGGCCGGCTTTGCCTGATAATGGGAAAAAAAAGCCAGGCTTGACAAGCATTTCGCCGGCTTTACTTGGTCCCTATTTTTTCATGACCAAGCTTCAAAAAGGTGCCCAAATTGACCAGATGACCACCTGAGGGAAGTGGGGATGACCACCCCTTACTCCCCCAGTGGTCACCAACCCCCTCCCACCCCCCCCCAAAAAAGAAAAAAAAACCTTTTTGCCAGCCTCTATACCAGCCTGAAATGTCATACCCAGCTCCCTGACAGCAGTATGCAAGTCCCTTGAGCAGTTTGTAGTAAGTGCAGAGCATTTCAGACAGGTGGACCCAGGCCCATCCCCCCCACCTGATCCACTTGCGGTGGTAAATGGGAGCCCACATGTAGGTGCCCCCCTTCACCCCTTAGGGCTATGGTAATGGTGTAGACTTGTGGGCAGTGGGTTTTGGGGGGGGGGGTTGGGGGGCTAAACAGACAAGGGAAGGGAGCTATGCACCTGGGAGCTATTTTTATTTTATCTTTTTAATTTTTAGAAGTGCCCCCTAGGGTGCCCGGTTGGTGTCCTGGCATGTCAGGGGACCAGTGCACTACAAATGCCGGCTCCTCCCACGACCAAATGCCTTGGGTTTCGCCGGGTTTGAGATCGCCGGCATTTTTTTCCATTATGGCCGAAAACCGAGGCCGGCGATCTCAACCCCGGCGAACTCTGACATTTGGCCGGGCCCACCCGTATTATTGAAGAAAAAGATGGCTGGCCATCTTTTTCAAAAATACGGTTGGCTCCACCTGCTTGCGGCACCTGTGCTGGACATGGCCGGCCAGCTATTTCGCCGGCGCCTTTCGATTATGCCCCTCTAGATCAACCAGCTCACCTTTATCCACATGTTTGTTCACCCCTTCAAAGAAATGTGGTAGATTGGTGAGGCAAGATTTCTCTTCACTAAATCGATGTTGGCGTTGTCTCATTAATCCATGCTTTTGAATATGCTCTGTAATTTTGTTCTTTATAATAGTCTCTACCATTTTGTCTGGCACCGATGTCAGGCTCACTGGTCTGTAATTTCCCAGACCACCTCTGAAACCCTTTTTCAAAATCAGTGTTACATTGGCCACCCTCCAATCTTCTGGTACTATGCTTGATTTTAATGATAAATTACATATTGCTAACAATAATTCTGCAAGTTCATTTTTCAATTCTGTTAATACTCTTGGATGCATACCATTCGGTTCTGGTGATTTACTGCTCTTCAATTTGTCAAATTGCCCCATTACATCTTCCAGGTTTACAGAGATTTGACTCGCCAGCATTGAATATCATTTCTGGCACCGGTATCTCTCCCACATCTTCCTTGGTGAAGACCAAAGCAAAGAATTAATGTAATCTCTCCACTATGGCCTTGTCTCCCTGAATGCCCCTTTTACCCCTCAGTCATCTAGTGGTCCGACCAATTCTTTTGCCAGCTTCTTGCTTTTAATATACCTTAAAATGTTTTTGCCTCCAATGCAATCTTCTTTTCAAAGTCTCTCTTTTTTTTTTTGTTGTTACATTTGTACCCCGCACTATCCCACTCATGGCAGGCTCAATGCAGCTTACATGGGGCAATGGAGGGTTAAGTGACTTGCCCAGAGTCACAAGGAGCTGCCTGTGCTGGGAATCGAATTCAGTTCCTCAGGACCAAAGTCCACCACTCTAACCACTAGGCCACTCCTTCTATATCAATGCTTTGCATTTGATTTGCCATTCTTTATGTATTTTCCTATTATTTTCAGTTGTATCCTTCTTCCATGTTCTAAAGGATTTTCTTTTATCTCTAATAGCTTCCTTCACCTCACTTTTTAACCATGCTGGCTTTCATTTGGTCTTCCTTCCTCCTTTTTTAATAGACAGACTATATTTCACCTGGGCTTCCAGAACGGTATTTATGAACAGCATCCACACCTGATGTAAATTTTTGCCCTTCGCAGCTGCTCCTGTAAGGTTTTTTTTTCACCATTCTTCTCATTTTATCATAGTCTCCTTTTTGAAAGTTAAATGATAACGTATTGGATTTTCTGCGTGTACTTACTCCAGAGCTTATATCAAATTGGTCTGTCCCAGTATGGCAACACTTGTATATTCTTATGTATTGCAGCTCATGCTCCTTGTCTGTCATGTAGCTCATGGCTTCTTGTGTTCTCTGGTCTATTCCAGCCTGCTGTGCACTTTTCTTGCACCCACCTTCATTTCACTGTATCACTTTCCCACACCCAGCCTTTAGATTTTGGCTTGAAATACATGTCCTTCCATGGATCACTTTGACTGTGCATTCCAGCATGTATGCCAAATCAAGGTCACTCCATGCCAATTTCATCTTTTGTTTATTTATTTATTACATTTGTATCCCACATTTTCCCACCTATTTGTAGGCTCAATGTGGCTTACATAGTACCGGAGAGGCATTTGCAGACTCCGGTGTAAACAAATACAAAGTGATGTTGTGGTAAGATAAAGTACATGTGACAGAGCCACATTAGGGAATCGTACAACGGAAGAGTTGTGTTAAGTCCATTACGTACTTTAGTTTTGTTGTGTTGCAGTGATCAGGC
The DNA here is from genome assembly GCF_901765095.1 of Microcaecilia unicolor. NCBI lineage: Eukaryota > Metazoa > Chordata > Amphibia > Gymnophiona > Siphonopidae > Microcaecilia > Microcaecilia unicolor. Next base: position 525,065,157 of record NC_044032.1, read on the forward strand.
ATTTATGGTGGTTGTTGACTATGTGCCTATACAGTGGTGAAAACTAGATGGAAACTCATCATTTTTTTATTATAGGAGATGATTGCTTCTCATATCTGACCAGGTCTATCGCTAAATGCTTGATGTTTATAAATGCTGGCACATTTGGAGATAGCTTTACCTGAAGGAGTTGAAAAGGCATAGATTAAAAAAAAATTGTCATCTAGAATAATACTATGAAGTCACCTGGAAACCCTATTACTAAACTGCGCTACAAAGTGGCCTGCACTATTACTAGCATGTGGGTTTCCCCCACGCAGAAACCACTTTTAGTGTTGCAGTAAAATGGCCACATTTTCTATTTCCCCCATTAATGGCACTAAAGGCCTGGCTGTTCTGCCAGGAATATGATCCTCCAAGTTAGCCGATTGTGGTCACAGCTGTCGGTTCAGACCCATCCCTTGCCCCTCTCACTTTTCTACCCTTCCCCTTTGTTTGCACCATCCCTGTATTGATACATATTACATAGTAGATGACGGCAGAAAAAGACCTGTATGGTCCATCCAGTCTGCCCAACAAGATATACTCATATGTGCTACCTTTTGTGTATACCTTACCTTGATTTGTACCTGTCCTTTTCAGGGCACTGACTGTGTAAGTCTACCCAGCACTATCCCAGCCTCCCAACCACCAGCCCCGCTTCCCATCAGCGGTTCTGGCGCAGACCGTAAAAGTCTGCCCAGCACTATCCCCGCCTCCCAACCACCAGTCCCGCCTCCCACCACCGGCTCTGGCACAGACCGTATAAGTCTGCCCAGCACTATCCCTGCCTCCCGCCACCGGCTCTGCCACCCAATCTCGGCTAAGCTCCTTAGGATCCATTCCTTCTGAACAGGATTCCTTTATGTTTATCCCACGCGTGCTTGAATTCTGTTACCATTTTCATTTCCACCACCTCCCATGGGAGGGCATTCCAAGCATCCACTACTCTCTCCGTGAAAAAATATTTCCTGACATTTTTCTTGAGTCTGCCCCCCTTCAATCTCATTTCATGTCCTCTCGTTCTACCTCCTTTGCATCTTCGGAAAAGGTTCGTTTGCGGATTAATACTTTTCAAATATTTGAACGTCTATATCATATCACTCCTGTTTCTCCTTTCTTCCAGAGTATACATGTTCAGGTCATCAAGTCTCTCCTCATACGTCTTGTAACGCAAATCCCTTACCATTCTCGTAGCTTTTCTTTGCACCGCTTCAATTCTTTTTACATCCTTCGCAAGGTACGGCCTCAAAAATGTCTTTCTTAGTGTGTGTGCTATTTACTTTCCTACATGAACATTGTAGTTCATTTCTCATATCTATCATATTTGTTACTATTTTTTAGAATTGTAAACAGCCTAGGTCTACCTGTTAGTTCAGGCGGTATATCAAATCACTGTAAATATATAAATAAATAAATAAAAAATGTTCCCAATTAGCATAGAGTTCTTACTGCCACCTATTTACTAAGCGATAAGGGCTGCCATGCTAACTACATGCTAATTAATCAGCGCATGGCGATGTATCTGCTCTAACTGATTATTTATTTTTATTTATTTGGTACATTTATACCCCACATTATCCCATAAGAGCGGGCTCAATGTGGCTTACAAAATTATAGAAGGATACAATTAACACTGGGAACGTCTACTCTCCACTCCCAAACACGCCCCAGTGCAAAAAGAAAAATCAATTTTTTAGCACGTGGGTAGCTCATACTTAATACAAAACTATTGTGGGACACATGAGCATGCCCCGCGTTAGTGGATTTCAACCTGCAGTAAGCATGCAGTAGTGCTTACTGCAGCTTAGTAAAATGACCCCTGATTTGTTAATGCTTGCTCATTTACCAAAACCAATAACCTTGCCTACAACTAGGAGATGGCCCTCCACAGAACGTTTTGGGGAGGTGGTATTCTAACCTTGTATTTATGAATTAAAGCCTCATTACTTTTTCCTAAACTCCAGCTAGGGCTCATTGATCACAATATACTACTACTACTACTTAACATTTCTAAAGCGCTACTAGGGTTACGCAGCGCTGTACAGTTTAACAAAGAAGGACAGTCCCTGCTCAAAGGAGCTTACAATCTAAGCAACTGTCACAGTCTTCAAAGAACTAATAAGTAAGCCACAATTGGAAAAAAAAAACAAAAAGAAAAGAAAAGCACCAGTTTTCTATACAAATTGAGACAGTTCTCCACATGAAATGTATCCTGTCTCACAATGCCAATAAAAGGAAGTGAGGAAAGAGAGAGAGAGCAAGAGAGAGAGAAAGAGGGAGGGAGGGAGAGAGAGAGGGAGGGGGGAGAGAGAGAGAGAGGGAGGGGAGAGAGAGGGGGGGGAGAGCGAGAGGGAGGGGGAGAGAGAGAGGGAGGGGAAGAGAGAGAGAGCGAGAAAGAGGGAGGAAGGGAGGGAAAGAGAGAAAGCGAGTGAGAAAAGGAGGGGGAGAGCGAGAGAGAGAGGGGGTGGAGAGAGAGAAGGGGGGGGGGGGAGAGAGAATTCAGGAACTTAATGGCAGAGAATGTAAAATCTCTTCCACTAACAGGATAATTTTATAAAATATTGGCTAGTTTAGGAGGTCAAGAAGGTACCCAATTCTGGCCTATTTTATAAAGGCACTCGGAGGGCAATTCTATAAAGGGTCAACTAGAAGCCATTTCTTAGGAGCCTATTCTAGAAAGAAAAGTAGGCATCTCCTTTTCTGTACAGAACACCAGGGTAACAGGTCAAATATGCACTCATATTCAAGTCTAGTCTGCCCATCCTCAGTAACCATAACTCCTTCTTTTCCTGATATCCCATGTATCTGTTCCACGCTTTATTAAATTCTGACACAGTCCTCATCTCCACGACCTCCATCGGGAAGCCATTCCACGCATCGATCACCCTTTCCGTGAAAGAAGATTTTCTCAGATTCCTCCTAAGCCTATTTCTCTGTCTGAGTTCTTTCCAATCTCTGCCTGTGTGAACGTCTACCTGCAAAACTACATGCCAAAGCATTTATAGAATAGTATGAAGCCAGAACACACGTGTGCACATATGCATGTAAATGCCAGAATACAGGTTATTTATGTGCATTCTTGGTGCCTATCTCTTGGAGCAATACCTCTCCCCCCGGGTCCAATGTAGCAGATTTTTAAAAATGTACTTATACTAACTTTCTTCCCATTGTAGTAAAGGTTTTAGGAGAGAAACATCTGTATTAAAATAAGTTGCTAAAAGGTAGCATGGTCAGATTACAACTCACACGCAAACCCACTTTAAAAAAACATGCTGAAGTTTGGCATAGTTTTCTGTTTTCTTTAGTGCAAAATCTTTATTTTGAATGCCAAATTTACTGTACTGGGAGAAACAGTTTTTACAGTCATGTGTTAGAATGCTGTGTATTGAAGCTTAGTATACTATTCTAACCTAAGGCTTATAACATTGAGCCCATAGGTACCTAAGGGGCTCATTTTCGAAAGAGAAAAATGTCCAAAAAGTGTCAAAAAGCACCATTTGGACGCTTTTCTTCTCAAAATGTCCAAATTGATATTTTCGAAACCTATTTTGCAAAGTTAATTTAAGCAATTTGTCTGCAGAGTGTCCAAATCACAAGGGGGCATGCCAGGTGTGTTTCAAAGGTGGGATTAAGGAGTGCCTAACACTTGGACATCTTACAGCTATAATGGAACAAAACAGAAATGTCCAGGAATAAAACTAAGATGTTTTGGTCTAGACCTGTTTTCAGAACGAATAAAGCACAAAAAGGTGCCCTAAATGACCACTGGAGGGAATCAAGGATGACTCCCTAATACCCCCCAGTGGTCAGTGACCCCCTCCCACTCCTCAAAATGAGAATAAAAATATGGTTTACCAGTCTCTATGACAGTCTCAGATGTTAGTCAGGTCTATTAAAGCAGCATGTAGGTCTCTGGAATAATGTAGTGGTTGATGTAGTGCACTATGGAGTGGGGGACTCAGGTCCTTATCTCCCTCTACCTGTTGCACTTGTGGTGGAAACTGTGACCCCTGCCACAGTCACAAAAACCCTACTGTACCCATATATAGGTGCCCCCTTCACCCATAAGAGTTGTTGAAGTGGTGTACTGTGGGGGACAGTATGTTTTGGGTGGGTTTTGGAGGGTTCAGTAAACAAGATAAGGGAGCAAAGATGAGATGTGTACCTGGGAGCATTTTTATGAAGTGTGCAGAAGTGCCCTCTAGGGTGCCCCTTTGCTCTCCTGGGATGTCTGGGGGACCTGTCTACTAAAAATGCTAGCTCCTCTTACACCGCAATGGCATGAATCTCTACGTTTTGCACTTATTCTGTTTTTTTTCTGAAAATGGACCCAAAACCAAATTGTCCAAAGCACAAACTCTTGTTCAAAACAGTATTAAAAAAAAAAAAAAAGATAGACATTTTTCTTTTTCGAAAATGAGCTTCTTTCCTACTTGGATTTTGGACGTCCAAAGTTGAACTTAGATGTTATATCGAAAATACCCCACAAAATGCTTTATAAAATGCTAAGACAAACTCTGCCATCAAAATGTTTATAACAGAGTTGCAAAACAGTGTGCATTGCCTTGCACACATCAACGTTTATGCACATTACCCCTGGCTTCTCTGGTTCCCCAGGGTAATTTTGTGTGCCTAAAAGGGCCTTGATGTGTAAAACTGTTTTATAAGATTACCCACAATCAGTGGCAACATTAGATGAAAGAGTACAAAGGAAGCAGGTGCTTGAAGAGTGTAAGAGGTAGGAGGGGTGAATTGTAGAGTGTGATAAGAATACAGAGAATTTGCAAGAATGATCCCACAGAGGATTATGAATATTAGAGGAGCATAATTTAATATGCCATAGTGAATAAGATGGGGACCCAGGGACTTTTTTGAGTATAGAAATAATGTGATTATATTTGTTGGAATTAAGATGAAAATTAAGCCCTGGGGTTTGGGATATAGTGAAATCCGGAGAGCTGGGACTAGGTTTAAATATTGGAGCTGGTAACAGTTATAGGCTTTATCATTTACGCTCAGCATTCAATGACTTTGTACAAAGTTCATTTACTAAGCACATCAGACAGGAATAGAAATAATAAAAAAAATAATAATCCAATAAAAAGAATTTAGTCTCCTAGAGATTTTGGCTACTGTACTGAACCTACTAAAAACCCTGAGTGCCATGGATGTGGCTTCTTCTAATATTACAGAGTAATCAACAAAGTTAAAGCCTGAGATTTCAGAGAGTAATCAAAACATAGGCAAGTGCAGTTCAGAGAGTGGGAATGAAAGGTCCAAGGGTAACAAAAATTTGAAAATCAATATGCTGTTTGGATCTGAGCCAAGCAGGGATTTAAAGAGAATAAACAAGAATGAAATGCTAAAACATATGCTTTGATGAAAAGCAGTACTCATGCTGCAGAATTTAGAATTAACTGGTGCTAAGGGTGTAAGGAAGGGAGGAAAAGAAAGATTAGAGTAAATGAATTAGTTGGATTTGGTGATCTGCGAACTCTGTACAGGGCAGAAAAGCAATAGCTGGAACAAATATCTACTTAGTGTAATAGAGAACTGAGTAGGCAGTGTGAACACTGTCATGCAGAGTGGCGTAAGTACACAGCTGAAGACGAAGACCGAGACACACTGCTAAGGAGCATATTTCAATAGCCCAGTATGCTGCCAGTTTGAAAAAGAATTAGAAATTATTGCAAGGAGGTGCAGTGCTTTTGATTTGATTTATTAATTTGTTATTCCCAAGGTGAATGCAAGAACGTAGGGTGATCTTGGTGAACTTTCAGCTTTATACCCCTTCCTCTCAATTAACGTCCAGGACTCTCATCTGCCTCCCCAAAGACATCATCTTTACATATCACATACACACAAATAATGAGGGCGATTTTCCAAAGTCATTTACCCAGGTAAATTGGCTATTTGAAAATTGTGCATCCTTCCCGAAGGGAACACTATACATTGATTGAGTTTGTGTGTCTAACAGGGTTTATTGTTTTGTTTTGGCAGAAGCTGCTCTTTGCTGCAATACCCCTCCCCCAAAGCTGCTGCCCTAGGTGACTACCTACTCTTGTCTAATGATTAGGCTAGCCCTGGTTATTTTGCCATTCATAAAGCATCACAGTTTCTAGATACAGTAGCTTTAAGTTAAAAAAAATCATTTATTGGAAATTCCAGCAAAGATCACTCAACTCTAAAACTTCAGTGTTCTTTTGGCCACCCCCTTTTCTGGGAAAGGACTTTGCTTGTTTAGTCACAAAGACTGTCACTGTAAATGCATCTGAAGAAAAGGCCTTTCTGGCTGGTCTTTTAAAGACATCATATCCTGTAAAGATTTCAGATGTTTTCAGAACTAACATAGCTATAGTGCACTGCTGTACAACTTGTAACACTGCTTGAATATGTTAATCTTTTAAAACTCCAAAACTATCAACAAGACTAGATTTAGTTATATCTTCAGGACAATGGGGCTCATTTTCAAAAGAGAAAAAATGTCCAAAAAGTGGCATAAATATGCATTTGGACGTTTTTCTCACAAAAATGTCCAAATGCTTTTTGAAACCAATTGTTAGACATTTTTCTATGAAGTCCATCAGAAGAAATCACAAGGGGCTTGTCAGGGGCGTGTTAAGGGTGGGATCTGGGCATTCCTAACACTTGGACATTTTTCTGCCATAATGGAAGAAAACAAAAACATCCAGGGCTATAAGTTGGATGTTAGACTTGTTTTATTAATGAATAAACCACCAAAAAGTGGCCTAAATACCCAGATAACCACTGGAGGAAATCAGGGATAATCTCCCCTTACTCCCTCAGTGGTCATTAACCCCCTTTACTCCCCAAAAATGTGATTAAAAACATTACTTACCAGCCTCTATGCTAGCTTCATATTCAGGTCCATTAGAGCAGCATGCAGGTCCCTGGAGTAGTCTAGTTGTAAGTGCAGTGTACTGCAAACAGGTGGACCCAGGCCCATACCTGTATACTTGTGGTGGAAACTGTGAGCCCTCCAAAATTCACCTGAAACCCACTGTACCCACATATAGGTGTCATCTTCACCCATAAGGGCGATTGTAGTGATGTACAGTTGGTGGTAGTGGATTTTGGGGGGCTCAGCAGACAAGATAAGGGAGCAACAGTGAGATGTGAAGTCCACTGCAGTGTCCCCTAGGGGTGCCCCATTGATCTCTTGGGATGTCTATCTGGCCAGTCTACTACAGTAAGAATGCTGGCTCCTCCTACATCCCAATGGCTTGATTTTGTGCATTTTTCACTTGGATTTTTTTTTTTCAAAAATGGACCAAAAAGATAAACCCATAAAGCACAAAACCATCTAGCAAATACCCATTTTCTAAAAAAAGATAGATGTTTTTCTGTTTTGAAAATGGCTACATTCCCCACTTGAATTTTGGATATTTATAGCAAATCGTCCAAAGTTGGACTTAGATTTGCCCCTTGATGTGTCTCAAATTCACTCTTTATGTTCCTTTTCTCTCCAACTTAAGTAAGCACCAACAAGCTGCCAGAGCTGATAACCTAATAGAGAATTTTAAAATTTTGTTTTCTGTGACCCTAATGGAGTATGAGGCTGCCCTGGGCTTTTCATGTGATTTTTCTGGCAATGTAACAGAAAGTAGGTTCTTGTTATCCAATTCTCCAGAGCAAACCTCTAATGGGCCTATTTCCTCACACTGCTTTGACCCTAAACATAATCTTTTTGGTGCTTTGCTGAATACTCAGAAGATTTGGGGTTTTCATACTTATGCTAGTGCCACTTTACGCCATTCCTATTGCTTTGGCATCTTCCCGCCAATTTTGGTGCTATTTAGCCCCCTCACAGTCACTTTTAGTGCCCTTTGCCTCTCTTTTTGAATCTTCATGCCACTGATCTGGAGTGCTGTTGCCTCTGTGGTAGGTACCTGCTACCAAGTTTGATTAAAAATGAATGGAATCCCTGCACTGTTAGATTGTACAATTTCTTGCTGCAGGGGCCCTTTTACAGAGCAGCAGTAAGCCCAACGCGGGCTTACCACTTGATCTTCTGGGACTACCGTTGGCCCAACATGGCTGCTGGCAGTAGTCCTGCCATGAGCGCATGCCTTTTCCGGGGGAAAAAGAAAACCCCTGGAAATGGCTTGCGTGGTGATAAATAACCTGGCAATAATCGGGCATCACCACACGCTGCCTGGTTACCGCCGGGTTAGCATGGAAGCCCTTACTGCCATCTCAATGGGTGGTGGTAAAGGATCCTGGCAGCATAGCCATGTGATAAGCATTCTCTTACTGCATGGTCATGTGTGCTGGGGGCTTTTTTACTCACAGCGGTAAAAAGGGCCCTGGCACGTGGGAATAACGGCCTCCACTGGTAGCACAGGGCCCTTTTCCACACAGCTTGGTAAAAGGACCCCAAAATAAATAATCCAATTAATTCAGAATCTGTTGGTAAATTATTGGCTTTTAAAGTACTGTGTACCAGGTGTGTTTTATGTCACAAAAATTATGTACATCCTTCCCCTGATACAGGCATTATGATGGTGAAACACGTTGGACATCATCTGTTCATACCTTTTAATTGACGTGAAAGTATCTCTTTTAATAAAGGGCCTTCCTTATTTGCACATGGCCCAGTAATGTTCAGGAATGCAAAAAAGGAAATGTCAATGAAATTTCTTATTTCTCTTGCTTTCATTGTGATAAAAGAACAAAAAAGACAATATTTGCTTGTTTTCATTTCATTTTCAAATTGAAGTCAATCCTGGACCCTGTCTCTACTGCTAAAAAGAAAAACCAATTCCAACAATATTACTGACATCCCTGGAGTTTTGTGGGCCAGGAGCAATTCCCAGTCATGTTTGCCCCTTTGGAGCTGTATTTCAAAATTGTGCCAGCTGACCCAAAACCAACAACATTTTGAAGTATGATCCGTAATCCAAAATGGCACTGACCTTGGGTCAGCTGGCACCACTTTGACATATGCACAGGTGAGACAGAAACTCCAGAGGATAACTAATGTTCTGTGAAACCCCAGAGACATGGGTAAAAGATGGAGGGATTCAGTCAGTACTGGTGTCTCCATTAGGCAAACTAGGCAACTACCTAGAAAACCTGGATTCTGGGAGTAGCATAAAGGTAGCAGGTAGTGAGGAAGATTTAAATTCTCTCCCTCTCCCGGAGATCCTGTCCCAGCGTTTCCCACAGCAGCTCAGTCTCCAGGGCCAGCAGGTAAAAGGACACTTACTAGCACAGTTTTTTGTGCACCACAGGGTTAATTTTGTGATATGAACTCCAACATTCTATAACCTTGCAGGTCATATCATGAAACTGGCCCTGTGTGGCAGAAGAAACTAATATGCTATTAAGCATAGGAGCTAAACTGCAGGAGAAATGTTGGTGTAAGTAATTCAGGGGAAGTAAATTAAGCTATCTGCTCCATTGTGTGTTGCCTTTTTGCCGATTCCAGAATCTTGTTGAGCTGGTAGGAGGTAGGTTGTGGTGAGGAAGGTTAGCACAGAGGGCCCAATAACCTTGCGCTGGCCCTGAATGTTGTTAGGATGTGAGAGGACCTGGAGGGGGATCCAGAAAGGTACAGAAGAAAGGAATAATTTGATAACATGGGTTGGCCAGGTGTGTCTGGCAGAAGGACTTAATCTTGCCGCAAGATTAAGATATAGGCAAATTAGCCATGTGCCTAGGACCCAAATGTTTAGCAGAGTTTGCCAACTTACTCAGCTCTAGGAAGGAGATTTTGGGCCAGTCTTGGATTTTTACAAGCCTGATGCATTATGGGACTTGCAGCACTGATTTCAATGGGTAGAAACAGGAGCTATGAATACCACACTGCTTTGAAATGTAAGTTCAAAACCAGGACTGGTCAAAAAGTCTCCCTCTTGGAACTAGGTAATGTGGTAGCTCCTGTTTCGGAGGCTGCCACGCAGTGGCGTAGCTACGTGGGGCCTGAGGGGGCCTGGGCCCCCGTAGATTTGGCCCTGGCACCCCTGCCGACAATCCCCTTGAACCCCCCCTCCCGCCACCAACCCTCCCTTCCGCCGCCGCCTGCCCCACCGCCGCATCAGATACCTTGTTTGCTGGCGGGGCTACATGCATGGTGCAGGACGTAAGGCGTTAGAAACAGCTGATCGCACCATGAACTTCTTCGAACAAAGGCGCTACTCAGGTACTGAAGAAGGACTCTCATCAGCTGGCGGGGTTCAGGGACCCCCGCCAGCAAACAAGGTATCTGATGCGGCGGTGGCGGGGCAGGCGGCGACGGCGAGGGAGGGTTGGTGGCAGGAGGGGGGTTCAAGGGGGTCGTCGGCAGGGGGGGGTCCAATGTGGTGGCGGTGGCTGGGGAGGCAGCGGGGGGGGGGCCGCTAAACAGTGCCCCCACCTCGGGCTCTGGCCCCCCCTCCCGGCGAGGTCTGGCTACGCCCCTGCTGCCACGGCAAATTTTAGCTGCTGACAAAAAGAAGAGTAGGCATGGGGAGAGTCACTGCTGCCCACAGAAGTCTGCCATTCTCCCCATCCTCTGTGCAGTGATCTCCAGTCAGCAGGAAAAGTCAGTGAGCAATGCTGCGTAACTGCTGCTTTCATCTCTGCTGCTTTTCCTCTTCAATCAGAATCATACAGGGCCATGGTTGTGGGAGTTTTACAATGTATATGTAGTATGATGGGGGCCCAAAACACCTTTTTGCCTAAGATCCACTAAAGGGCCCATCCTGCCCTGGACCTGACCTCATTTTGTCTCATTTTCTTTTTTCTTGGTTTATTTTTTTTCTCTCAGGCAAACAAAATGAAACAAAATAAATCACAAATGAAATGAACCCCACAAAAAAAAGTAAATGAAAAATCAAAATGAAATAAAAATGTTGACGGCACACAACTGTAATATCTTCAGCCAGTGTTATTGTTCCTCCTGTTATCTTATTCCTTATTATTTTGGCATTTCATTTCTCCTTCTGACAGTTTTCTGGCACTCCTTTAGGTGTTGTTACCATAATGATGATATCACTTCCTTCTATTGGCTGTAGTTTAAAATCTAGAGGGAGTAATTTCCAAAGGCATGCCCATAGGGGTTCTAGGCAGAAGTGGAGCTTTGAAAAACTTGCTCAACACATAGATGTATTCAGATAATCAGAGCCGGCCTTAGCAATTGTGGTGTCTTGTGTGGACCAGTTCGGTGTGCCCTGTTCTCCCCCACCGGACTAAAGATTTCAAAAGAGGCGTCAGAAATTTATTTATTTATTTAAACAGAATTCTTTAATCGCTGACTACTATTGTAATGTTAGTGAGGAGAAGCATTATTATCAAGGTGGAGGGAGATGGAGGTAGAAAGGGAAAAGCAGCTTTAATTTTTGGTCAGCCACCAGTTGTAGAGCTGACTCAGTCAGTGGCGGCCCTGCCATTAGGTGGGGGCCTCAGGCGGCACTCTTTTGGAGCAGTATCCACCCTCACACCTGTCCTGCTCGGGCATTGTCCCCCACCCTTCCTTTCATGAATTTACCTTTTTTTCTTGCTTTCCAAAAGTCAGGGAAGCAGCGGTTCCCATATACTACCCTGCTGCTGACCCCTTTTCTCTTATGGCCTGTCTATCTGACATACTTCCTGTTTTCTTGGAGGTGGGGTGGGATGCAGTAGAGAGAAGGGGCCGTGATTGGCGGCAGGGCAGCGTATGGGAACCGCTGCTGCCCCAACTTTTGGAAAGCCAGAAAAGAAGGTAAATTTGGGGAAGGAAGGAAGGAAGGAAGGAAGGGGGAGATGTCAGATGGGAGGGGAGGCAGGGCAGAAACAGGGGGGTGGCAGACCATACCCTTGCCTCAGGTAGAAGACTGTCGGGCTGCTTCTGGACTCACTCCCCCCCCCCCCTGTTTATTAAAGCATGCTGGTGGCTGCTGCATGGCAATGTCGACACAGCCCATTCAAAGGGCATTCCACATATCCACCACCCTCTTCGTGAAAAAATACTTCCTGACATTAGTCTACTACTACTACTACTATTTAGCATTTCTATAGCGCTACAAGGCATACGCAGCGCTGCACAAACATAGAAGAAAGACAGTCCCTGCTCAAAGAGCTTACAATCTAATAGACAAAAAATAAATAAAGTAAGCAAATCAAATCAATTAATGTGAACGTGAAGGAAGAGAGGAGGGTAGGTGGAGGCGAGTGGTTACAAGTGGTTACGAGTCAAAAGCAATGTTAAAGAGATGGGCTTTCAGTCTAGATTTAAAGGTGGCCAAGGATGGGGCAAGACGTAGGGGCTCAGGAAGTTTATTCCAGGCGTAGGGTGCAGCGAGACACAAGGCGCGAAGTCTGGAGTTGGCAGTAGTGGAGAAGGGAACAGATAAGAAGGATTTATCCATGGAGCGGAGTGCACGGGAAGGGGTGTAGGGAAGGACGAGTGTGGAGAGATACTGGGGAGCAGCAGAGTGAATACATTTATAGGTTAGTAGAAGAAGTTTGAACAGGATGCGAAAACGGATAGGGAGCCAGTGAAGGGTCTTGAGGAGAGGGGTAGTATGAGTAAAGCGACCCTGGCGGAAGATGAGACGGGCAGCAGAGTTTTGAACCGACTGGAGAGGGGAGAGGTGACTAAGTGGGAGGCCAGCAAGAAGCAGATTGCAGTAGTCTAAACGAGAGGTGACAAGGGTGTGGATGAGGGTTTTGGTAGAGTGCTCGGAAAGAAAGGGGCGGATTTTACGGATGTTGCAAATTAGTCCTGATGGTGATGGTGGGCAGACTTCTATGGTCTGTGCCCTGAGAATGGCAAGGACAAATCAAACTCGGGTATACAGTATCATATACCATGTGAAATGAGTTTATCTTGTTGGGCAGACTGGATGGACCGTACAGGTCTTTATCTGTCGTCATTTACTATGTTACTATTCACGTTACTATCACAGCCACAGCCAGCACAGTCCAGTGTACAACAGGGCTCCATGGTGTTTTGCCAACGTCTATGGAGTTGCATGCTGTGCTAGATTGCTGGATGTGTTATGGAGCTCATCTGAGAGCTATGCCACCCATCCAGTAGCCTAGAACCTTGTTACAGTTGGGGTTTTTAGGGGTGTGGTTGATGGAAATTTGAAGAAGGGGGAAGTGGAAACAAGGTACTTCATATGTGGCAAGATTACATAAGGAGAATATATAGAGTATAATTGAATGAAGAGCACTGTATGTACTGTTTGTTTAAGTATACTCATGTAACTTCAATGAAAATGCTTGTGCATGGTTTCTTGAGGAAGTAATGTCTCCAAATGGGTTAATTTTGCGCATACCATGACAGTAAGGAATTAATTCCTAAGTTGGGGTATGTGGATTATGATATCAGTGTCTCAAATTTACTGTGAATACTCACCATAGTACTTGCATTGGGCCAAAGAGAGCTTCCTTCTGGAGTTACTAAGATGTAACATGTGTAGACCAAGAATATTATAATGTCTCTGTATCGCTCCTCACCTTGAGTATTGCATTCAATTCTGATCGCTCGTATCTCAAAAAAGATATAGTGGAATTAGAAAAGGTTCAAAGAAGAGCGACCAAAATGATAAAGAGGATGGCACTCCTCCCATATGAAGAAAGGCTAAAGAGGTTAGACCTCTTCAGCTTGGAAAAGAGGTGGCTGAGGGGGGATATCATTGAGGTCTACAAAATCCTGAGTGGAGTAGAACGGGTAAAAGTGAATTGATTTTTCACTGGGTTAGATTCCCACTGTAGCTCCTTGTCACTCTGGGCAAGTCACTTAACTCTCCATTTCCCCAGGTAGAAATAAGTACCTGCATATACTATCCAGCTTATTTTTGAAAGAGAAAGATGCCCATATTTCGACCCAAATCGGGATATGGGCACCTTTCTCTCATGGGCGCCCAAATCGGTATAATCAAAAGCCGATTTTGGGCTCCTCCAACTGCAGTCTGTCGCGGGAACGGACAAAGTTGACGGGGGCGTGTCAGAGGCGTGGTGAAGGTGGGACTGGGGCGTGTTTATTGGCCGAGGAGAGAGGGGCGCGCTCGGCCGATAATGGAAAAAAGAAGGGTGCCAGAAGTGAGAATTTGGGTCACTTTTTTGGACCCTTTTTCTCATGAACAAGTCCCAAAAGTGCCCCAACTGCCCAGATGACCACCGGAGGGAATCAGGGATGACCTCCCCTGACTCCCCCAGTGGTCACTAACCCCCTCCCACAAAAAAAAAAGAACTTTAAAAACTTTTTTTTCCAGCCTGTATGCCAGCCTCAAATGTCATACCCAGCTCCATCACAGCAGTATGCAGGTTACTGGAGCAGATGTTAGTGGGTGCAGTGGACTTCAGCCAGGTGAACCCAGGCCCATCCCACCCCCACATATTACACTTGTGCTGATAAATGGGAGCACTCCAAACCACCCCCAAAACCCACTGTACCCACATCTAGGTGCCCCCCTTCAGCCATAAGTGCTATGGTAATGGTGTAGAGTTGTGGGCAGTGGGTTTTGGGGGGAATTTGGGGGGCTCAGCACCCAAGGTAAAGGAGCTATGGACTTGGGAGGTATTTTAATATTTTTTTTAATTGTTACAAGTGCCCCTTAGGGTGCACGGTTGGTGTCCTGGCATGTGAGGGGGACCAGTGCACTATGAATCCTGGCCCCTCCCGTAACCAAATGCCTTGGATTTGTTCGTTTTTGAGCTGGGCACCTTCTGTTTCCACTATCGCTGAAAACCGATACCGCCCAGCTCAAATCCGCCCAAATGCGATGCATTTACCCGGCACAAACGGTATTATCGAAACAAAAGATGGACACCCATCTTTTTCGAAAATACGGTCTGGCCCACCCCTTTGCGTACCTGTCCTCGGAGATAAACGTCCATGGAGATGGGCGTTCGCGTTCCATTATGCCCCTCCACGTAAACTACTTTGAATGTAGTTGCAAAAACTGCAGAAAGGCGGTATATCAAGTCCCATTCCCTTTCCTTTTCCCTCTTTCAAAAAGTCAAAGACCAGGGGACACTCAATGAAGTTACATGGAAATACTTTTAAAACAAATAGGAGCAAATATTTTTTCACTTAAAGAATAGTTGCGTTCTGGACCTCATTGCCAGAGGATGTGGTTAGTGTATCTGAGTCTAAAAAAAGGTTGGAAAAGTTCCTGGAGGAAAAGTCCATAGTCAGTTATTGAGGTGGACATGGGGAAGCCACTGCTTGCCCTGGGGTTTGGTAGCATAGAATGTTGCTACTAATTGGGTTTCTGTCAGGTACTTGTGACCTGGATTGGCCACTGCTGGAAGCAGGATACTGGGCTAGATGGACCATTAGTCTGACCCAGTATGGCTATTCTTATGCTCTTATGCTTGGAAAGTTTTTAATCAATCCTATGGCACCCAAAATGATGGGAAATATTTCTTATCTTTCTGCCATATTTTCTTGGTCTTAGACAACATTTCTTGGTACTTGAAGAACTTTTCTCTCTATACACAATTCACAGAGTAATCAGTCGGGACTGACACCTCTATGATCAGTGCCATTCTACAGTTTTTCTTTTTTACCACTATGTCCGGTTTCCTCATATCTAGCTTTTTATTGGTTGGAATAGGGATAGCCATTGATCATAACTTCTTCATTCTCCATAATTCTTTTAGGGTCTTGATTCCAGTGCTTTTCCAGTACAGCTATATAATATTGTGACAGAACTGTGTGTTTTAAGTGTAAAACTGCCTTAATTCATGAAGTGTATTTCTGTAGTTTGGCCAGCAGGTGGTGCATGTATATGTTTTGAAGCTGCTGCAGAACCAAGGCTGTTTCTTTGTTTAAGCCTTTTGGAAAGGCAGTCTGCAGCATACTTTCAAAGATTGTTGTTCTGGGCTCTGATTGACCCAGGAGTTCATTTTCATTTGGATTTTACTGGCTTTCACCCCAGTCTTAGCCAGGAAGAAAAGAGAGAGGGATTTCTTTGTTAAGGCCCTGTAAACAGTTACATTTGATAACTTGTGAGCAGCTATATGTCCTGATCTTTCCAGGTACTTTTTAGAAAGTAATCAAATGTTTAGATAGTTTTATAATTGATCCATATTTCAGTTACCTGGTTCAATATTTTAGAAAATAATTTTCAGTTTGTTGACTCTGCTGTCTAGACTGATAAAGAGTCCTGCTGGTTTGTGTATTGGGTACTTTCTGGGAACTGTGAGAATCTAGCAAGTATGGCCCCAGTAATCTAGAAATCACTGGGGATAATTTGAGAGCGGAAGACTCGCCCAGAGGCGGTTGGGGCCCAGTCAGTAGGAGGAGGGTGCTAGTGTAGAGCACAAGTGGCAGGTGCAGGCGGACCTGAGCTGTGCTGGGATAGACACTCTAAATGACCGCGGGGTAACCCCAGGAGGGTGGCTAGGCATTTTGTGACAAATGTCTATAAAAAATTTCCAGTGGATGAAATGTGCCACGTTGTACCTTTCTGTATAGAAATTCTCTGCAATCAGAACTTTGTAGCCAGCTATGAGATGAGTGACTGTTTCAAGTTTTTACTGATATATCTCCTAATGTTGTGAAATGTTCTCAAAATAGTAATTGGACCATCACTGACCAAGTCAGTGCTTATAAAAGTCAATTGTTAGTCCACCAATTCATATATTCATTGCACATTCATTTTTTAAGCGACACACCCCTGTACCAAACATCTTTACACTGTGACAACTAATAAATGTGAAAACATTTTTGAAGACGTATCTTAACAAAAAAATTCAGCTTATTGGCAGGTATTCCTCTCATGGGTCTCATCACAGACCATGATTTCCTACAGCTGTTTCAAGGTACCCACACAATCAATAAGCACGAACTGCTCAGTATAATAAGTTTCAGGATGCTGAATATGATTTGCCTTCCAAACAAAAGGGCAGACCGAACAATGTGTACATTTTTTGTGTCTATTTTCCTCAGCTGGACTTTGTTGCAAGTATCGATCAAACAACGATGAAGTCAATCTGTTCTTCAAATTTTTATCCTGAGAAAAAGCAAAACAGGGAAGTTCTTGAAATGCTTCATGATGTTGTAATATATGCCAGAAATTCTTAATGATGTGTTTTATCTTAAATGCTAAATCTGAATATAGTAACATACACACCAACGCCCATTTATAAGCCCTTTTGATGATTTTAGAAGGATACCCCCGTTCTTTAAATCAGTTTGTCATTTCTACTGCTTTTTGTTTAAAATCCTCCATATCCGAGCATAAATGGCATAATCGCAAAAACTAGCCCACAGGTAAATTGTTCCTAAGATGCTTGGGATGATACATTAGTTGCGCTCCAGCATTTACAACAGGTTTCGGCAGGCATGTCCTCACACCCAAAGTTGGGGGTGGGAATCTGAGCTAAGTACTATTTTATAAAGGTTGCCTAGCGCTAAGTGACCTTTATAGAATTGATACTTTCCCCAAATTCCATATAAGGTGCAGCGAGTTGAGTGAATTAAATTGGTAACATGGCCAATTTTTCATGTGCACCTTAATTGAATAGTGAGCCATTCAGTGATGATATTTGGCTGATAGCAACCAATTATCAGCACTAATTGGCAATAATTGGAATTTATGCGCACATCTTTTTAGGTCTATTTTAAAAAAGAGGTGCATGTAAATCCTAATGCGCATAGCTGAAAAGGGGGCAAGGTCATGGGAGGAGTGTAGACGTCTTGGGGCGTTCCACAAATTTACGCGTGTGATTATAGAATTCGGGGGAGCGTGCCTACATTTAGGTGCATGTATTTACATCAGCTTTTCAGTGGTGTAAATGGCCACGCCTAAATATAGGTGCGGTTTACAGAATAGTGCTATTTTTGGGCACGCCTATTTTTAGACGCCATTTATGGAATTTGGTTCTTAGTGTGGATCTTAACGGCACCTAACTTTGGATGCTATTTACTGAATCTGGCCCAAAAGGTAAGCTCATAGACGGATATTGAGGGACACACAGTTGGAGCAGGAAGGTGTACAGGATACAGGTGTGCACAGAGGGTTTGCGGGGGGATGGTAAACACATTACCAAGTGGGATAATACAGTATAGACAAAATGACAATCAGACTCAGATTTCCTTCAGTGACCGCTAATGCAAGCAGTCTAAAAAGCCACGTTTAGTCTGCATTTTTAAGTCTTTATAGCAGCTGTAAATGCAGATGTTTAAGTGTTCTACCCTGCACAGCAATGTACTTTACAAAATTCCATACTGCCATGGTACAGCACCACCCACACCTTGCCTCCTCGAACATGCCTCCTTTCTACATGGGGATTTCTGGCTACAACTGGCATGTACATGTATTAAGTCATGGTCTTTCCAAAATGGTGGTTTATTCATGGGTGCCATTTATATGTGGCTATGTCAGCATATCCATGTTTGAATCGTCAATAGCATTTCTAAAATGACCACTTTATTGTTGAATTTAAGACCTTTGGAGATGCTCATTAAGAACTATAGTATGAAGCTTTAGTATTTTGTGGACTATAACTGGTTTTATTCTGCTCTTGGTCTTTCTAATTGTGTTATTGAAACCATTAATGAATGTCTTTCAGCCATTGTGAACTGGGTCACCGCTAATAATCTTAAGTTAAATCCAGATAAAACGGAACTTTTGTATTTTCCCCAGGGTATGGCAGTATTGATTTCTTCTCCAGACTCATTTAGAGCAGTGATTAATGATACATTGGCCCCAGTGAAAGAACATGAATTCAAGTTGAGAATTTAAATAGATACAAGGCTTTCACTGAATATGCAAGTCTCAAGGGCTGCAAAGAATGCTCATTTGTATTCTTTGATGTTTAAACCCATTTTTTGATACCCCACGACATGTGTTATTTAATCATACAACCACCATTTCACAGACTAATGCAATGCTTAAAATGTTAGAATTATATATATATCAAATATAAGTTTTCCAAGCAAATTACTGCAGTACTTGCAAAGAGTTCAAAATGAAGCTGCTTGCCTGCTGCCTGATATGCTTTTACAGGATCACATTGCCCTGTTTGGAGACAGAAAGAAAAAGGCAGATGAACAAGTGGACTCATAGTGAGCTTCTTTAGGGGATGGTAAAACCAGACGATAGGAATCCAAGGATCTATGATTGCAAGAGGGGGTATAAGGAATGACAATGCAAGATAGGTAGGGCGGCCCCTAGAGTAAAGGACTTTATGGGATAGGAGACAAATTTTAAACTGTATATAGTAGAATATTGGTAACCAGTGGAGTCTAATGAGAAGTGGAGTCACTGGATCAAAACATTTAGCTCTGAAAAGCATCCTAGCTGCTGAATTTTGTAAAGCTTGTAAATGATGCAACTGAAGTTTAGGTAGTTCAGCATAAACTGTATTACATTGTAATTAAATTGATTGGCTAAACTGTTAAACTCAGTACGGAGACTTGTGTTACTCTTATTTTTCCTCCAGCGGTGCTCAGCCTGGCACAGTTGTTGTTTTAATAAAGTAAGACCACAATAGGACTAGGCCGACACAGGATAGCCGTAGAATGGGCACTATCAGGTCGTCTGAACTGGGTAGCAACTGATGTATTCCAACAAGTAGCCATATCTTCCAGAGATAACTCTAAAAAGTCATTGGGTAAACAGGTAAATGATGGTTTGCATGTGGCAGGATCTTGGGATACAAAAGGGGACCTATTGCAAAAAAGAGGCATAGTTTTGGCTTATTATCCACAATGATCAAAAGAGATGCTAGAAGAAGAAAATGATCCATTCAAGGTAAAGGAAAGGTACAAATAGGGGAACAAGAAAAAGGAACAGAAAGATCATTATGTAGGAGAATGAAGTCAAGAGTATGCTCTGCAATGTGAGCTGGACCAGAGACTAACTGGGTGAGGTGTATATCTAAGAGAAAATTCAAGAAATTAGAAGACTTGGAAGAGGAAGGCTCATCAACATGAATATTGAAGTCTCCCACAATAAGGAGATTCAAGAAGCATGTGGAGTCATCATCCAAAGTTTGAATAAGGAATCCCAGAGTTGAAGGGGGGTGGGGGGTGGAGGACGATAACAGACCATTAAAGTAAAAGTGTAAGGAGCAGTAATATTAATCAACAATATTTCAGGATAAAGGAAGTCAGAAGAGGGAAGTTCAGTGGCTGAGAAAGAAGAAGGGAGACAGACTGCTTGCCCCCTCCCCTCTTAGCAGTTTGGGCACAATGAAATTCTATAAACTCCACAGGAAGACATTGATAAAGAAAGGTTTCCTCACTGTCACACAACCAGGTTTTTGTAATGCATAGAATATCAAGTTTATATGAAGAGAACACGTCATGAATTAGTGTAGACTTAGTACGTAGAGAGCGGATATTTAGTAATCTGAGCTGCACTGGGCAAGAAGTCTTACAAGTTGGAGTCGCATTCAATCCTGTGGTATTCCGGGCAATTGTCTGAGAGCTACACGTGATTGAATATAGATTAGACAGCACCGTAAAATCATGGCCTACCTTTAAAGAGGGATAAGGGCTAATGAATTGTCCAAGGCAGAAGCAAAAACAGGTTGAGATGGGCCAAGAATTAATAATATGAAATTATTCAAAAAAGTATTATTGAAAGGAAGGAAAAACCTCAAAGAGCTCAAAAATCATACAGATTTACAGAGTTAAATAGATCACAAGATCTTCTCTTCATCATTGGCAAAAAACCTTCCACCTAAATGTCTTTTTACAAATGTTTTTAAATGTCTCTTTTTGTTAATATAATGTTAATTCAAATTTCAATGTTTCAATCAGTGCTGTGTTTACTAACAAAGTCCAACTAATAAAGCAGTAAGAAAGCCCTGTGACATCACTGGCATTCACCATAAATGCAAAACACTTATCTCTTTGAGGCACTTTTAGGACTTGTGCTGAAATGGTTCCTTCTCTCCATGCCCCAGGCCAATGATGGCCAGCGTTTCACTCTGCTGCTTCAGGGTCCTGTTTAGCAGGGATACTTAGCGTCGACAGCACGTCTGGTTCTGAGTGCCTAAAGTTCTGAGCTCCATATCTTCCTGCAGCTGCTCACAGAGGTACATGATGGTCTCCCTATTGTATCTGTCAGGTCCATGAATTGGGCTCTATGCCTATAGACCTCCTGTGTCACCCCTCTCTCTCCCCTCCCTTTCTATCTGCTCTTGTAGAACTTTGGTTGCAAAATAGTTCTGAGTGTTGCACTCTGTCCTGTATTAACAGCAGCTAGGCTAATTAGCAAGGTTGGCTGACGTTTCCAATTTCAACCAAAACCTAACTGTTGTAGGCCAGAACTGTATCATGTTGCATATCTAGCCTATGTATTGATCAGGGTCCCTTGTAATAAGTGTTTTTCTGGCTAGAACAGTGTCCTAATGGTTGGGGCAGCTGCCTGGGAGCTGGGGGAATTGGGTTTAATTCCCACCTCAGTTCTTTGACTGGGTGACCAAAGAACTGGATGAAGGACATGTGCTAGAAGTAATCTACTTGGATTTCAGCAAAGCATTTAATATGGTCCCTCACAGAAGACTCACAAATAAGCTGAGAGGGCTGAACTTAGGACCCACACATGTTGAAATGGATAGGAAACTGATTGACTGACAGGTGACAGAACCTCGGCCTTCTCTGCTACACATCCTGCCTCCTCTGATGCAATTTCCTTTTTGGCGGGACATGTAGCAGGGAAGGCAGATGCTCCATGGCAGACTGCTGTAATCACTACAGTACTGCTATCCGCAGTGATCAAGGGAATGGGAGAGATGTGAGATGCCAGTGGGGGGGGGGGGGGGGGGGGGACAACTCCAAATAGGTCCTCTCAAGTCCCCAAAGGTGGGTTGCATTTGCAGCTGGGGAGGTTTAGCCTCCTCAAGCCTCTTATACCGGGCACCTATGGAAGAAAGCCTATGCACCTGACTGGGGGGCTTGAGCCAAGATTGGGAGGGGGGGGGCCTGGACCTCTGAGATCCTCCCATAGCTATGCCCCTGATTCAAAGTCTTGTAAAGCAGATGCTAGCTCTCACTGACACAACTGTCTGATCTTTATCTCTGGGGCTTTCATGTGAAGAATCCTCTGATAATATAGCAGTGAGGAAGTGATTTTTCACTGTTCTGACCTTAAGTTCCTTAATTCAGTGTTATGCACTGAGTCTGTTCAGAGTGTTAAACCCGGGGATGTTTGTTACCAAGAACAGACTCCAATTTTTAATCCAATTGTTTATTCAATACAGTTGATGACAAGATAAAAACAAATCAGTCACTGATTTAATTCTATTTAAGAGGCGCTAAGTTCTCTCACCTTAACTTTGCGTTAACTAGTTAGTGTGTGCTAATCATAATGCGCTACTGGGTTTATTTATTGGGATTTATTAACCACATTTATGAAGAGATTCACCCAAGGTGGTGCACTAACACAAAGATGCCCACTGTATCTAAATTATTTTGTAAGAATATTTTGTAAAAATTCTTACCACGTTTGAGCACATGCAAGCAGGCAAAATACCATAAAATACTTTAAAATGTTTGTTCGGTAGCCTGTTCTCAAGTGCTAACCACATGTTAAATATTTACCCTCTAATATAATAATTCGCACCTCCAACGTTCTGATGCTGACTCTGTGGCAGCGTGGCAGTGAAGCCGTGTAGTGTTCGTAGGGTTCGTAATCGCCCCGCCCGTGAGGGAACTGTATATAGTTGCCAGGGAAAGAAACGCGACGTCAGAAGGAGAAGGGACCAACCACAGGCCTCGCACTCGCTCTCAGTGCCCCACCCTCAGAGGGAAGGGAAGGTTGCATATAATATTCACCCACCGGAAGTTCGTTCCCTCCCTCCAAATTCCAGTGTCATCGTCCGTCCTCCCTCCCTCCCAGGTCCAGCGTCCCCCTCCCTCCCTCCCAATTCCAGGTTCCCCCCTCCCTCCCAGTTCCAGGGTCGTCGTCCCTCCCTCCCTCTCTCCCTCTCTCCCTTCCAGTTCCAGGCCCCCTCCCTCCGAATTTTAAAGTTTTCCTGACTTACCTCGCGCAGTAAAAAGCATGCAAGCTCGGCACTTACTTCAGTTTTCCCTTCTCTGTCTCTCAGCTCTGGTCCTGCCCTTGCAGAAACAGGGAATGAGGGCAGGGCCAGAGCTGAGAGACAGAGAAGGGAAAACTGAAGTAAGTGCCGAGCCTGTATGCTTTTTATCGCTGCTGCCGGCCGCCGTAACCCCGACGAGGTAAGTCAGGATGACTTTTAAAATTCGGAGGGAAGGGGCCTGGAACTGGAAGGGAGGGGAAGGAGGGAAGGAGGATGACCCTGGAACTGGGAAGAAGGGAGGGTGGACCCTGGAACTGGGAGGGAGGACCCTGGAACTGGGACGGAGGACCCTGGAACTGGGAGGGAGGGAGGGGGCCCTGGAACTGGGAGGGAGGGAGGGAGGGAGAGAGAGGGGGAACCTGGAATTGGGAGGGAGGGGGGATGCTGGAACTTCCCTTAAAAACATTAATGGCAGAAGGTGATTACCTTGCTAGCGCCCGTTTCATTTCAATGAGAAATGGGCTTTTTTTTACTAGTCCTTTAATAAAAGGGTTCTTTAGAGTGTGAAAAGATGGCCAAATCATCTTCAGAGTTATCCAAATATATAAGTTTCCATTTTAGTACTTTGAAGGAAAGATATACTAAAAATATCACAGTAAGTCAAAGCAGCATTTGCACTAATATTAATAAGACTTCCTTACAGCAGAAATATATTTAATTTTCAAGTCATAACATTATTACAAATTATGTAACATTGTTGTAAGGAAGTGTACATTCTAAAAAGAATAAAGAAAAAAGGCAGATGTTAAGTGGCAATTATCGGCGCTGATTGGCTTGTTAAGATAATCAAGTTCCATGCGCTAATCAGAATACAACCTGAATTACACATGCAACTCAAGTCACACTATATAGAATCCAGGGTTAAACCCATAACATTCACTCTCCTGTTGTCTGCCTTGGCTCATCCACTCTGTTTTGTGGCCATTTCTACGCCGACAGCTCCTTAATTGAACAAATGTATGTATTTGATTCTACTGTAAAAATACTCAATAATAGTACCTATGAAACAAAATACTAACAAGCAGATTCTTTGAACATCAAAGGACCTCTAATTAGGGCTGGGAAATAAACACATGGAGGGGCATTTTCGAACGGGGACGCCCATCTCTAAGGGCGCCCATCTCTGAGGATGTCCCCTTGAAGGGGCGGGGCATCCCGTATTATTGAAACAAGATGGGCGTCCATCTTTCATTTCGATAATATGGTCGGGGCGCCCAAATCTCAACATTTAGGTCGACCTTAGAGATGGTCAACCTAAATGTTGAGATGGTCGACCATAGAGATGGGCGACCTCAGTTTTTGCCGATAATGGAAACCAAGGACGCCCATCTCAAAAACAACCAAATGCAAGCCATTTGGTCGTGGGAGGAGCCAGCATTCGTAGTGCACTGGTCCCTCTCACATGAAAGGACACCAACCGGGCACCCTAGGGGGCACTGCAGTGGACTTCACAAATTGCTCCCAGGTGCATAGCTCCCTTACCTTGGGTGCTGAGCCCCCCAAACCCCACTCCCCACAACTGTACACCACTACCATAGCCTTAAGGAGTGAAGGTGGGCTCCTACATGTGGGTACAGTGGGTTTCGGGTGGGTTTTGGAGGGCTCACATTTACCACCACAAGTGTAACAGGTAGGGGGGATGGGCCTGGGTCAGCCTGCCTAAAGTGCACTGCACCCACTAAAAACTGCTCCAGGGACCTGCATACTGCTGTGATGGAGCTGGGTATGACATTTGAGGCTGGCATAGAGGCTGGAAAAAAAATGTTATTTCAGTGGTGGGGGGGGGGGGGGGGGGGGGTTGGTGACCACTGGGGGAGTAAGGGGAGGTCATCCCCGATTCCCTCTGGTGGTCATCTGGTCAGTTCGGGCATCTTTTCGAGGTTTGGTCGTGAAAAAAATTGGACCAAGTAAAGTCGGCCAAATGCTCGTCAGGGCCACCCTTCTTTTTTCCATTATCGGCCGAGGACGGCCATCTCTTAAGCACGCCCCCATCCCACCTTCAGTACACTGCCAACATGCCCTCGTGAACAATGGTTGTCCCTGCAACGGAAAGCAGTTGAGGATGCCCAAAAGCAGCTTTCGATTATGCCGATTTGGGCGACAATGAGAGAAGGACGTCCATCTCCCGATTTGTGTCACAAGATGCGCGTCCTTCTCTTTCGATTATGCCCCTGATAGGTTTACATTTTATAAACCCTTATGAAGAGAAACCATACTACATTACAATAGTTCATAAAGGCTGAAATGTATACAGCTTTGTTTAATCATTTGCGGTTCTGATAGAATAGCTGAGATTATTTTGGCTACATTTCTAACCCCCCTTTCTTGATCCAAATAACTCATGAAATGCCATATAGTAGGAAATGAAGAAGTCTTACAAACACACAGAAAGCTTCCCCCCTCCCCATTTATGCCAATATACCTTAAATATTTTCAAGGTAAAGTGAAAGGAAGGGAAGGAATTGTGTATTTGACTCACACTTTTTTCAGTCATAGCTCAAGGTGAGTTATGTTCAGATACAGGGAGTAGCATGGACAAAAGAAAATACAGCATGAGCTGTCTAAACTTAACTTTGTTCCAGTAGCACAATGTCCAGTTTCTTAATTGGCAACAACAATACAGTTCTGTGGGAGAAGAATAGAAAGTTATCTTATTAAAACTTAGCACACTAAAGAGGTCATGAACCTAAAGTACTTCCTTAGTTTCAGGATGTCTCATTCTCCCTTGTTTTGAAGGCTGTGATAAGAACAGAAAGAAACTGAGGAAAGGTAAACAATATTTTTAGGATAAAAAATATACAATGGATAAACAGGGTTGCTCATTAAATTCATTCCTGGAAGCCTCAGAGAAGGCTTCAGGTCATTCTTCAAAAGGGTGACATGATTGTGGTCCTGATGCTGTCAAGATCATCATGATAGCCATTATATTTACAGAAATGTATTTTGTAATTTGATCATGGCTTTCATAATTAGAGTAGAGAAGTAGAATAATGCAGGGTTCAAATTCCACTACAGCTTCTTATGATCTTGGACAAGTCACTTAACTCGAAGAAGTGAGCCGTCAACTAGTCACTACTCTCATCATTCATTCCCCCATCCTTCCCACTCCACTCCCCCCCCTTCCCCGCTCCCTTTAGAAATGATCACTATCCATTATTTCTTCTGAATGGGAAAAGCTTATTATACATATATGGCTGCAGCACTGGCATAAACAATTGAAAATTGTCATGTAAATACAACAAAATTCTTGCTAGGCTAATCAACACAACATTTTGCAACCTGAACACCATAGTACTATTAACTGTAGGATAACATCATGAGCCACGTTGCC
This sequence comes from Microcaecilia unicolor, assembly GCF_901765095.1. Classification (NCBI taxonomy): domain Eukaryota; kingdom Metazoa; phylum Chordata; class Amphibia; order Gymnophiona; family Siphonopidae; genus Microcaecilia; species Microcaecilia unicolor. The sequence continues at coordinate 525,091,504 of NC_044032.1, forward strand.
TCCATAGCCGGGGCCATAGTATCACAATCATGCAACTTAACATTTCCATAAATTGCTGCTGGGGCCTATAGGCACTGCTGTGCAAGTTGGTCACCTGAGGAGCCCCCTTGGATCCTAGGTAGCTGTAGCAAGGTTGCCCGGTCTTCTGTCGCTTCTCCCTCCTATCCCCCAGCCAGCTAAGCAAGGGTGAATTCCATGTCCAGCTATAAGTCTTACTTGTGTTGACCTTTTCATTTGTGCAAGCCCCTCCATGTAAGGGGGGGGGGGGGATTGCCACCACTATAACTCTTTAGCAGCTATCCCTACCCCAGATTGTACTATTACAAAATAAGTACCTGAATATATGTAAACCGCTTTGAATGTAGTTGCAAAAACCTCAGAAAGGCGGTATATCAAGTCTCATTTCACTCCCCCCCCTTTCTTTGAACATAACCTTGCTTGGCCCCCGTACTACTGTGTTTTTTTTTACAGGTCAAAATTATAGACTATGGACTCCCCTGGTCACACAGTCTAAAGAATGGAAGAAGTACCCCTCACAAAGATGGCCATTAACATGGTATTGAATATGGCAGCCTCTGGAGAAGTGCCTCCTACTAAGCTAGCCACCCCATAGCTCATTGTGCCCACATTAGCAATGTCTATCATGGTTCCTGCTCATAAACAATGTTGCCCACCACAAAGATGGCCAGTTGCAGCACATCAACCTGCAGACTGCATCAGTAGAAGACTGAAGGAAAGGTTACTATATATATGGGGCCTCGCTCTAATGGTGGTTCTGTTTTTTTTAAATATTAAACCCGTGAATCTCGCACAGCACATAGACACCAGTGGGATGGACCTAGATCTCACAGCGGGGGAAAGCAAGTGGGCTGCAGCTGCGTAGCCATAATTCCTTGGCATATATGTAGTTCAACACCAAAAAAGCCCAACTCAGCTATGCCACTTCTTCCTCCAGAACTGATATGTGCTGCTGTGTGAAAGAGAGACACTGTCCTTGTAACATGGCTGAATGGTTATCCTGGCACAAATGCTATCCAAGCACAAAAGCATTTCTGCCCATGAAAAGTAGTACTTTATCATCTATGGAAACTTATGTTTACAGACGGTGTTGCATTGTTCTGATTGGCCATGCGGTAGGCTGTCCCTATAGTAACCACAGCTGCGAGCAGAAAGGTGACCCCTCATAACGCACTGGTGAAAAAGATATGCAGCATTTTTTTGTTGTCTCGGGGCACTGCAGCAACAACTTGTGTAGCAAGTCAGGGCTACCTTACTCACAGTGCTTGGAGGTAAGTCTTGCTGAAGTTCTTGCTGCCTCCAGTGCACCCTGGCTAATGGCACCTGGCGTGTGGTCTACAGGTTGAGGTGCTGCCCCTTTCCCTTTCCCTTCCCTTATTGGCCTCCAGTATTCCACCTGACTCCTTCCATTACCAGTCCCCTGTCCCTCCATCCTCTTAGCTATCCCACTTTCCTTCCCTCCTCTGCCCTCCCGACGCCCCCTTTTTTTTAATGCTCTGCGCCAATCCCCTCTTTGTGCTGGCCCTGTCCCTAATTGGGCATGTGCCTTGCCTTTCCACTGCATCATGTGAAAACCTACTGTACCTGAATGGAAGTCACCTTGAGCTACTACGAAAAAAGGTAGTAGCACCAGAGTGGAGGATTAGTCTAAAATTAGAGCAATGGGCTGGGAACAGGAAGAGCGGAAGTTTAAATCTCACAGCAGCTAATTGTGCCCTTGGGCAAGTCACTCAACCCTCTGTGCCTCAAGAGAAGGCAATGGCAAACTACTCCTGTATCATTTCAAGAAAACCACAAAGGGGGGGGGGGGGGCGCCCACAGTATGTGTTCATCAGGAGTCAATTCTGACTCAAGCACATCTGGATCTGGAGATCTGAATCCTTTTCCCTGTGTAGGGATAACACCTCCTACATAGCACTACTATATAGTAGCATAATACCTGGTACAGAGTCTGGCAAATTAAAATTTTCTTGCAAAAGTCTACAGGAATTCCCCTGCCAACTGGACTGATACAATAGTTGGGCAGCTGGGATAACATCTGTGTACTGTTTATTGAAACAAAGGAGTGGAAATGACCAGGACGATGAGATGGGAAGTACTATTCAAATCTTTATTGCAGGTCTCCACAAGTAATGACACAATCAGGATATAGTCAACCAAACACTGATGCAAGGACTCTACATGGTCCGTGTTTTGGCCCATGCCTTCATCAGGAGTCCAGGCAAACAACTGAGAGCCAGTAACCAGCAATCAGTGAAACAATCATGGAATCTAAAAAAACTGAGTGATACCAAATACAGCCAGCCATGGTCTGTCAAATGCAGTATAAAGAACAAAATTACTGAGCATATGCATAGGCATAGATTAATAAGACAAAGTCAACGTGGATTTAGTCAAGGGGAATCTTACCTCACCAATCAACTACATTTCTTTGAAGAGATGAATAAACATATAGATAAAGATCAGCCAGTCAATATTGTGTATCTGGATTTTTAAAATACATTTGACAAAGTATCTCATGAAATACCTGTCCCTACCTGTCCCTCCAACTACCGCCCCATTTCCCTCCTACCCTTCCTTTCCAAGATACTTGAACGCACTGTTCACAGCCGTTGCCTTGATTTTCTCTCCTCTCATGCCATCCTCGATCCGCTTCAATCCGGCTTTTGCCCCCTATACTCGACAGAAATGGCACTATCTAAGGTCTGCAATGACCTGTTCCTTGCCAAATCCAAAGGTCACTACTCCATCCTCATCCTCCTTGACCTATCTGCTGCTTTTGACACTGTCAACCACAACTTATTTCTCGCGACACTGTCCTCTTTTGGGTTCCAGGGCTCTGTCCTCTCCTGGTTCTCCTCTTATCTCTCCCACCGCACCTTCAGAGTACACTCTCTTGGCTCTTCCTCCACCCCCATCCCGCTCTCTGTTGGAGTTCCTCAAGGATCTGTACTTGGACCCCTTCTTTTTTCAATCTACACCTCTTCCCTGGGCTCGCTGATCTCATCTCATGGTTTCCAGTACCATCTTTATGCTGATGACATCCAGCTTTACCTCTCCACACCTGATATCACTGCAAAAACCCAGGCCAAAGTATCGGCCTGCTTGTTCGACATTGCGGCCTGGATGTCCAACCGTCACCTGAAGCTGAACATGGCCAAGACCGAACTTATTGTCTTCCCACCCAAACCCTCTTCTCCTCTCCCTCCACTCTCTATCTCAGTTGACAACACCCTCATCGTCCCCGTCTCATCTGCCCGCAACCTTGGTGTCATCTTCGACTCCTCCCTCTCCTTCTCTACGCATATCCAGCAGATAGCCAAGACCTGTCGCTTCTTCCTTTACAACATTAGCAAAATTCGCCCTTTCCTCTCTGAGCACACCACCCGAACTCTCATTACCTCTCGCCTCGACTACTACAACCTACTCCTCACTGGCCTCCCACTTTGCCACCTATCCCCCCTTCAGTCCGTTCAGAACTCTGCTGCACGTCTTATCTTCCGCCTGGACCGATATACTCACATCTCCCCTCTCCTCAAATCACTTCACTGGCTTCTGATCAGGTACCGCATACAGTTCAAGCTTCTCCTCCTAACCTACAAATGCACTCGATCTGCAGCCCCTCCCTATCTCTCTACCTTCATCTCCCCTTACGTTCCTACCCGTAACCTCTGCTCCCAAGGCAAATCCCTCCTTTCAGTACCCTTCTCCACCACCGCCAACTCCAGGCTCCGCCCTTTCTGCCTCGCCTCACCCCATGCTTGGAATAATCTCCCTGAGCCCATACGCCAGGCCCCTTCCCTGCCCATCTTTAAATCCCTGCTAAAAGCCCATCTCTTCAATGTCGCCTTCGGCACCTAACCACTATTCAAGAAATCTAGACTACCCCAATTTGTCATTTCGTCCTTTAGATTGTAACCCTAGTAGCGCTACAGAAATGTCAAGTAGTAGTAGTAGTATTAGAAAGTCATGGGATAGGAGGCAATGTCCTATTGTGGATTAAAAAACTGGTTAAAAGAAAACAGAGAGTGGGGTTAAATAAATGGTCAGTATTCCCAATGGAGAAGGGTACATAGTGGGGTTCCATGGGGGTATGTGCTGAGACTGTTGCTCTGTAGCACATTTATAAATGATTTATAGATCTAACTTGGACGCAAAGATTTACACCAGGTTTCAATTGGGTGCAGATCCCGCCGCTACACACTATTCTCTAAACGGCGCCCATTTTAGAACTCCATTTATAGAATAACACTCAGTGCACTTTTTTTTTTGGCGCCCGAGTTTGGGTGCTATTTACTGAATCTAGGCCTATGTGGGAACACAAGGACTAATATTTCCAAGTTTCCACTTTGATATACCGCCCAATCAGTAGTCTCTCTGGGCAATTGACAATAAACTAAAGTATTGAAAGAAGAGAGAGAAACAGAACTACAATATCAGTCAGAAAAGGAAAGATAGAGTGCATGCAGATTAAAGGCAACGGACTCCTTGGACACCTGACCCAGGGGACAGCAAAACATAAGACTAGGGGCAAAAAATAAAAAGTCATTAATACCAAAGGCATAATTAATTAAAGGCATAATTAATTAAGATAGTCTTGAATCTTTCTAATGAACACTCCTTCCAAAGGGCGTTCCAAAGAGATGGTGCAGTGACACTAAAGGTTCTGGATCTGATAGTATCAAGGTCAATGATTTGAAAGGAGGGGACAACAAGCAGGTTCTGTTGTTAGGATCGCAGTGTTCTCTGGGGGACATGTGGAGTCAAAGACCTAGATAAGAATAATAGGGCACTCCTTTCTGAGCTCTAGAGCAGCAAGTCTGAAAAAGCACTGTCATGGAATGATGTCACCTGTACGTGGCTAGTTTATCCCACTGTCCATAGAGAACCCCTGTTAAAGCAAATTTGCTATCTTTTCCCACAGCTGCCATGCATGTTCCACACTACTTTTGTGTTCTTTTCACGATGACAAGTTCTTAGCTGCACAAATGTCGGTTCAAATCCCACTGCTGCGCCTTGTGATCTTGGGCAAGTCACTTAACCCTCCATTGTCTGAGGTACAAACTTAGATTGTGAGCCCTCCTGGGACAGAGAAATATCCAGAGTACCTGAATGTAACTCACCTTGAGCTACTACTGAAAAAGGTGTGAGCAAAAAATCTAAAAAAAAAAAAAAAAAAATTCATGTGTTTGATTCCACAGTAATAGGTGCTCAGCAATGACAATTATAATGCAAAAACACCAATAATCTGTTTTACCTTTTTTTTTTTTTTTTTTTTACCTCTAAACTTCCTCATTATCTGGAAAATAACACCTACATTTACAATTTATAAACACCTAAGAGTCCCCAACTTTATATTTTTAACAGATATTGCCTTAAAATAACTTTTTGAGTTTCACTTTCATGAACTGTGGAATTTTATTTACCAACACCAAGCCAGATTTTGATTCAGGACTTCTTCTTAGCTTTAACCTTATCTAATAATGGTAAGCCAATTTCATACATGTAGTAAAGTATTGCTAAAATTTAGGAATACAACCTTTACCTAATCTGCATTTCTAGTGTAAAAAAAAACCCTGTTTTGTCTGCATTCATGGATAAAGTAGTGTGGTTGCTGTGTTAGTCTACTTTAAAGATAATAAATAGAACTTGTCAAAAAATTTATTGTTAGTCCAATAAAGCTAAGATACAGTACTTACCTGTAGCAGATATTCTCCGAGAACAGCAGGCCTTATAATCTCACTTGTGGGTAAACGTGAGCCATGTTGCCCAGTCTGGAACTTCTATTTAGCTTGTAGGAGCTTTGTGGAGCATGAATCATGCTCCACTGTGCAAGCACTAGTGTCTTCTCACCCATTGTGAGAGCTCAGTACTTGCAGTACAATATTATAGCATATGAAAACAAAAACAGGAGACAACTCCAAGGGGAGGTGGGAGGGTTGTGTGAGCATGGATTAATGAGACAAAGAGGGACACTTTCGAAAGAAACGTCTAAGTTGGAATTTGGACGTCTTTGTAAAACATCCAAATTCGTAGAGGCGGGGAAAATGTCATTTTCGAAAAAAGATGGACGTCCATCTTTTGTTTCGAAAATACCAAGGACTTCCTTAGACTTGGACGTCCCTATATTTGGACATCTTTGATGTTCAGCGATTTTCGAAACCAAAGACGTCCAAGTCCAAAATGTCCAAATGCAAGCCATTTGCACGTGGGAGGAGCCAGCATTTGTAGTACACTGGTCCCCCTGACATGCCAGGACAGCAATGGGGCACCCTAGGGGGCACTGCAGTGGACTTCATAAAATGCTCCCAGATACATAGCTGATTTACATTGTGTGCTGAACCCCCAACCCCCCCCCCCAAAACCCACTACCCCCAATTGTGCACCACTACCATAGCCCTTACGGGTGAAGGGGGGCACCTAGATGTGGGTACAGTGGGTTTGTGGTGGGTATTGGAGGACTCGCTGTTTCCTCCACAAATGTAACAAGTGGGGGGGGGGGGGGGGGATGGGCCTGGTCTGCCTGTCTGAAGTGCACTGCACCCACTAAAACTGCTCCAGGGACCTTCATGCGCTGTCATGGACCTGAATATGACATCTGAGGCTGGCATAAAGGCTGGCACGTAATATTTTTAATGATGTTTTTTGAGGGTGGGAGGGGGTTAGTGACCACTGGGGGAGTAATGGGAGGTCTTCCCCGATTTCTTCCGGTGGTCACCTGGTCATTTCGGGCACCTTTTTTTTGCCTTATTTGTAATAAAAACAGGTCCGGTGAAAACGTCCAAGTTTTAGTCATGGACGTCTCTGCTATTTTCCATTATGGCTCAAAGACGTCCAAGTCTTAGGAACACCCAAGTCCCGCCTTCACCATGCCTATGATACAACCCCTTGAGATTTGGACGTCCTTGCGACGGACTTTTGCTAGAGACATCCAAAATCGGGTTTCGATTATACTGATTTGGACAACTCTGAGAGATGGACGTCCAAGTATCGATTTATGTCGAAAGATGGACGTCCATCTCTTTCGAAAATGATCCTGGAGGTCAACATAAATTTAGTGAAGGGAAATCTTGCCTTACCAATCTATTATATTTCTTTGAAGGGGTGAACAAACGTGTATAGAGGTGAGCTGGTCAATATTTTGTATCTGGATTTTCAAAAGGTGTTTGACAGTACCTCATGAAAGACTCCAGAGGAAATTGGAGAGTCATAGGATAGGAGATAGTGTCCTATTGTGGATTAAAAACTGGTTAAAAGATAGAAAACAGAGAGTAGGGTTAAATGGTCAGTATTCTCAATGGAGAAGGGTAGATAGTGGGGTTCCCAGGTATCTGTACTGGGACCGCTGCTTTTTAACATATTTATAAATGATCTAAAGATGGGAGTAACTAGTGAGGTAATTAAATTTGGTTGAATGGTAAGAGACAGAGGGTGGTGGTAAATGGAGATTGCTCTGAAGAAAAGGATGTCGTCAGTGGAGTACCGCAGGGATCAGTCCTAGGGCCGGCTCTTTTTAATGTCTTTGTGAGCGATATTGCGGAAGGGCTGTCTGGTAAGGTTTGTCTCTTTGCGGATGATACTAAACTCTACAACAGGGTGGACACCCTGGAGGGTGGACACCCTGGAGGGTGTGAATGATATGAAGAAGGACCTAGCGAAGCTAGAGGAATAGACCGATATTTGGCAACTAAGGTTTAATCCCAAAAAATGCAGGGTCATGCACTTGGGTCGCAAAAATCCGAGGGAACGGTACAGTATAAGGGGTGTAGTGCTTCAGTGTGCGAAGGAAGAGCGGGACTTAGGGTTGATTGTGTCTGTCAACCTTAAAGCTTTCAAACAGGTAGAAAAAACAATGGCCAAAGCCAGAAGGATGCTTGGGTGCATAAAGAGAGGCATGACCAGCAGGAAAAAGGAGGTGATAGTGCCGTTGTATAAGTCTCTGGTGAGGCCTCATTTGGAGTACTGCATGCAGTTCTGGAGACCGCACATGATAGAGATGTTTAAATATCTCAAGGGCATTTATGTACAGGAAGAGAGCCTTTTTCAAATGAAGGAGAGCTCTGGAATGAGGGGGCATATGACAAAGATAAGAGGGAATAGGCTTAGGAGTGACCTAAGGAAGTATTATTTCACAGAAAGGGTGGTGGAGGCATGGAATGGCCTCCCGGTGGAGGTGGTGGACTTGAGGACTGTTCCAAAATTTAAAAAGGCATGGGATAAGCATGTGGGATCGCTTAGGAACAGGAAGAATTAGGGGCTAAAGAGGATGGGCAGACTGGATGGGTCATATGGCGTGAAAAAATAACTAAAAAAATAAGAAAAGGGAAAAAGTAGAATCCGAACTCAGGAAACAAGAAAAACACAGTGAAAAAAAGACACCAGAAAGAACCCAAAGTTCTTTATGTACTGGGCCTATGAGATGTAGAGAAAAATGGCATCCACTCTTCACTGTGGTAAAGAAAGAACTGTGGGTATCTTGCTCTTGCAGAGGGCAGGGAGGTACTTACACATTCGCAGTGGAGCATGACTCATGCTCCATAAAAATCTTACAAGGTGATTAGAAGTTCTGGACTGGGCAACGCGGCTCACGTTTATTTATATATGAGAATGATAGGCCTGCTTGTACTTGGAGAAAAAAAAGGTATCATCTTTTTACTCTTTTGTTTTTTTATTTCTATTACCTGTTTCATAGAATATTAATTGTAAAATGCATTTTCTATCATGTTGTAAGAGTCAGCTTTTAGCTGATCATTTTAGTTACCTAAGTTTTGTAAATTTATCATACCAAATGGATAGCATTAATCTACAGTTTGCTATGAGTAATCACTGAAATTATATTTTGGACTTTCAGGAAGAAGACCAGAGCCATCTTTGCCCTTGTTCTGCATGTGAAGTGTGCTCATTTGCCATCGTTTAGGCCTATTATCTGTCTGCTTGTAACTAAAGACCCTTTGCAATCCAGGTCTGATGATCTTAATCTATAAACTTAATTCATTAGCTCCATTAGTCTGCCTAATGATATACCAATTACAATTGAGAGATTAAAGACTAATGGTCCCCATCTATGATCAGTATGCATACTGATGACACTTTGTATAGCTGCTGAATGAAAAAGAGGTTCAAACTTTGATAAACTTGATAGGTTGACTTTTAAGGCTCTGAGAAACATTGCAAAAGTCCGGAAGAAAAAGAATATTTCATTTGTGATACCAGAAGGAGCACATAGCAGTCATACTATTTATTTATTTATTTATTTATGTAGTCATTCATTCTTATATCCCACAATTATTCAAAAACAAGTTTTGGTTCAATGTGGCTTACAATTATCAGTTAGGAGAAGTTACAGTATTGTATTAGTATTGTACTATTTATTGCAGAAGAACACATAGCAAACCAGTTATTTCAGTGTGACCATTGCTGTGCTGGGCATGAGCCTCCATGTCTTTAGATGGAACTATATCCTATCCAGTGGAGGAGTGGCCTAGTGGTTAGGGTGGTGGACTTTGGTCCTGGGGAACTGAGTTCAATTCCTACCTCAGGCACAGACAGCTCCTTGTGACTCTGGGCAAGTCACTTAACCTTCCATTGCCACATTGAGCCTGCCATGAGTGGGAAAGCATGGGGTACAAATGTAGCAAAAAAAAAAAATCCTTTATGTTTCTCTGTGAGGTGTATGTACTCTCTTTTTTTCTTGCCTTGTGGCTCATAGCATAAGAATAGCCATACTGGATCAGACCAATGGTCCATCCTGCATTCAACAGTGTCCAATCCAGATAACTAGTACCTGGCAGAATCCCAAATAGTAGCAAGATTCCAAATCTTGACTAATGTGAGTTTTTTCACAGCCGTTGCACTGCTACACAAGAAGCTGTGTGTGTGTGTGTTTGTGAGGTATCCCAAAAATGTTGCTGTTCCTCTGCTCTCTGTGTCCCTTGTGACCTCCAAGCTCTGCCAGCCGAAGAAAAGTCCTCCTTCTTTGGTGGCCAGAAACTCCCCAAAGCTGAAAGTTGGTGGCATTTTCCATGGGCCACTGCTACGCTGCTACCCCTCCTCCCATATATGCTCAGTTGTTGCCACTGGTTTATCTGCAATGCTTCTAGGCTGGACCAGCACTGGGCCCTTATCTGTGATTCCTATGTTATCTATAATTCCTTTTCTGGATCCAGATTCCAGCTGGCCTAGCTTCCTTCTACCTGTACTTGTGCTTCTCTGTTCTTGGTCCATATCTAGATTCCTGGTCCATATCCAGAATTCCAGAGGGCCGTATTACCCATTTATGCCTGGATTTCTTACCTGTGTTCCTATTATCCTTGGATTCCTTGTCTAGTGCTCATGTTTATGGACTCTGGCAAAGGGCGAGTTAAAGAAACTTACCATTATCTAAAAGATTAGGGAATAATAACCTGCCTGTGTTTATTGAATTGGTTACTAGTCTTCAGCCAACAATTCAATGATGATTTGGGTCACTTTGAAGTAGAAATGAAGCTGAAGCTGGTTGCAATTCTTGGTGAACAGACATATGTCCGTATCATGACAGACTGCTAGTCATCCCATCGAAAATGTTACATTGGGGTGGCTGGCCATTGGTTTGATAGAGTCTTTAGAGAAAAAGTCTTCTGTCTGGCCTTAAGAAGATTGAAGGGTTCACAAACATTTGTTGTTCTTTCATCAGTTCTCAAAAACAGACTTTACCATCAGAGGAAACATTATTAGAATAAGAACAATGATACTGACTTTGTGAAAGCCTTCTCTGTAATTGGACAGCATAATGATGATAATGAAGTGATGGATTAGACAGCACTACTTCTAATGCAGATGATAATGACAATGATGATGATAAAGCATTCTTTGTTATATGAAAGTCAAATAGTTCAGACAGACATTCCCTTGATCAACACTCACAGACCCAGTAAGAAGACATCAGTAATATTGTAGTCTGGCCTGAACAGAATTCACTTTTTATCTGACTGAACAATCCATTTCCTGCTAGTGCAATTGTGGAACATCTTTTTAGCTGTGCCGGATTTATGACACAAGCACACTCACATGAGTGACAGTCATTTTCAAAATGTAGTTTTACTAGAAGCAAAGTAGATTGAATTGTAGAGCAATAAAGTTTTGGGGACAAAAATATTAATAGTTGCATTCACTGTAGTTGTGGTACTTTTACTTTTTACTCAAAAAGTATTATATTAGCAAATAACTTTTTTACTTTCATTTAAGTAAATTTTTAAATGTGTAATTTTAAGTAAGTATTAAAATATACATTTATTTTTATTGTTACTTAAGTAATTTGATCTAGCACTTTGAACAACAACACCAGTTAAGCACCTAAATGTACAGAAACAGAATACTGCTACTTTTGTGGGCTATGTTATCCCTTTATGAACATAAGAACAGCCATATTGCATCAGACCAATGGTCCAATTAGCCCAGTATCCTGTTTTCCAAAAAGTGACCAAGCCAGGTCACAAGTACCTGGCAGAAACCCAATTAGCAGCAACGTTCCATGCTACCAATCCCGGGGCAAGCAGTTGCTTCCCCATGTCTGTCTCAATAGCAGACCATGTAACTTCCTTGAGTGCCTCCTAGTCTTTGTACTTTTGAAATGTGTAAACAATCAATTTACTTCTACTTATTCTACACCACTCAGTATTTTGAAGACCACAATCATATCTCCCCTCATCTGTCTCTTTTCCAAGGTGAAAAGCCCTTCAGGCTTTTTTTCGATTTGTGTCGAAAGATGGGCGTCCTTCTCACAGGGTTGCCCAAATTGGCATAATCGAAAGCCAGTTTTGGGCGTCCCCAACTGCTTTCCATCGCGGGGATGACCAAAGTTCACGGGGGCGTGTCATAGGTGTAGCGAAGGCGGGACTTGGGTGCGCCTAACACATGGGCATCCTCGACCCATGGAAAAAAAGGGTGTCCCTGACAAGCACTTGGATGACTTTACCTGGTCCTGCTTTTCTTATGACCAAGCACATAAAGGTGCCCGAACTGACCAGATGACCACCAGAGGGAATCGGGGATGACCTCCCCTTACTCCCCCAGTGGTCACTAACCCTCTTCCACCCTCAAAAAACATCTCTAAAAATATTTTGTGCCAGCCTCAGATGTCATACTCAGGTCCATGACAGCACATGAAGGTCCCTGGAGCAGTTTTAGTGGGTACTGCAATGCACTTCAGACAGGCGGACCCAGGCCCATACCCCCCTACCTGTTACATTTGTGGAGGAAACAGCAAGCTCTCCAAAGCCAACCACAAACCCACTGTACCCATACATAGGTGCCCCCGTTCACCCATAAGGGCTATGGTAGTAGTATACAGTTGTGGGTAGTGGGTTTTGGGGTGCTCAGCACACAAGGTAAGGGAGCTATGTTCCTGGGAGCAATTTATGAAGTCCACTGCAGTGCCCCTTAGGGTGCTCGGTTGGTGTCTTGGCATGTCAGGGGGACCAGTGCACTACAAATACTGGCTCCTCCCACGTCCAAATGGCTTGCATTTGGATGTTTTTGACATGGATGTCTTTGGTTTCGAAAATCGCCGAAAGTCAGAAACGTCCAGATCTAAGGATGTCCAAATCTAGAGACATTTTTGATGGTATTTTTGAAATGAAAGATGGATGTCCATCTTTTTTAGAAAAAACAGGTTTCCCCGCCCCTGGATTTCAACGTTTTGCAAAGACGTCCAAATCGCAACTTGGATGTTTCTTTCGAAAATGCCCCTCCACGACTAGGAAAAGCCTCATTAATTGCCAAGCAATGCATTTTGGCTCAATGGATCTATCCAGAGTTTCCCACTTTGATGCAATGGCAGAATTATATGCATGAACTATTGTGGACCATTATAGTCGCCTGTTTAAGAGGGGATTCCTTAAGATTTGGATGCCATTTGTGAACACTCTTACTGCTCGAGTCCATTTGATTGTACTGAACAACTTGGAAATTTAACTATTGTATAGCTTAGGCATTCCTGTTTCACTTTATATTGTGTTCTCTTGTGTACTGCGTTGGGGGGGGGGCTGTGTGGGAGGTTCCAGAGGAGATCCGGGAAATTATAGACCGGTGAGTCTGACGTTGGTGCCGGGCAAAATGGTAGAGGCTATTATAAAGAACAAAATTACAGAGCATATTCAAAGGCATGGATTAATGAGACAAAGTCAACATGAATTTAGTGAAGGAAAATATTGCCTCACCAATCTACTACATTTCTTTGAAAGGGTGAACAAACATGTGGATAAAGGCGAGCTGATTGATATTGTGTATCTGGATTTTCAGAAGGCGTTTGACAAAGTACCTCATGAAAGACTCCAGAGGAAGTTGGAGAGTCATTGGATAGGAGGTAGTGTTCTATTGTGGATTAAAAACTGGTTAAAAGATAGAAAACAGAGAGTAGGGTTAAATGGTCAGTATTATCAATGGAGAAGGGTAGTTAGTGGGGTTCCCCAGGGGTCTGTGCTGGGACCATTGCTTTTTAACATATTTATAAATGACCTAGAGATGGGAGTAACTAGTGAGGTAATTAAATTAGCTGATGACACAAAGTTATTCAAAGTCGTTAAATTGTGGGAGGATTGTGAAAAATTACAAGAGGACCTTACGAGACTGGGCGTCTAAATGGCAGATGACGTTTAATGTGAGCAAGTGCAAAGTGATGCATGTGGGAAAGAGGAACCTGAATTATAGCTACATCATGCAAGGTTCCACGTTGGGGGTCACGGACCAAGAAAGGGATCTAGGTGTCATCGTTGATGATATATTGAAACCTTCTGCTCAGTGTGCTGCTGCGGCTAAGAAAGCAAATGGAATGTTAGGTATTATTAGGAAAGGAATGAAAAACAAAAATGAGGATGTTATAATGCCTTTGTATTGCACTATGGTGCGACCGAACCTCAAATATTGTGTTCAATTCTGGTCGCCGTATCTCAAAAAAGATATAGTGGAATTAGAAAAGGTGCAGAGAAGGGCGACAAAAATGATAAAGGGGATGGGACGACTTCCCTATGAGGAAAGGCTAAAGCGGCTAGGGCTCTTCAGCTTGGCAAAAAGGTGGCTGAGGGGAGATATGATAGAGGTCTATAAAATAATGAGTGGAGTGGAATGGGTAGATGTGAAGCGTCTGTTTACGCTTTCCAAAAATACTAGGACTAGGGGGCATATGATGAAGCTACAATGTAGTAAATATACAACGAATCGGAGAAATTTTTTTTTTCACTCAATGTGTAATTAAACTCTGGAATTTGTTGCCAGAGAATGTGGTAAAGGCGGTTAGCTTAGCAGAGTTTAAAAAAGGTTTGGACAGCTTACTAAAGGAAAAGTCCATAGATCATTATTAAATGGACTCAGGGAAAATCCACTATTTCTGGGATAAGCAGTATAAAATATTTTGTACTTTTTTGGGATCTTGCCAGGTATTTGTGACCTGGATTGGCCACTGTTGGAAACATAGGAGCCAGCTCTGTGGGTGCTGTGGGTGCTTGAGCACCCCAATATTGAGAAAATTCATTGTGTTGGAAACAGGATGCTGGGCTTGATGGACCTTTGGTCTTTCCCAGTATGGCAATTCTTATGTACTTGTGTACTTATTAACAACTGATGTATGTACCTTGTTGGTAGGAGATGTCTTTTTGCTTTTACTTTACAATTTGCAATTGTAGTCATTATAGGCTTTGGGTATAATTTTCAATAAACATATTTTCAAATAAATTACACACACCCTTGTCATATTTACATGATTACAGTTATGCCATATTTATTTTTGTTACATTTGTACCCTGTGCTTTCCCACTCATGGCAGGCTCAATGTGGTTTACATGGGGCAATGGAGGGTTAATTAACTTGCCTAAAGTCACAAGGAGCTGCCTGTGCCTGAAGTGAGAATTGAACTCAGTTCTTCAGGACCAAAGTCCACCACCCTAACCACTAGGCCACTCCTCCACCTTCATAGCTGTGGCTGATATAACTGTGGGCATGAATATGTAAGACATGCTGATGCCAGGTTATTCAGGCATTCTATAATGGAATACGGGCACCCATGTGCTGTTGTAAAATAGGATTTCACTGCTCAACATCAGGGCACCTTTAAGGAGGCCCCCTATGATAAATTCTTATGCTATAGAAATTTGTGGTTAGATTCTATATATGGCACCAAGGTTGCCAACTCCATAGTTTTCCTGTGGAATTGGGCAAGTTTTTTTGGCTGGTCATGGGCACTATCTGGCAGTTGCAGGTTGCGACGTTTTGAGCTGGTTTGGTTTATTGGGGGTGGCTGCTGCTGGTTCCTCCTTCTGGCTCTCTCTACTATCACCCTATTGGTCAAATTTGGAGCCGGAATGAGGCTTAGTTCCAAACTTTACCAATAGGAGGGTGAGGTGCATCTGGCAACCCTAAAGGCTGCAAAACATTTGTGCCAAAAAAGCACTATTCTATAAGCCGCGCTTAAAATTAGGTGCAGTTTATAGAATAACACTTATGCCCAGGAGTCACACCTCTCTTTAGGCATAGCCATTTCCACCAACTGAAATGTGGTAGAAATATAAATGTCTAAATTAGGCATACATCCCCATTATTCTATAACAGAATACATTAATTTTAGGAATGCACCATTACGCCCATGACTCTCCCATTTCCATGCCCCCTTTTTCAGATTATGTGTGAATTGATCTGTGCCTAAATGTACACATGTAAATGCTAAATATATGTAATTAGTGCTAATAATTGTTTGCAAAAAGTAATTATTGGCACTATTTAGTTCACTATTGAATTAAATTGCATGTGCACAATTTTTGGTGACTTTTATTGAATTTAGGGGATGGTGTTTGATAATGGATACATTTTGACTGGAAAACTTGATATCTGGCTAAATTTTGCCTGCTAAGATGAGGTAGGGATCAAAGGAGTTCCAGGAAAGGAGCTTCAGCTTAACCAGGTAGCAGTGACTTTCAGCATCTGCTCAATTAAATTTATCTGTTTCAAGAGGACTGTCCTAACTGAGTATCCAGCATGAAGATAAGCAGATAAGTCATCGGTTTACCTATATGGAATGGCCAGCTGGCTGAATGTTGCCCCAGTAAGTTCAATGGACATTCAACACAACATTACTAAAGCTTAGCACATGCTAATGGAATTAGTGCATAATAAATGCCGCATGTCTTAGTTTATACCTATGGGCCACATGGCACTTACTGGTCCCAGGTGGTAAATTAACCCCAGCAAAAAGCTAGGGTTATTTTACCATGATTTTTTGGTCCTAATGGGCTAGATTCTATGGCACCTTAAAAATCGGTGTTGAAAAAAAAAATATGCCTAGGCATATTCTATTATCTACGTCTAAAGTTAGGTTTAAGAATATGCCTTGCACCCATCCATGCGATTAAATTTAGTAGCGGGTATTTATGCTAAGTAAAACTTGGGGTAAATGCCTACGCTTAAGTTAGGCACAGAGCAGGTGTATTCTGTAACAGTGTTCATAATTTTTAGAAACACCCGTGACCTGTCCATTCCACATCCATGGCCACGCCCCTTTTCCAATCTGAGTCTTAAACTTTACGTGCATCACTTTACAGAATACGCTTAGAAAGTTGTGCATGTAAATTCTAATTAATGCCATTTAGTGTCAATAACTACTTGTTAAGTGGAAATTATCAGTGCTGATTGGCTTATTAAGATAATTAAGTTGTGCTAATCACAATATGACCTGATTTGCGTGCGCAACTCAAGTTGCACTATATAGAATCCAGGGGAATGCAACTTATATATTGCCGCAGTAAATTAAGTCAAGCTGCGTTAGGGCCCTTTAAGTTGTGTTAAGGGACAAACAATGTGACTTAAAGCCTGACAACTCTCTGCCTTAATTTGAAGATTTTTTTTTACTAAGGAATTTACAAGAAAATACAATGAATAAGCCATTTTTCAATGACCCATAAAAAAAAATCACTTCATGTATTACAACACTGCACATAGTTATTTCACTGATTTAGTCTTCCTGATGGTATCTGATCCTCTCCTGTATCTCAGAACCATATGGATGTGAGTTATTCTCTGATATCTGCTTTCCAAGTGCCTTTCTGGGATAATACTAGTGCAAATATGTCTCTGTGATATCATTTATACGGAATACTTTTCCTTAGATAGGTCCAATGAATGTCCTAGGTTTAGATCATGTAAAAGCCTGACTTAGGCTAGGAAGCACAGAAACATTAATCACTGCCATCTCCAATAGGTTCATTTTCAACAAATTATTGCTCTCTTCTAAATTTGTAGGGCATACAGATTGAAGTGGCATAATATCAGTTTCATTCTAAAGCATTTAATTACTCTGACATCAACTAGGAAATATGAAGGAGATTTAGGACTGTAATATATACTTCACTTTCATAACTGTGGGATTAAATTATCTCAAAATGCCCCTGGTAATTTAAATTAAACATTAAGTGGCCTGATGTATGATCTTAGTTGAAGTCTTCTTTTAATACCCAGAATTATTTATGGGCATAGCCAAGGTGCAGAACATTTCCTTGGCAGAAATATTGTATCTTGCTGTTGCTTGTGCAAAAGGATAAACTGAATAATTTAATTAAAAACAAACAAACAAAGAATAAACAAACCGGGTAAGCATTCACCCAGTTTCAGGTTAAAGTGAAGTGGAGACAGCTAGCTAAAGTGAATAAAAATATTTGCTATTAAAAATAAGAACAAAGGTGTAGAGGAGGCTGAATAGAGGTGAATAAGTTAAATATGGCCATACAAAGCAATTTCAGATCTGCCCTGCTTTAGGCGGTTGAATAGAATCCTCATTATTCTTTTCTGAATATGAAAAATTACCCAGATATCATTAGTTCTGTATAGAGAGAGGTGGAGAATCCACATTAAGAGACGTATTTTCAAAGCATTCAAGCTTACATAGCAGTGGCGTAGCCACAGGTGGGCCTGGGTGGGCCGGGGCCCACCCACTTTGGACTCAGGCCCATCCAAAAGTGTGACACACTTGTTGTGGCTGATGGGGATCCCCAAACCTTGCCAGCTGAAGATTTTCTCTCCTTGGGCAGCCAGCAGCATTTGCCTTGAGCTGATTCAGAGACTGGCCCTTCTGGACATGCTCAGTTTTTGCACATGCAAAAGCACTGAGCATGCACAGCCTACCGGCAGCAGCATCAGTTTAAGGTAAGTGCTGCCAGCTGCCATTTGGAAGAGTGCTGGCTGCTCGAGGAGGAGGAGGAAGTCTTCAATGAACTCGCTTATTGAAATACAGTCGATTGACCCACGGACCCTGAGGAGGAAGGTGAAACTTGGGCCGAAGTCGGGCCATGGACGGGTTTATACGACTGTATTCCATTTGTGAGACTGGCCAGAAATTTTTCTAGCAGACAGCTAAGTACCCATGAAACTGTAATTTGATTAAAACAAGAGAATACAAGTGGGATACTTAATAGAGGTTTTTGAGCCAGTGATGATCAGGCAGTGCTCCCTAACGTTGTATAACAACACAAGGAGCACTAGCCAGGATTGAGGCTTTTCCTCTATAATTAAAATATAATTCATATTTGACGCTATCTACGTTTATTTAGGAGTCTAATGTTGTATGTGTGCTAATATATGAAAGATTTGACTGCCTATTGCTCCGTTGGGATTATCATTAGGAGCTCCTTTTTCTGGAGCCATATGGAGGGGCATAATCAAATGGGGGCACCCATCTATAAGGGAGCCCATCTCTAAGGGCGGCCCCGTAAAGAGGTGTCCCCAACCATATTATCGAAACAAGATGGACGGCCATCTTTCTTTTTGATAATATGGTCGGGGACGGCCAAATCTCAACATTTGGGTCGACCATAGAGATGGCCACCCTTAGAGATGGCCAGAATTGGTTTTCGCCGATAATGGAAACCGAGGCCGGCCATCTCAAAACCGGCCAAATCCAAGCCATTTGGTCGTGGGAGGAGCCAGCATTTGTAGTGCACTGGTCCCTCTCACATGCCCGGACACCAACCGGGCACCCTAGGGGGCACTGCAGTGGACTTCATTAATTGCTCCCAGGTACATAGCTCCCTTCCCTTGGGTTCTGAGCCCCCCAAATCCCCCCCAAACCCACTACCCACAACTGTACACCACTAGCATAGCCCTTATGGGTGAAGGGGGGCACCTACATGTGGGTACAGTGGGTTTCAGGTGGGTTTTGGAGGGCTCACATTTACCACCACAAGTGTAACAGGTAGGGGGGGGGGGGGATGGCCTGGGTACACCTACCTGAAGTGCACTGCACCCACTAAAACTGCTCCAGGGACCTGCATACTGCTGTCAGGGAGCTGGGTATGGCATTTCAGGTTGGCATAGAGGCTGGCAAAAAATGTTTTTAATTTTTCTGGGGGTGGGAGGGGGTTGGTGACCACTGGGGGAGTATGGGGAGGTCATCCCCGATTCCCTCCGGTGGTCATCTGGTCAGTTCGGACACCTTTTTTAGGCTTGGTCCTGACAATAAATGGACCAAGTAAAGTCGGCCAAATGCTTGTCAGGGCTGCCCTTCTTTTTTTCCATTATCGGCCGAGGATGGCCATCTCTTAACCACGCCCCTGTCCCACCTTTGGTACACTGCCAACACGCCCCTTTGAACTTTGGCCGTCCCTGTGACGGAAAGCAGTTGAGGGCAGCCAAAATCGGCTTTCGATTATACTGATTTGTTTGCCCTTAGGAGAAGGGCGCCCATCTCCCGATTTGTGTCGGAAGATGGGCGCCCTTCTCCTTCAAAAATAAGCAGGATGGTAACCCTACTTGAATGAATATAGGCCCACAGGAGTTTGACCTACAGTTAGTTAACCAAAAGACTTGGGACTGTAACATTATTACATGATGCATTTAGAAGCAGGTTCATAAATATTGCAACCATTTGAAGATTTTCTTTCCCTAGTAGCCCATAAGGTTCTTGGTTATAGTAAGAAAGACACAAAATAAAAATAATGGGAACAACAGTAATGCCACTCTAATGCCAACAACATTGTTTGTAAGAGGTGTGTAAGCAGACAGTAGCCCAGGAATCACAAACAGGTGGAGCAGCATAGAAGGATTATTGGATGCATAACTCAGTCATGCTATGTAAAATGATGGTTCTAAAGCTTGCAGGGTTTATAGTGGGGACTTTGACGTTTGCAACTTGGACCCATGAATGGAAGAGAAAGAACAAATGCTGGCAAAGTTGCACTTAGAGGTCAATGGTGAGATGTCAAGGAAAGGCAGCATTGTCATCCCTAGCAGAATAACTTGGTAGACTTCAAATATGACTTTCTCTCACTGAAAGAATCTAAGAAAGACCAAAGGAAGTTTCCTATTGTGTAAAAAAAACTTTAGTAGGAGATTATCCAGCTTATTTTCGAAAGAGATTGCCGGCCATCTTCCGACACAAATCGGGAGATGGCCGGCCATCTCCTGAAGCTGGCCAAATCGGTATAATGGAAAGCCGATTTTGGCCGGCTCCAACTGCTTTCCGTCGCAGAGCCAGCCAATCTTCAAGGGGGCATTTCGGAAGGGTAGTGAAGGTGGAACGGGGGCGGGATGGGGCGTGGTTACGAGATGGCCGGCTTCAGCTGATAATGGAAAAAAGATGGCCGGCTCTGACGAGCATTTCGCCGGCTTCACTTGGTCCATTTATTTTCACGACCAAGTCTCAAAAAATTGCCCCAGTTGACCAGATGACCACCAAAGGGAATCAGGGATCACCTCCCCTTACTCCCCCAGTGGTCACCAACTCCCTCCCACCTAAAAAAATAAATTAAAAAAACCCTTTTGCCAGCCTCTATGCCAGCCTGAAATGTCATACCCAGCTCCCTGACAGCAGTATGCAAATCCCTGGAGCAGTTTTTAGTGGGTGCAGTGCACTTCAGGCAGGTGGACCCAGGCCCATCCCCCCTACCTGTTACACTTGTGGTGGTAAATGGGAGCCCTCCAACCCCCGCCAAACCCACTGTACCCACATGTAGGTGCCCCCCTTCACCCATAAGGGCTATGGTAATGGTGTAGAGTTGTAGGGAGTGGGTTTTGGGGGGTATTTGGGGGGCTCAGCACCCAAGGTAAGGGAGCTATGCACCTGGGAGCTTTTTTTTTTAATTTTTAGAAGTGCCCCCCTAGGGTGCCCGGTTGGTGTCCTGGCATGTCAGGGGGACCAGTGCACTACAAATGCTGGCTCCTCCCATGACCAAATGCCTTGGATTTGGCCAGGTTTGAGATGGCCAGCCTTGGTTTCCATTATCGGTGAAAACCGAGGCCGGCCATCTCAAACCCGGGCATCTTTGACATTTGGCCGGCCCCAACCATATTATCGAAACTGAAGATGTCCGGCCGCCTTTTTCGATAATACGGTTGGGTACCGCCTTTTGCGGCGCCGACCATATAGATGGCCGGCGCCGTTTGATTATGCCCCTCTATGGCATTTAGCATATCATTTGCATGCTGAAAATACCTATTCCAAAATATATATACCCGTATCAGAATCCCTGGTTACATGTGTAGGAAAAGTAGAAACTGAAAAGCATTGCAGTATCAGATCTTGCATTAGTGCAAGTACATTTAGAGGAATGAAAACAGGGAAGAGGGGAAATGAAGTAGGATCTTGGTTCACACCTATAAAATGATCCTGAACTGACAGAATTTCTTAGAGAAGGATGAGAAGAATATGCATCTCATATTCATAATGAGAAGTACCACCAATAACTTTTAGGAATAAAGATAAATCCTGTTCAGAAGGAATGGATCCTAAGGAGCTTAGCTGAGATTGGGTGGCAGAGCCGGTGGCGGGAGGCGGGGATAGTGCTGGGCAGACTTATACGGTCTGTGCCCCGAAAAGGACAGGTACAAATCAAGGTAAGGTATACACAAAAAGTAGCACATATGAGTTTATTTTGTAGAGCAGACTGGATGGACCATGCAGGTCTTTTTCTGCCGACATTTACTATGTTACTATGTAATGAAGGAACAAGGCATATGCAAAAAAGTCTAGAAATGCTAAAATACTAGGTAGGACTGTCACAAAAACTGTGAAAGCTAACAGGTCACCACGTAAAAATACTGGCAGGATAGGTATAAGAATCATTTCAGGGCTCTCACTAGTCCAGGATGCTCCTGCATTTATTTATTTATTTGTTGCATTTGTATCCCACATTTTCCCACCTTTTTGCAGGCTCAATGTGGCTTACAGTATGCCATAGTGGCAATCGCCATTTCCGGAATGAGAAATACAAAGTGGTATTGCATTAAGTTCATAAATGATAGAGTCAATTATAGAGTAAATTAGATAATCAGTTCATTTCCGGTGTGAGAAATAAGGTGGTAGTGCGTTAACGTTTGTTTGTGACACAGTGACTGAAGCAAGTTCGGTTTTGTCTAGTTCTGGAAGAGTTTCATTGTCTGCTATTTAGGATGGATCATTGTGGTATGCCTTTTTGAACAGGTTGGGTTTTAGTAATTTTCGGAAGACTGTTAGGGCGTGTGTTGTTTTTATGGCATTTGGTAGTGCATTCCATAATTGCGTGCTAATGTAGGAAAAGCTGGATGCATACGTTGATTTATATTTAAGTCCTTTGCAACTGGGGTAGTGAAGATTCAGGAATGTGCGTGCTGACCTTTTTTTGTTCCTGGTTGGTAAGTCTATGAGATGTGACATATATACCGGGCCTCACCGTGAATGATTTTATGGACCAGGGTACAGATTTTGAACGCAATTCGTTCTTTTAGAGGGAGCCAGTGTAGTTTTTCTCTTAGGGGTTTGGCGCTTTCGTATTTCGCTTTTCCAAATATGAGTCTGGCTACTGTGTTTTGGGCAGTTTGGAGTTCCTTAATGATTTGTTCTTTGCAACCGGCATAGATGGCATTACAGTAATCTAGGTGGCTTAGCACCATTGATTGTACCAGGCTGCGGAATATTTCTCTTGGGAAGAAAAGTTTTACTCTTTTGAGTTTCCACATTGAGTGGAACATTTTCTTTGTTGTATTTTTCACATGGTTTTCTAGTGTGAGATTTCGGTCAATTGTAACTCTGAGAATTTTCAGGCTGTCCAAGACAGGAAGGGAGTAGTCCGGGGTGTTTATAGTGGGTTTGTTATGACCATACCAACAGATTGTACAGAGGAGGTGTGCACCATTTGGTTTCAGTTCCCACTGCAATCTTCTTGCCTTCTAGTCAGGGACTAGAGTGTGTGTGTGTGTGGTGGATTTTGTGGTGAATTCAGGTATATTGTATGCTTAAGGTTTGGCCTTTGGGTCTATTTTGTTTATGTCCAGTGTCTAGTGAAGTGACTATACAAGACATGTTTTACCCACACCCTCTGCCTGCTATTGAATTAAGGATTGGAGTGGCAGCCTGATGCCATAAATCAGAAGGGACATAAAGAGAGAAGTCCCACTCAGGAGTTGAACTACTGGAAGAGGTATAGGATTAGGTTCAGTAAACAGTGCTCAATTATTGGCGCTGAAAATAAATTGGTGTTCAATGCTATTCTATAACGGGTATTCAAAGATGAGTGCCCATTATAGAATAGCACTGAGTGCCAATTTCGGCACCCACATTTGGGCACCAGGACTTATGCTTGCTGAAACCAGGTGTAATTCCCAGCACCCAATTTGGGCACACATGCCTGGTATTCTATAACATTGCATACAAATTTTAGCAATGTCCCTGACCCGCCCATGTACGTCCTATGGCCAAGCCCCCTTTTGGGTTGCATGCTATGGGAGTTTGGTGCATATTGTTATAGAATAGTGCATAGCAAGATGTGCGTGCAGTTTCAAACTGGTGCCAATTAGTGCTAATTAGCACCCAATTATTGACATTAATTGGCTTGTTTGCCAGTTTAGTTGGGTACACATCTTGGATCAGCACCATATATAGAATCCAGGGGACAGTGTGCAAGATAATTCCTGTTTGGAGAGATCTGAGTGGAGAGAGAGATCCCTGAGAATAGAGAGTGACACTAAGTCAGAAGGGGATAGGTTTGCCCTTTACCCAGAAAACCCATGACCCCATAAGAATGGCAATTTTGAGAGGGACCACAGACACAGATAAAAGAAGTGTGTGGAGTATTACAGTGTGTAATTAATGCTGTCCAACCGGAAGACAGAAGGACTACCTCTGGGATTGCATGGGGGGAGGGGGGAGCAATAGGGAGCTGCTTGGGCCTCACAGCTCCAGGTCTGGCATCTTTTCTCCTTCTCCCCACCCCTATTTGACATTTCCTTCCCTTCCCCTCACAACCCCCATCTACCTTAATGCTCATTTCTCTTCACATGGGTTCACCAGCATGACAGCAGTTCTGATATGCTGTCTTTAGGCTTCCCAGAGCTTTCCTTCTGCTTCATTCTGTACCCCTACCCCCCCCCCCCCCATTAAACTTCCTGTTTCTGCCTAGGAAGAATGCAGCAGAAGGAAAGCCCTGGGGATATAGAGGCAAAAAAGAAAAGAGCTGAAAGGGAAAGATTGATATGTCAGAGACAGGTGTAGTGAAGAAAAAGAACAAGACAGAAGAGAGGAGAAAAGACAAATGCACAATAGCCACTGGAAAAAGAACTAACAAAAAACAGACAGGAGAGCAAAAAAGAGACACTGAAACCAACATGATGGAAAAATAAAATGTCCAGACAAAAAAGGTAGAAAATAGTGTTTTATTTTGCATTTATTAACTAGAATATGCTAGCTTTGGGATATGTGCATCACGGATGTCTTTGTATTGTGTTCAGTGGATAACCAGGTGGTTGATTTGGGGGGAGGTGAGCCCAAAGAGGGGGAGGGGACTGGGTACCCCCTTAGCTACACCACTGATTGTGTTCAGTACAAAAGGAAATATATTTCTATTTTTATTTCTCCAGTGTTGCAGTACTTGCTGAGTTAAACCTTTTGGGATTCCCAGTTTAATTTTATTTTTCATATTTCTATTTCTAATTTGTGATCCTTTGTTCTGTAATTTGTAAAGGTCTGTGTATGTTTTGTATGTGAAGAAGTCATTTAAAGTTATTGTTTGTGTGTTAGTAATGGCGGGTGGGGAGATTGGGAAAGGGGCAGGGAGGAGAGGTATCAGGGGTGGGGCTCCCTCCTTAATTTCTGCCCTGGGTCTCAGCATGTCTAGCACCAGTCCTGATCTCTCTCTGAGCACTTACTTGAAGGGGCCTTTATGACAGGGCCTTAAGGGAAATCCCTTCTCTGAGAGAAAACTTGCTTTGTTGGAGAAGAGTGTGTGTGAACTGAGTGAAGGGGGAAGGGCATATTGAAAGTAAATAAATATTCTGTGAGGGCCTGCGGTGTGAATCCGTCAATGGACTATATCACATCTAGGACACATTCTCCCTTACACAAGATAAGGAGAAACAACTCTGAATAAAATAAGAATTACATGATCTATTGCATACGAGAGCAGCAGTTTTTATACAATGTACCAAATTTTACAGATGGGTAATAACACTGGCAAACCATTGGCAAGGATGGTTGACTGTGAAAAAACAGTTTAATAACAGAAGTAAAAGCATAAAATGAATAAACAGTTAAAGAATTTGGCAGATTCTTCACAAAGTTATATTTAGCAGAGAAGAGGTATAAAAAACCTCCAAATGAAGTGAAAAACAGAAAGCACAACTGAATGAACCTATAAAAGAGCAAGAAATAGCATGAATTACCAGGAATTCGCAGCTAAGAGCTCCGATGGACTAGGGCCAGATTTTTATAAGCAGTTATTGGACTTAGTAATAACACTTTTTAAAATTTGTTTCATGAAGCAGAACACATATGTGTTTTTCTACTAGGACAAAATGCAATAATGATAATTGTATTGTACAAACCAGAGATAGAAGCCTCCCAGGGCCATACAGACCTATATCATTTCTAAACCAGGGCTTTATTGTCCGTGATATTACTACAGAGATTTAGGGGCAGTATAATTTGCAGTTACTGTGGCTTAACGAGTTATTTTACTGCAGGGTAGCTGCAAATTTAATGTGGCACTTATTGAGGGCAACCCCACTATTCGTTACTGCAGTGTGTTAACATTCAGATTAACGCATGGTACCTGCTCCAGATTAATGTCGAAACACTGATGTGCTGATGATCAGAAGCCCCGCGCTGTTCCAAACAGCACTCTAAAAATAGCTCCGGAAGAGCATGGGGCTGTAATGTCCCTATGATCAAAGCTGATAGTATGCAAATTTATGTGTGCTATTAGCTCTGATCATAGGAGTACTTCTGAGGAAGGATTGTGCCTGGGCATGCGCCCAAGGCACAATCCTCCAGCAGAAGAGGTTTGACAGGTCTGACATTTTCTCCTGGACCTATCAAACCTAAGCCCCCCCCCCCCCCCCCCCCAGTACAATGCACACACCTAACAACTGCACACACAAAAGTTTTGCTGGCTTTCTTTACTGCACATAATGAGATGAGGCTGAAAACATGCACAGAAAATGTTTTTATGTGCACATAGGTCAGCAAATATTAGAGAGAATATTGTCTCTAACCCCCTAATCCAAGACCCCCTCCACCCCTAAAGAGTCTCCTACCCGATGAAGTACATCCCAAACCCTCCAACTGAACGCTGAGTTCTAAATTGTAAATCATTGTGTCATTTGGAGGGTTTGGTTACAGAATCTCTCTGTATTTGTGCAGATATGTTTTCACCTAGTAGAGGGCCACCAAAACAGACATCATGTTTTGAGAATCAGGTGCTTAACAATAAGACTTACTATCTATAAGTACAATTAAAAAAAACAAAACAAAACATTAATTAGGTTAAAACCTGGGAGCATTTAACATGTTTTTTTCCCTGTGCCTACTTCAAAAGAAAAAGATGGCATGTAGGAACTTGCTTCTTTTGTTTTGTGGAATGCAGTAGTATATATTTCTTTAATAATTAAAACTAAATCTGCCCCAGAGATAGCTCGAGTGGACTCCCCCCGCTCCATAGATAGCTTGTGTCTTTTTTTTGGCTCACTCAAAACATATTTTGCATACGCAGGTCCTTCCTTAGAGGGAACACTGGTCCTGGCTGATCTCTCATTTCCTACAGGCCATACATGTTCGGGTCCTCAAAGTCTCTTCTCATATGACTTGTAATGCAAACCCCATATCATTTCCGTTGCTTTTCTCTGAACCGTTTCAAGTCTTTTTATGTCCTGATATTCAATAGCACTAGCTGGTTAAGCGCAGTTGAATATGAGTGGATGGCCAGCTTAGCATGCTTTAAACTAAAAGGAACCTCTCCTATCTACTTAAACCATGCTGAATATATAGCCCAACAGTTTCAGAGGCCAAATACTTCATACACCGATTTTATGGAAAATCTTTTGATTCATCTTCCACAGTTTCACTCAGGATTTTTTTTTTAAGCCAGACTTAGCATGTTCACAATTTGTCAGCATGCCTTTCATCATTGTTAATATAACTTGTTTTTGGTCTTTAGAATACAATACCTGGAACGTTGTACGTTATGTTAAATGCAATATGTGATAGAAATTCACTTCATAACCACTTTCTCTGTGTAGGATGGACTTTTTTTTCCACTGTGGATGGCTCATCATCTTCTCATACTCTTGTCATCCATCACTGCCAGCCCTAAAAAGAGATCATACTGTGGAAGTGACAAACTGTGTAGCAGAATTTTCAAATCTGTAGAAATATGACAGAAGCTGGAACATGAAACATTATGCTATGGCCCCTTGTGTAGTTTTATGAATGATCTTTGTGTTCTGGCACTTCTGAATGACATTTGGAACTGTACAGTGCAGCCTACACAGTCAAAAACAGACTTTGCACTATTGATTTGATTAGGTGCATAGTTAGTAACTCATTCAAGGTCATGAAAGGAGGTATGGATGACTCCAAATGGTGTCACTTTATTTTCCCCTTGTTTTAATTATTACTTTTGATGCCAGCCAGTAATGTGTGTACAGACACTGTATTTTCATTCCTTTTCAAATGTTATGGTTTCCGATGTTTCATTAGTGTAGTGGTGTTCCTTGGTCAGCTGGCACCCGGGGTAGATCTCCTCTGCGCACCGATAAAGTGTCGTCATCCATGGCGAATCACCTCAGGACAGCCCCTTTGGGTGCATTGCCTCTTACCTTCTGGGATGCTGGGAGCAGCTGCGTGGCTGTTGGCTCTGCCGGTTCCCTGCTCCCTCTGCTCTGGAACAGGAAGTAACATCAGAGGGAGCAGGGAACCGGTAGAGCTGACAGCTGCGCGGCTACTCCCTGCACCCCCCCCTGCAGCATGCACCCGGGACGGACTGCCCCACCCT
This sequence comes from Microcaecilia unicolor, assembly GCF_901765095.1. NCBI lineage: Eukaryota > Metazoa > Chordata > Amphibia > Gymnophiona > Siphonopidae > Microcaecilia > Microcaecilia unicolor. The sequence continues at coordinate 525,119,775 of NC_044032.1, forward strand.
CGGTACGCTGCTGCATCAGTGCTTCCATTATGCTTATATAAGACACGAGTGAATAAATGGATAGATGTAGCGAAGTGTGTGATGACATAACCAAGCTAATCTGAGTGAAAGGTATATCAAAAGATTTTCCATAGTTTATTTGTGAAAGGATACAAACATAAACATTGCTACTAAAAGTGTCCATTTTACAGTAGCTTTATTACTTCCACAGTCCCGACAAGCATCCCTGTCTGGAGCAATGACGATAGGGTATGTATGATTGTTGTGGATAGACAGACTGGATAGGCCTTAAGGTCTTTATCTGATATCATTTAATTACACATGAAAAGCAATGAGCACAAATGCTCATAGTGTAAGTAAAAAGGTTCAAGATTTGAAAGCCCTAATGTTTAAGGAAGACTTGGATAGTGTTGCTATTACAGAGACTTGGTTCAATGATTCTCATGAATAGGATGCAACCATATCGGGATATAATCTTTTTAGGAAGGATAGGGAGGGCAGAAGAGGTGAGGAGTGGCACTGTATGTGAAAAATAATATCAGAGTGGCTGAAATGCAGGGAACCTGTGGAAAGGAAGAAGCTAAATGGATCATACTGGAAAGAGAAGATGAAACCTGTATCCACACAGGTGTTATCTACAGATCTCCAGCACAAATGGAGAAGCTGGACACGGATCTGATTGAAGATATTCATAAGCTTGGAATGAAAGGGGAGGTGCTCTTGCTGAGACATTTCAACTTGCCTGATGTGGATTGGAATGTCCCGTTGGCAGACTCATAAAGAAGCAGAGAGTTTGTTGATACCTGTCAAAGTGCTTTGCTCAGACAAATGGTGATGGAACCAACAAGGGAAGGGTCAGTGCTGGATCTAGTGCTCACAAATGGAGGAAGTGTTTCCAATGTCTGGGTGGGTGTCCACCTAGGCAATAGTGAACATCTCACAATATGGTTTGATATAAGAGCAAAAACGGAGTGCAGACAAACAAAACTCAAAGTACTGGATTTCAGACATGCTAAGTTTGGTAAAATGAGGGTATACCTGAAGAAGATACTGATGGCATGAATAGGCATAGTAGAAGTGGAAGTACAGTGATCTAAGCTGAAAGTTGCTATAAGTACGGCAACAGATCTTTGTACAAGAAAAGTAAACAAAAACAAGGAAGCCTAGATGACTCTCCAAACAAGTGGCTGATAAAATAAGGGCAAAAGAGGCTGCGTTCAAGAAATACAGAAGAATGCATCAAGTGGATCACAGAAAAGATTATCAGATTAAACTTTTAGAAGCGAAGAGGGAAATTTGGCTATCAAAAGCACAGGCAAAGAAAAATGGCTAAAGATGTAAAGAGAGGTGACAAGACCTTTTTCAGATATATTGGGGAAAGGAGAAATGCTAGGAATGGAATTGAAAGACTGAAGGACGCTGAGAATGGCTGGGCAGAGAGTGATAAAGAAGAAAATCCTGGAGAAGGACCATGGTCATCTCCCAAGTGTATGTTTGGGAATGGAGTGGATATTGCACCATTCATGGAAGAAAGCATTTATAAACAACTTGAAAATCTAAAATCTCAGGATACTGAGGGAGCTCAGAGAAATCCTGGCAGGACCTCTTAAGGATTGATTTAATAAATCTTTAAAGATGGGAGAGGTTCCGTGGGATTGGAGACAAGCTGAAGTGGTCCCTCTTCACAAAAGTGGGTGCAGGGAAGAAGTGGGAAACTACAGACTGGTAAGCCTCATGTCAGTAGCAGGGAAAATAATGGAGTTGCTGCTGAAGGAAAAGATAGTTAACTTTCTAGAATCCGATGGGTTGCAAGATCTGAGGCAACATGGCTTTACCAAGGGAAAATCCTGCCAAATGAATCTGATTAATTTCTTTGACTGGGTAACCAACGAACTGGATAAAGAACATATACCAGGTGTAATCTACTTGGATTTCAGCAAAGCCTTTGCTACAGTTCCTCACAAAAAAACTCATGAATAAGCTGAGAGGGCCGAACTTAGGATCCAAAGTGGTTAACTGGATTGGAAACTGGTTGACCAACAGGCAACAGAGGGTGGTGGTAAACGGACTCCACTCAGAGGATAGGAAAGTGAGTAGAGGAGTGCCTCAGGGGTCAATATTGGGGCCAATTCTATTCAATATATTTGTAAGAGACAATGCTGAATGGTTAGAAAGAAAAGTTTGCCTTATTTGCAGATGACACAAAGATAGCCAGTAGAGATGATAACCTGAAGGGAGTAGAAACCATGAGAAGAGATCTCCAAAAATTAGAATGGTCAAAGGTCTGACACTTAAAATGTAATCAGGAGGAACTATTTCTCCGAATCTAAAAATGGATGAAAGCATGTCCATATTCAACTAATTGTGATTACAGCTTTAATTTTCATATACTTTGCTTATAATATGGCTTATGGCTGCTTACCTTCGAGAGTAGCATCTAAGTCGGGTGTCCTTAGTACCGCCCTCTAACGTCACTACCACGTAACGTGCTTGGACAGTTTAAACCCCCCACTCAGTTAATTTATCCACCATTCACATCTTAGATCCATTCTACTTCAAGATTAAGGCCTCTGGGCGACACCGTATCCCATGTGAAAATGAAACGTTGTTCAATTGCAAATAATTGAGCACTTACATTCCCCCTTCTAATTGGGGGGGGGGGGGGGGGCAACCTGTACAAGAACAAGACATTTAAGATCTTCTATTGTGTGCCTATGTTCAGCTCAATGGGCCACCAGTGGTGCTTTTCTTTTTTGAATTCTAATATTGCTGGTGTGTTCAGCCAATCTTTCTTTCAACTGTCTTTTAGTGTAGCCAATATAATATAATTGGCAAGGACAGAATATGCAATAAACCACTCTTTCACTTTTGCAGGAGGTATGAAGACATATCTCTTCAACAAAGCATATCACAACGTCTAATAACTGTAACCTTACCACTCGACCTCCATTTCGATTGATTTCTTTTTATGCCTTTATGCTTAATTTTATCATGTCAACCCATTCTCTATGTAACAACAATTGTAACTTCCACTCTGGAATGGTGAATGCCATAATGGAACATTGTAAGCCACATTGAGCCTGCAAATAGGTGGGAAATGTGAGATACAAACGCAATAAATAAATAAATAACTACGTAAGTAATACTGACGAGTGGACCCAGGAATCCTAATGCGATCAGTGGCTACCGAGTTCTTACAATAAATACAATTCCCACAAGGAGAATGTTGACCTTGATAGTCTTGTGGGCTTTTCCTTTTCAGTAACTCACCTAAATTTGCACTACGATGATAAGCTATCTTCGGGTGCTCATTAAATTCTGGATGAACAGACAACACGTGCCAATATTTGTGTATTAAATACCTTATGTTAGGGGCTTGATGGGAAAATGGCAGTACACAAGCCAAAGGTTTTAAAGAAGCTTCATGTCTAGGCAAAAATAGCCATGATCTATTCAAGTGTAGAGCCCTTTTGTATGCTCTTTTAAGGACCGCAAAAGGGACCAGTGGATTATGGGTACATGGGAACCCTGCAAAATATGTGTGTGACTTAAAATGTAATGCCAAGAAGTGCAGAGTGATGCAATTGGGGTGCAAAAATCCAAAGGAGATGTACCAGATAGGAGGAGAGAGATTGATAAGCAAAGCTCAGGAGAGGGACATTGGGGTCATGGTGTCTGAGGATCTGAAGGTGACAAAATAATGTGACAAGGTGGTGGCCACGGCCAGAAAGATGCTAGACTGCACAGAGAGGGGGTATAACCAGCAAAAGGAAGGGTCTACCACCACTTGTAAAAGAGCCCAATAAAGCACACACATGGCACATTTCACACACACATGCAGATACTATCAACAAATGTTCCACAACAACCTTTTTTCTTATTAGTATTTCATTAAATGCTACAATAGAAACATACAGAATAATGCATAAAGAAAAATTATTCTAGGAATAAACAATTATACAAACAAACAAACAAACAAACAAACACATACCAGTCCACATCAAGGAGAGCTAAGGAAAGTGATAACTGCTCCATAATTAAAAGGAAGAAGAAAACAAACAGAAATATCCCATCAGGCTAAATATAATCTTATATAAACTCCAAAAGCCTGTTCAGAAAAGGGAAATTAAAAAAAAAAATGAAAGTAAAACATACACACAAAAAAACAAACATTTCATGAAGAACTACCATTCTCTTTTTCCATCAATAAAGTTTCCAAATGAGTGGGAACAAGGAAAATATAAGATTTATTCCCATACGTTACCAAACATTTACAAGGAAATTTAAGAAAATATGAGGCACCTAATGCCAATACCCTAGATTTTAACTGAAGGAAACTTTCCGCCTCAATTGAGTAGGGCTGGCCACGTCTAGGAACAGCATAATAGATTGCTTTCAACACAGAAACTTTAATTCCTCCTTTTGAAATGATACCAGCAATATAGTTCTCTAGGTAATAGGTTCTTGAGATGATTCAAAAAATTTAGATAAATTCGAACTATCAGATGATTGAGCATTATCTAGGGCCCCTTCCTCCTTAAGAACTCTAGAGCCTCTGAGAAGGTAATAAAGCAGACCAATAGAGTACTCCTCAATTGTCAGCGGAAGAACATTTTTAACATGCATCTTCAGTAGTTCTAGAGGTGCAAGGAAATGTATACATTTTTTTACATATGCAGGAGCACGTTAGGAGATGCAAACCTCTTTCCTGAAGAAGTACTACGAAACCTGGCCAAGTCGGCGGAGGTTTGATCTGGTTGCAAAATCGCTGCTAAAATTAAGTAGCTTCATTATGCATTATACATCTCGAAAGTAATAGTATTTTTATATAAAAGAAGGAAAGAGTATAAAATAATCATATAGAAAAATTATTGCTAATGACGGGCAGATCAATGAAGAAATGTTCAGTGCCATTAATATAGGGGATGCTGCCCCCAAATGGTGATGCAGACAATTACTCTGAAGATCCCCGTTAGGAAAGAAATGAAGTGAAAGTGAAGATTTAGATATTGGACTGTGTACATGTTATATATTGTGATGATTGGGACAGGAATGAATGATTTATTATGACTAAGGCACAAAAGGTGCTCAAAATGACCAGATGACCACCAGAGAGAATCAGGGATGACCTCCTGTTACTCCCCCAGTGGTCACTAACCTCCTCTCAACCTCATAAAACCTGTTTAAAAATATGTCATGCCAGCCTCTATGCCAGTGTCAGATGTCATACTCAGGTCCATGACAGCGCATGCAGGTCCCGGGAGCAGTTTTAGTGGGTACTGCAGTGCACTTCAGACAGGCGGACCCAGGCCCATATCCCTCTACTTGTTACATTTGTGGAGGAAACAGCGAGCCCTCCAAAACCCACCACAAACCAACTGTACCCACATCTAGGTGCCCCCTTCACCCATAAGGGCTATGGTAGTGGTGTACAGTTGTAGGTAGTGGGTTTTGGGGGGATTTTGGAGGGCTCAGCACACAAGGTAAGGGAGAGCAGGGACTGTCCCTCCCCGTGTTTAAACTTGTACAGCGCTGCGTAACCCTGGCAGCACTATAGAAATGCTAAGTAGTAGTAGTAGTAGTCATGTACTTGGGAGCAATTTATGAAGCCCACTGCAGTGCCCCCTAGGGTGTCCTGGCATGTCAGGAGGACCAGTGCACTACAAATGCAGGCTCCTCACACGCCCAAATGGCTTGCATTAGGACATTTTTGACATGGACGAAAGTCAGAAACGTCCATGTCTAGGGACGTCCAAATTTAAGGATTTGGACGTTTCTGACGGTATTTTCGAAACGAAAGATGGATGTCCATCTTGTTTCAAAAATATGGGTTTCCCCGCCCCTGGATTTCGCCATTTTACAAGGACATCCAAATCGCAACTTGGACGTCTCTTTCGAAAATGGCCCTCCACGTCACCCAAAATAAAAATGTTCAAGACTAGTGTTCCTCACATCCTGTAGAGTCACCACACAAACAAAAGCACATTTTATTTAAACAAGGTATCTAGCAGTGGAAGGAATGTTTGTGCTATTCCTGAGGTGATGGTCACGATTTGAATATTTTTACTTTGTAGTTAAGAAGACAGGTTGCCTGCTCTGGATAGTCCAGGGACCTCTTCTGCATCCTGCCTCCTGATGTAACTTACTGTTTCCTTGTAGGCAGGATGCAAAATAGACAGCCTGTATTAATCAGTGCCTGCAACAGCCCCTGAGCATCAACACAAAGATACTGTTGTCTAGCTGATACCAACCAGTGACTATTTTATAAAAGTTTGCTCCCCCTGAGATCAAAACCTGGCTACGCCTCTGGGAAAATCCACTGCTTATTTCTAGGAGAAGCAGCATAAAATGTATTGTACTATTTTGGGATCTTGCCAGGTACTTGTGACCTGGATTGGCCACTGCTGGAAACAGGATGCTGAGCTTGATGGACCTTCGATCTGTCCCAGTATGGCAACACTTATGTTCTTATCACTTTTTTATTTCAAAAGTATATTTTAACTAAAGATTAACCCAACAGTTTTGCCTGCTTTTTGGTGAGAATGTTTTTGTGGATTTATGTGTCATTAGATTGACTTAGCATAGTTCTAATATTGATGTATTATTTGTAGTATTTTATTTATGTTATTTCTGGACTTTATGTGATGTTTTATTGATTCAGTACAGTTTTAATATTGATGTATTTCCTTGGTATTGTCCGAGATTCATAGGGCCCCTTTTATACAAAGCTGCGCTAATGATTCCCATGCTGCAAATGCGATAAAACCCATAGGATTGAATTGGCTTCGTCACATTTGCTGAACCAGAATCTCTAGCGTGGCTTTGTAAAAGGAGCCCTTAATCTATTATCCACATGGAACCTGAGGAGTGATGTGTGGAATACAAGAATTGTTACAATGCAATGTAATGTCTTTCCCGTATGCTAAGGCCATTTTTACCACTACCATAAAATGCCTTTTTTGTATTTTTTTGCATTAATGGCCATGCTCTAATGTTGCCCTTAGTATACAGCCATTTTTCAAAATGACCAGAGCACTTAGCACCTCCTGTTTTGTAGGCAGTAAAGACTCCTGCATTAATGTAGATGCATTAACTGGTAGCGCAGGGATGCCCACTCTCCACCCCCGATATGCCCCCTTGGAAAAAAATAAGAAAACTGGAACATTCTAAAACTACTGCACGATGCTGTAGCACATCCTGTGGTAATCCATTTTTTGCTGCATTAGGTGCATGTTAGTAGTAAATGCAGCTTAGTAAAAGAGACCCGAATAAACAAACTGGTAGAGGAACATAGACAGGAAAATATTGTACAGAAAACAAGGCTTAATAGCACTAAGTGATATTACGAATAGAGTACTTGTATAGTAACAGGTTTTGTTTTAGCTCCTTGCAAGCATTCTGAGCCTTGAGAGATATCTCTGTTCAGAACATAAGGGAGCTACAGAAAAGTTGTATTTAAAAAAAAATATTCTCATTGTGAAGGATCCAGATTTAGAGGGGAAGTTATCAAGCTATGTTAGGGCTTTAAGTCATGTTGTTTGCACCTTAATGAAACTTAAAGGGCCCTAACGCAGCTTGATCTGTCTTACTGCGGTGATATTTAGGTTGCCATGGGTTACACAGTAATGAAATGCAAAATATGCAAATGCAGTAGCTTCATTAAAGGTGTTCAGTGCTGCTGAATATATAATGGAATTAATTAAATGCTGCCATTACTGCTAAATATTGACCCCAATATTTTTATCCACAATGAAAATATTTCCCATGTTATGAATGCTTTGCATAGAGATGTTTGTTTTGAAGTAATATCTCCCAAATGATTAATTTTATTTATACTATGATGGGGATGAAACTCATACCTATGCCACAGTATGTTGGAGATGATCTCAATCTCTCAGATTCACTCTTATTACTCGTCTTAACATTAGCACTGTTCCAATGAGACCCTCCTTCTGGAGTTAATAATGTGTAAGATGCACAGGGAGCATATCTCTCCCATCATACTTTTAGTGTATACTCTAGTGGATCCTCCTCCACTTCTGTCCCACTATCAGTTAGTGTACCTCAGGAATCTGTGCCGGGACCTCTTCTTTTCTCCATCTATACTTCTTCCCTTGGTACTCTGATCTCATCCCATGGTTTTCAGTATCACTTTTATGCTGATGACTCCCAGATCTAGCTCTCCATACTAGAAATTTTAGCAGGAATCCAGGCCAAAGTATCAGCCAGCCTGTCTGACATTGTTGCCTGGATGTCTCACCTCCATCTGAAACTAAACATGACCAAGACTGAACTTCTTATCTTTCCCCCTAAACCAACCTCTCCTCTTCCCCCATTCTCAGTCTCTATGGATAATCCTCTTATTCTCCCTGTCTCATCAGCTCGTAACCTTGGGGTCATCTTTGACTCCTCTGTCTCCTTCTCTGCATGTATTCAACAGATTGCTAAAACCTGTCATTTCTTCCTCTATAATATCACCAAAATTTGTCCTTTCCTTTCTGAGCACACTACCAGAAATCCACAATCTTATCACCTCTCGTTTAGACTATTGCAACTTGCTTCTCACAGGTCTCCCACTAAGCCATCTCTCTCCCCTTCAATCTGTTCAAAATTCTGCTGCACGACTTATATTCCACCAGTGTCACTATGCTCATATTAGCCCTCTCCTCATCACTTCACTGGCTCCGTTTCTGCATATAGTTTAAACTCCGCTTACTGCCTTACACGTGTATTCACTCTGCAGCTCCTCAGTACCTCTTTACTCTTAGCTGCCCCTACACTCCTCCTTGGGAACTCCGTTCTCTCTTATCTGCACCCTTCTCCTCCACTGCTAACTCCAGTCTCCGCTCCTTTTATCTTACTGCACCACATGCCTGGAATAGACTTCCTGAGCTGGTATGTCAAGCTCCATCTCTGGCCGTCTTCAAATCTAGGCTAAAAGCCCACCTTTTTGATGCTACTTTAAACTCTAACCCTTACACACTTGTTCACTACCCATGTTTTTCATTCTCACCTTAGTAATCCCCTTATCCCTTATTTGTCCTGTTTGTCTGTCCTAATTAGATTGTAAGCTCTGTCAAGCACTGACTGTCTCTTCATGTCCAATGTACAGCGCTGCATACGTCTAGTAGCGCTATAGAAATGTTAAGCAGTAGTAGTAGCAGTGGTGCCCAGTATAAGCGGGATAATTGCTGTATCTTTTGTCCCCCTTTTCATGGTCTCTGATTGCATCTGTTGGTACATTAAGCGGAGGAGTAGCCTAGTGGTTAGAGCACCCGTCTTGACATCCAGAGGTGCCCAATTCAAATCCCACTGCTGCTTTTTGTCATCTTGGGTAACTCACTTAACCCTCTATTGCCTCAGGTACAAAATTAGATTTTGAACCCTCTAACTACTGAAAAAGGAGTGAACAAAATATAAATAAATGCATGAGGATCTTCTCTTTCTCCACAGGTAGACAGTCACTTGGCACTGGCATTTCTATTAGCAATGCTGTTCTTGTGCTTTTTACTTTCCATGTTGTCCAGTTTTCTTGCACTGAGCTTTTAGTTCTGTGAGGATAGAAATATCTCAGATAATCACAACTCCGTCAGTCTTTTTTTCTGGCTTGGCAGTGTTATAGCATTTACACAGCTTTCAATAGATGAGATGTGTTAACTTACTCTGTCTTTCTGTATGCATATGCTTGCGTTTCCCATTAGGGACACTGCGTTTGGATTTTCTCCAACTGCACACCACATTTTTGACTGTCTGTTTCATTTTATTATCATAGGCATTGTAGAAGCTGTTTTCTTTTTTTCTTTTATTAATCATATGCAGTTTAAAACTTGCACATCTCTCTATTATGCTACAATTACAATCTTCTTGTGTGCATCATTACTTTTACAGCGCCTATCACCACAAATTGTTTTACCATCGTAGATTAATCATTTCTGTTATCCACTTAACACAGAATGATCACTTTGTTTATCTTCTTGAATTTCAACATTTCAAGTATAGTTTGCAGCTAGTGTACCATATTGCTCCTCTACCGTCCTGTAGAGGCACACCTCAGCAGTTTAGTTGTTAGGATTATCGCAATGTAAATGCATGAGCTACATCTGCATAAAATGGAGATCCATTCTATGCAAATTTTTTACATATATTTATTGTGATAATCTTGAAAACCCAGTTGAGTAGGTATACTTCCATAAGAGGCTGGGGAAGCACACGTCTAACACATTTTATACTGCTACGTATTTATCTTGTATACTTCCTATACATTTATTATTCATGTATCAGCTTTTATTTCAGCTCTGATTTATTTACATTGCTTGTTTTTTTTCCATCCATTTATGTTGTGACACTTTGCTCTCTTTGGTTCACTTACATTTACTTGCACTTGGTGAGATTCAAACCTGGGAATAAAAAGAGCAATTGAATAATCTAAGCAATTGCATTTACATGCCCTTTGTGAGCAGTGAACAGTGGTGTGATGGAGCCGACTCACAGTGGCTCGCAAGAGACATTTAAGCTGTTAAGAATTTTGGGAGCCAGTTATTAAAGTAAGTCCCCCATGGTAACTTTAACAACCAACTCTCAAACTTTGGGCTCGAGCCCCCTCTTTAACTCCTTTTTACTTTGTTGGTGGGGATGCCAAGCCCAACCAGTCAAATAAATAGACTGCTGTGCTCCCCGCTGCTTGTTTCTGGCTCTGAATATCAATGATGGGACTTCTCACGCATGCATGTGTGAGAAGTCCTGGCACATTGCTCAGAGCCAGAAACTAGCAGTGGGGAGCAGTGGCAGTCTATTTACTTGGCTGGCAGGGCTTGGCACCTCTACCAGCAAAGAAATGCCTAGCGTGCCTGTATGGGGGAGGGGGTAGAGGAATGTGTTGCCCCCTAGTCCACCCCTAGCCCCCCCAAATTGCAGGGCTGGCTATGCACAGATAGAGAGCAGTGGCATAGCTAGGGAGCACAAGAGGAGCGGCCGCTCCCCCAAATGGGCTTCCAACGGCACCGGCGCCTATTTTTTACACGATCTGTCACATTTAAAACATGTGCCGTCACTGTCAGAAGTCCGCTCTCCGCTTCCCCGGCGCCTTCAACCAGGCAATGCTTTTGATAGACAGAGCACACAGCACACCACTGCCTGTGAAAGTGCCAGCATGGTGCCTAAGTGCTATTCTGTATCTGCACATCTAACATGCGTAGCGCATAAATGCAATGGGGACGTATAAATGAGCGGAACATGGACGGAACATTATGAGGCTCCCAGTGAAGTGCATAAAGTATAGAAGACTGTAAGTTACATGCATCCCTTCTGTATTTATGCACCTGCAGGTATGCAAAGTCTATGGGTGGGGTAACTGTGGTGGCGTGAATGCTAGGCATATCAATATCAGGTGATGCTAGTGTTCTCTAACAGGTACCATTATTGAATAGGCTCACACCACACATCCTTAGGATGCCTAAATGGAGGTGCCCAGTGGCAGAATTGCCCCTGTAATGGTTACTTTGGTTCAGCTGTTTTGTGCATTGCAATCAGTGGGCAGATCCTTGGATACTCCCGTTAAGGGAGAGCCCGGATGGTGGTGGTTAATAGTTCCTCCTGACGAAGAACATCTTGAAATGTGGTCTCGCATAAAGGAACTAAAGGAACTCAGGCAGACAGGGAATTGAAAGATTCAGATGTCTGTTTTCTGGCTACACACACAAGCCTTTCTTGTGTCGCATAGCAGACTCACATGGACAGTTGAAATAATCCCTTGATGGGTGTATGAGATTCAAACAAAAAAACAGCACCACGGGCCTTTAAAATGGAACAGAGTTCTTTAATGAATGAGCCTTGACCCAAGGGTCAAGGCTCATTCATTAAAGAACTCTGTTCCATTTTAAAGGCCCGTGGTGCTGTTTTTTTGTTTGGACTTTAGTTTGTACTTTGTTCCCTCTCTTTTGTTATACCCGGGTGTATGAGATTCAACATTGACTATACATAGTGATTTAATTGCTTGACAGAGTGGCTACCGTGATCCCAGATGTAACAACTTTGGAATGGAAACAGGTGATCTGTGATGACTAGAGGTGGCTATACAGTCCAAAGAGGATTGATCTCAACAGCGTGTTTTGAGCTGGCTGGACATTATAGATTTAAGTACAAGCATTGATCAATGGTATAGGCATGATTAGCATTTAAAGTTTACGTAAAGGCATAAATTAATATAAGTTTGTCCTGTGGGGTATGGTGTGTAAAGCATTTGAATGTGAGTTGTGTGAGTGCTTTGTGTATGGATTGGTAATTAATGGATGGATATTAATAAAGGTGTTTGTGAAATTTAACATCAATAGTGGAGTACTTTATGCATTATATAATCTGTTATCCTTGCCACAATCTGCTCCGAAAGGGCGGGCACCGACTGATAGTTTGCGGGGGGGGGGGGGGGGGGGGTCTGATAGTTTGCAGGGGGGCATCAGAGACCTTAGCACCAGCCTTGTATTGCAGTTACCAAGAAGATCAAGCTTGGAAAAAGGGCTGAGGTTGTAATACACAATCTTGAATGACCAGGATCTCTGCTGTACAGAGGGAAGTATAAAAGTTGATTTACCTGCCAGTTGCAGAAATTTCAGTAAAGTTGGGTTTGCATTAAATCAGAATCTCTGGAGTGCTGCGTAGTTCTTTTGAAGTGGGAGTGAGGATGCTTGCTCTATGGACTGGTAAAGTTTCACTAAAAGGCCCCCTTTTATTATCCAAATACCCCGGATCTCCATTATGGACCTTAACCCTGTGACCTGGGTCAAAGGTAGGGAACTGAGCTAGTGTATTACATAGAGACAGATGGCTGCTTTATGCTAGTCAAGTCTCCTTTTACCTCTTTGAAGGACAGACATAAGCCAAGTAAAGAAGGCAGGTCAGCACTTTCACCTCCTGGGAAAAGCCAAGAGGGTGGTCTATAAGGAGATGCAGTCATCCATGCAATTTCTCACAGTGCTCAGTAATAAAAGATCTGGCCAGAGAAAACCGGTCAGATACTCTGTCTTCATCACCTCTACCTGAGTTTCTCTAATGCAAGCAATCTTCCAGTATGGGTGTTGTTTTTTAAAATGCAATATTAATTAATAGGTCCATTGTGATCTAAATTATCACAACTTGACTGCATAGTATGTTCTGCAGGGTTTACTGACCTGAATAATTTTTGACACATTCTATATAAGGAGACTAAAAGTGTATAGCCGATTTCTGGGTGTAACTTAATTGATTAATGAGCCAATCAGAACCAATAATTGGCGTTAATTAGGAGTTACGCATATATTGTATTCTATAACGGTGTGTGTGAAACTTCTATAGCATGTAATTTCAAGGGGGTGTGCTTCGGAGTCATTTCTGGGGTGTTCCTATGAGTTATGTGCATTTTTATAGAATATGTCCGATCCATGTGTAATTTAGGCACAGGCATTTACACCTAGTTTCAGGTCTTAAGTGCAGATCAGGCTTTACACTTTATAGAATAGACATTATAGAATAGCGTGGATATGCTTTATAGAATAGCACTCGGATAATTTCTTCTGTGCCGATTTTTCAGTGTGATTTACTGAATCTAGTCTATTATGTGGTTGGCAGCTTTGCATGTTTTCAACCTCAGTAATACAGCTTTGTGGGCATAGCAAACCATTCAAAAACACCCACCATGTACATATTCTTCCTGCTGGATTAGTGGTGAAGTGAAGGACCCCTGGCCTCAATTCCTTCTCTCCAATGCAATCAGATATTACCAAATATATGTCCCACAAAAGCTGTCTCCAAAGTCTCTCCCTTCCTGGCACTCCCTCCAGTGGTAGCCCCTAACTGAGCTATAAATGTAGTATAAATGGATATGACCTTTCAACTCTAATTTTCCTTGGCACCACACCAAAGGGTGCCAGTCTGACTCGCAAACACTGCTCCACTCTCCCAATTGTACCTTAACCTCTCTTGATATTTGGTGGCGGGTAGGAATGATCCTCAGTTGCTCCTGCCCTGAAGTGCCATCTACTATATTGATTTATTGGCCCATATATCTAGGGTATGAGATGACCAAGAAGGTACTAGTCCTCCTAGGAAGTTAAAGTATATTTGTGGTAGGAGTTGACTGGTCATCCTTTGACACAAGGATAGTGTATTGGGAGATAAATACAATGCTTGTATGTATTTAGGTGAATGACTTCATTGACAGATCTGTGGACTGATTAATGGTTAATCACAGAGGTCATCACAAAAGAGAGGGTAATACAGCTTACAAGCATACAATATAGACAAGAAAAAGCAACACTGAGCCAGTTGGCAGTTTTCACACAGACAGCATCTGTTAGGATTGAACAAACGCTCAGTGGTGGCTGGCAATTTACTCAGACTGTCTGAACATTCCTGCTTATATATTGTGAAGACACACTTTGACCCCTGAGGCAGGCGCTTGTGCGCCGAAACACGGCCTGTGTCGGGTCTTTTTCACAATAAAGGACTGCCATTGTCTCTTTCTTGAAGGCCCAGTGTTGCTTTTTCTTGTCTATAATCACAGAGGTATTCATTTTCAAAGCACATAGACTTACAAAGTTCCATAGGTTACTGTCCAGCTTATTTTCGAAAGAGAAGGGTGGCCATCTTTCGACACAATTCGGGAGATGGCCGCCCTTCTCTCGGAGGCGGCCAAATCAGCATAATCGAAAGCCGATTTTGGCCACCCTCAACTGCTTCCCGTCACAGAGCCGGCCAAAGTTTCCGGGGGCGTGTTGGCAGCGTACTGAAGGTGGGACGGGGGCGTGGTTAAGAGATGGCTGGCCTCAGCCTTTAATGGAAAAAAGAAGGGCGTCCCTGAAGAGCATTTGGCTGACTTTACTTGGCCCAATTTCTTTCATGACCAAGCCTCGAAAAGGTGCCCCAACTGACCAGATGACCACCGGATGGAATGGAGGATGACCTCCTCTTACTCCCCCCAGTGGTCACTAACCCCCTCCCACCCCCAAAAAATTAAAAAACATTTTTTCCAGCCTCTATGTCAGCCTCAAATCATACCCAGCTCCATGATAGCAGTATGCAGGTCCCTGGAGCAGTTTTTAGTGGGTGCAGTGCACTTCAGGCAGGCAGACCCAAGCCCATCCCCACCTTACCTGTTACACTTGTGGTGGTAAATGGGAGCCCTCCAAAACCCCCTCAAAACCAACTGTACCCACATGTAGGTGCCCTCCTTCATCCCTAAGGGCTATGGTAGTGGTGTACAGTTGTAGGGAGTGGGTTTTGGGGGGGGGGGATTTGGGGGGCTCAGCACAGAAGGTAAGGGAGCTATGTACCTGGGAGCAATTTATGTAGTCCACTGCAGTGCCTCCTAGGGTGCCCGTTTGGTGTCCTGGCATGTGAGGGGGACCAGTGCACTAGAAATGCTGGCTCCTCCCACAACCAAATGCCTTGGATTTGGCTGTTTTTGAGATGGCCGCCCTCAGTTTCCATTATTGGTGAAAACCGAGGGCGCCCATCTCTAAGGTCAGCCTAAATGCAGTGGCGTAGCAAGGGCGGGGCGGTGGGGGCGGTCCACCCCGGGTGTCATCGGATGGGGGGGGGGTGCTCCACTCCCGCTGCTCCGCCTTTAACATTTTTTTTGAAGCGCCGGAGAGTGGCAGGCAGCGCGCCTCGCGTCTGCCCTGCGCTAGTAAAGAAGATCTTGCTGACGTCGTCGCCCTTCCCACACTGAGTCCCACCCGCCCTCGCGGTAATAGGAAGTTGCCTCAGAGGGGGGCGGGACTCAATGTGGAAAGGGCGATGACGTCAGCGAGATCTTCTTTACTAGCAGGGCAGACCCGAGGTGCGCTGCCTGCCACTCTCCGGCGCTTCGAAAAAAAAGAATGTTAAAGGCAGGACAGGGTAGGAGCAGCAGGAGAACGGATCTCGGGGGGGGGGCGCTCAGAGGGGTGCTTAAATGGGATTAGGGAGGGTGGGAGAGCATCAAGGAGGGGAGAAGGAGATTGGGGAAGGGTGGGGGACCTCAGAGGGGTGCTTAAAGGGGATTAGGGATGGTGGGGGAGCTCAGAGAGGGGAGAAGGGGATTGGGGAAGGGTGGGGAGCTCAGAGGGGTGCTTAAAGGGGATTAGGGAGGGTGGGGGAGCTCAGAGAGGGGAGAAGGGGATTGGGGAAGGGTAGGGGAGCTCAGAGGGGTGCTTAAAGGGGATTAGGGAGGTGGGGGAGCTCAGAGAGGGGAGAAGGGGATTGGGGAAGGGTGGGAGAGCTCAGAGGGGTGCTTAAAGGGGATTAGGGAGGGTGGGGAGCTCAGAGAGGGGAGAAGGGGATTGGGGAGGTGTGGGGGAGCTCAGAGGGGTGCTTAAAGGGGATTAGGGAGGGTGGGGGAGCTCAGATGGCTGCTCAGAGAGGGGAGAAGGGGATTGGGGAGGGTGGGGGTGCTCAGAGGGGGGAGGGGAGTGCTCAGATGGGAGAAGGGGTCTGAAGCTGGAACTGGGGTCTGACATGGGGGCAGGAGGGAAAATGGGTCCATGCCTGGGGCAGGTGGGAGAATGGGTCTGGGGCTGAAAGGGGGGGATGCAAAGCATGTGGTGGATGAAGGGGACTGGAACTGGGGGCTGAAAAGAGGGGGCAGTGAGAGAGGGGACAGATCCTGGATGGAAGGGTGGCACGTGAGGGAGGGCAGACCCTGGACGGATGGGAGAGGGAGGGCAGACGGATTGAAGGGGCAGAAAGAAAGGGCAGATGATGGGTGGAAGGGGAGAGAGAAAGAGGGCAGACTGGGGCAAATGGTGAATGGAAGGGGCAGAGATAGAGGGCAGATGTTGATGGAAGGGGGAGAGAGATGGCAGACTGGGGCAGATGGTGCATGGAAGGGGCAGAAGTGGATGGAAGGGAGAGAGGGCAGACAGTGGATGGAAGGGGCAGAGAGAGAGGGCAGACACTGGATGGCAGAGAGAGAGAGAGCGAAGACAGATGCTGGATGGAAGGAAGACAGTGAAAAGAAGATGAGGAAAGCAGAAACCAGAGACAACAAACTGTAAATAAATATTTTAATTATTTTGCTTTAGGATAAAGTAGTATTGTAAATGTGTTAATAAATGTTTATAATAGAACATGTAAATAAGGCAATCTTTTACTTTCGGAGAACAAAACCCCCTTCCGCAGGTCAGGATAGGACACTGTAACAGTACTATACTGAATTGACCTGAGGAAGGAGGTTTTGGTCTCTGAAAGCTAAATGTATTAGTCCAATAAAATATTATTTGTTTTATTTCTATTTGTTAATTTGTAAAGTGGTGATTGGTATTTGTTAGTTTTTTCAAATTTACATCTGCTGTCTTTATATTTTGCACAGTACTAGAGGACATTTTCTGTTTCTGTGGTGTTGTATTGTATGCAGAGTCTGGCATCTTGGGGGTTCAGTTTAATTTTTTGTCTAAATAGAAAGTTTATGATTACTTATTCTATAGTGGATTAGGGTGTATCTCTTTGTGAAAAGACATGGCTTTCGGTTGGCATTGACTGCGCAGGATCGACGATCTGTACTAATCTGTCTGTTTTCGTTTTACAATAGGTGAATTGATGTTCTAGTGCTCACTGTAGTGTTTAAGATGCATTCCTTTTCCTTGTGTGACTCGTACAAATTACTGCTTATGGTATGGTAGAATTGCTCTATAGGTCCTGAGTGTTTTGTATTCTCGGTATGGGGGGGGTGTTAAAAAATGACCGGCCCCGGGTGTCAACTACCCTAGCTATGCCACTGCCTAAATGTTGGGATTTGGGCGGTCCCGGACCACATTATCGACACGAAAGATGGGCGCCCATCTTGGTCGATTATACGGTTGGTTCTGCCCCTTCCTGGTGCCATTCCCGGAGATGGGCGCCCCTAGAGATGGGCGCCCCCATTCGATTATGCCCCTCCACGGAACTTTGTAAGTCTATGTGCTTTGAAAATACACTTTCACATAATTTTGTACGTCTATGATTGTTGAAAATGATTCTCAGAGTGTCTATACTAATTCCTTAAAAATCTTTATGAGGTTTGAATAGCTATGATATTTATTATTTTTTCTGTATTTTATGTTTGTATGAATGCTACTTTTATTGAAGTGATTGACAGATTTGTGATCAGTTGTAAACTGCCTTAAATGATTTTTTTCTAAATGGGAAATCAGTCCAGACAGATATCTGTTGATACGTTTTCTACTAAAAGATTTGTTTTCATAAGTCTTGAGTTTGATGATATACAATATAAACTTGGTGAATGAGATGCATTCAATCCTTTCGCTCATTTGCACTGAATCATCTTTCATACCCACCTTATAGCAGGGTGAGTCCAAGGGTATATGCACCCCCACCTCCCTACCTTCCACATATCTGCAACATCTCTCCTTCCATTTCCTACCCTGCACGGTCTCCAGCATCTCCCTTTCCCATGTATGTAGCATTTCTTCCTTTCCCCTCAAAAAGTATCCAGCATCTCTCTCCTTACATTTCCCCCCAGGTGTCTAACATCACTCTCATCCTGTTCCCTTCTCCCAGATGTTCAGTATTTCCCACTCTTCCCTTTTCACTGCAACCACCACTGTCACCCTCACCCTATCTGAATTGGTGTCAGAAGGGAGCCATGGTGGCAAGCCTTTGAGCATCCACAAATGCAGTTGCGCTCAAGGCCTCTTGCATTCTACCCTCTCTAATATCCTGTCAGAGGAGGCAGTGCGCAGCAGACCTTGAGTGCATCCACATTTGTGGATGGGCAAAGACCCCACTGCTCACAGTGTCTTTAATGGATTGCTTTGACAACTGAACCAGAGCTGCTCTGCTTCCTCCTACAACTTGTCACCCTAGGTAGGCATCTAGTTCATCTAGTAGTAGTGCTGACCAGGGGCGTAGCCAGACAACAGATTTTGGGTGGGCCTAGGCAAGAAGTGGGTGGGTACCAAGTGTTCTCTCCCTCCCACCCCCACCTACAAAAAATATCTCAGTTGGCAGGAAAAAGTTTCTTTCCACCTTGGCAATCTGCAGCAGGCATGCGCTGAAAACTAAGCATGTGCAGGTGCCGGTATCATGGAGAGTAGCATTTTCATTAACATCAGGGAGAAGTCTTCAGCTGGCGGAGATTGGGATCCCCACCAGCTACCGCTAAAAATGTGCTACTGTTGGGTGGGCCTGAGCCTTAAGTGGGTGGGCCTGAGCCTTAAGTGGGTGGGCCCTGGCCTACCCAGGCCCACCTGTGGCTACGCCACTGGTGCTGACCCTGAAAAATAGTCTTCATTTTTGACAATGATCCAGTTCAATATAAATTACTATCCAGTTTTGAACTATGCCACAACACAGGTGAGATAATATTAAATACAAGATTATCACTCCTGTTTATAAGCATGAAGCTTATGGGACTGAGGTCGGAAAAGGTAGTGCCAGCATCCTAGCAGGCATTCATCTATTATACAGAGCTTCAATGTAAAAATCCCAGATCTAATAAGTACATAAGTAATGCCATACTGGGAAAAGACCAAGGGTCCATCGAGCCCAGCATCCTGTCCACGACAGCAGCCAATCCAGGCCAAGGGCACCTGGCAAGCTTCCCAAACATACAAACATTCTATACATGTTATTCCTGGAATTGTGGATTTTTCCCAAGTCCATTTAGTAGCGGTTTATGGACTTGTCCTTTAGGAAACCGTCCAACCCCCTTTTAAAACTCTGCTAAGCTAACCACCTTCACCACTTTCTCCGGCAACGAATTCCAGAGTTGAATTATACGTTGGGTGAAGAAAAATTTTCTCCGATTTGTTTTAAATTTACTACACTGTAGTTTCATCGCATGCCCCCTAGTCCTAGTATTTTTGGAAAGCGTGAACAGACGCTTCACATCCACCTGTTCCACTCCACTCATTATTTTATATACCTCTATCATGTCTCCCTTCAGCCATCTCTTCTCCAAGCTGAATAGCCCTAGCCTCCTTAATCTTTCTTCATAGGGAAGTCGTCCCATCCCCGCTATCATTTTAGTCGCCCTTCGCTGCACCTTTTCCAATTCTACTATATCTTTCTTGAGATGTGGCGACCAGAATTGAACACAATACTCAAGGTTTGGTCGCACCATGGAGCGATACAATGGCATTATAACATCCTCACACCTGTTTTCCATACCTTTCCTAATAATACCCAACATTCTATTCGCTTTCCTAGCCGCGGCAGCACACTGAGCAGAAGGTTTCAGTGTATTATCGACGGCGACACCCAGATCCCTTTCTTGGTCCGTAACTCCTAATGTGGAACCTTGCATGATGTAGCTATAATTCGGGTTCTTTTTTCCCACATGCATCACCTTGCACTTGCTCACATTAAACGTCATCTGCCATTTAGCCGCCCAGTCTCCCAGTCTCGTAAGGTCCTCTTGTAATTTTTCACAATCCTGTCGCGAGTTAACAACTTTGAATAACTTTGTGTCATCAGCAAATTTAATTACCTCGCTAGTTACTCCCATCTCTAAATCATTTATAAATATATTAAAAAGCAGCGGTCCTAGCACAGACCCCTGAGGAACCCCACTAACTACCCTTCTCCATTGTGAATACTGCCCATTTAACCCCACTCTCTGTTTCCTATCCTTCAACCAGTTTTTAATCCACAATAGGACATTTCCTCCTATCCCATGACCCTCCAATTTTCTCTGTAGCCTTTCATGAGGTACCTTGTCAAACGCCTTTTGAAAATCCAGATACACAATATCAACCGGTTCTCCTTGGTCCACATGTTTGTTTACTCCTTCAAAGAATTGAAGTAAATTGGTCAGGCAAGATTTCCCCACACAAAAGCCGTGTTGACTTGGTCTCAGTAATCCATGTCCTCGGATGTGCTCTGTAATTTTGTTTTTAATAATAGCCTCTAATCTTCTGTTGATCTTTTGCACATCACATAGTTGTTGAATACCTCCCTCCTTATACTGATAATATTGCATAAAGAGTCTCACGCATTCATTGTGGCACAGTACCTGTGGCAGTGAGAACACATGCTCCTGTATCTTTGTTAAATCTATTACCTTGATGATACATGCCTTGTGAATACCTTTTGTAAAGATACACTAAAGACCTCCCCCACTTAGGCTCCACTTCTCAAATCTTTGCTCTGTCCTTACAGTGAGTGGTCAGGTTTCTGCATGCCAGCTGAACAACTAGAAGGCTATAATGTCTGAATTTTAAGCTGGCTGACTAATGCTAATCTCTCCCTTGAACTATTGCTTTTTTTTAAAAGTGGGTTTCTGCAGAAAACCTCATCAAGATATATACTTTTCAGAACACTACCTGCAGAATTGCTATACGAGCCTGAATATACAGTAGATAACAGGGAGGAGGGATGGTTGATCTGCAAGGTTATCTTATGTCACCTCTTTCTCACTTTTGGGAGTAACACTTAGTCTGAATAATCAGGTGTGCAAAATATTTATTTGAACACATATTTTTAGTCCTCATCATATTGGAGGTTGTTCTGTTATTTGATACAGTCCCAAATTTTCATTTAAATGCATACCATTCATTTATTCCTCACTTGCCCAGTCCACTTTGCAATCATCCTCCGTCATTATTTCTAAGAGAATCCCACGTCCCTATAATGCAGCTGTCTGGGGACTGTATATAGAGCCTACAATCAAAGGTCTATTATCTGTTATTAACTTAACCATTATTACTTCCATTCTTAATGGGCCGGATCTGATGGAAATTGGAATTGATTGCAATACCTCATTAACATAAATTGCAACCCCTCCACCTCTCTTCTTACATAACCATTCAATTTACCTTCATTATGTAGTCATGCTGATTTCAACCTGGTTTCTCCTAAAGCAATGATCTGTGGTATGATCTTTTAGCCCAGGCTCTTAAGTGAACAGCCTCTGGCACCAAGCTATATGTGTTTACATGTCTAGTCTTCAACCCACACTGATTGATAATTGTACTTTTATCAATAGCTCTTATTAATTAAAAAAGTTAGAGCAGTTCCATTTAAATTGTACTAAACATCAAGTATTAAACCAGAGACACGAGTAATACAATATCTCTGTGTACTCTATTAGTAGGAGAAGCGGGATTTTGAAGGCAACATGTATGCCAGTCAAATTTAAGCCATCCTGTGATTTCATGTCAAGCTTGCTTTGAAAAGCACAATGTATTTTACAATACAGCTTGTTCAATGCTTTACCAATAAATTTTAGAGACCAGTTTCAAACTGATTTCAAACCATAAAATAGTCCTTATTCATCATGTCAAAGTAGTTTGAATAATGTATCCCTAGTCAGAAACAGTTTTAAATGCATTTAAAGAATATACCAGACAATGCTGTATTTTATGATTGGAGTTATAAAGTACAAATATGATTCATACTCTCAAGGTTTGCATATGTTTTTCAGATTTGAGCCAAACCAAGTTTAATTTGTCTAGTTCTACTGATTGATAGCATTAGGTACAGTGATGCTATTGGCAGTCAACACAGCTAATGCATGGCACTAACCCACACTAGCTGTCACTGCTGGCCACTTCTGCTCTCTGCCTCTTTCACAGTAACATATTAACATGGAGGGGAATTTTGATATGACGTCTAAATCAAACTTTGAATGTTTTGTGTTAAACATCCCAAATTCGAATAGGAAATATAACCATCTTCAAAACAGCAAAACATCTTTTACTTTTAAAAATGGCCACATGCTAGATGGTTTTGTGCTCTGTGTTTTTATTTTTTTGGTCCATTAAAATGCACAAAGCCAAGCCATTGGGATATAGGAGGAGCTAGCATTCTTAGTAGACTGGCCACACAGACATCCCATGAGAGCAAAGGGACACCCCAGAGTGCACTGCTGTGGACTTCAAATAAAAACTCTCAAGTACACATCTCAGTGTTATCCCCTTATCCTCTTTGCTGAGCCCTCCAAAACCTACCCCCAACTATAAACAACTACAATACACCTTATGGCTGAAGGGGTCACCTATATGTGGGTACAGTAGGTTTTTGGTGAGTTTTGGAGGGATCACAGTTTCCACAACAATTGTGATAGCTAGAATGAGATATGGGCCTGGGTTCTCTCCTCTATAATAGACTGCACTGACCACTACGCTACTCCAGGGACCTGCTTGCTGCTTTAATAGACCTGGCTATAAGATCTGAAGCTGTCATAGAGGTTGGTAAGTACTATTTTTATTCACATCTTGGTGTGGGGGTGGGGGTGGGGGTGGGAGAGGGTCAGTGTCCACAGGTCACCCCTGATTCCATCCAGTAGACATCCGGTCATTTAGGGTACCTTCTTTTATCTTATTCATTCTAAAAAGTGGTCTAAATCAAAACATTGAAGTTGTAGATGTTTTTGTTTTGTTCCATTATGGCTATAAAATATCCAAGTATTAGGAACGCTCTAAGCCCGCCATGATCCCCCCCCCCCAATGCCCCCATCATGCCCCCTTGTGATTTGGATACACTGCAGATAAATTGCATAGATAAACGTCTCTAGCAAGATAAATTCTCTCAATTTTCTTCTTACCAGATTCACGCGAATATAAACAGCGAGTGAATGCAGAGCATCTGAAGTCTTTTCTCCAGTAAGAAGAAAATTGAGAGAATTTATCTTGCTAGCAGTGTATATTGAATTTATGTTCATTAGCAAGTTCCATATGCAGAATTAATTAACACATTATAGATAAACATCTGCAAAATAAGTTTCAAAAATCCCGATTTGGACTTTTTTGAGAAGAAATACATCCAAATGCTGCTTTATGACACTTTTTAGATGTTTTTCTCTTTTGAAAATGATCCCCATAGTAATATAGCAGTTAGCATCAGATAAAGACCTATACGGTCCATCCAGTTTGCTCAACAAGATAAACTCATTGTATAAAGTCTGATACGTACACTTCACTTGATCATAATTTTTCCTTGCCATTTTCAGGGCACAAACTGTAGAAGTCTGCCTGGCACTGGCCTTGTTCTCCAGTTATGGAAGCTGAATCTGTCCAGCCATGATCAGGCACAGACCGTGACCTGCCTCAATCTATATTAAGCAAGGGTTCCAGGGACGATCCTGGAAATTACAGCCTGGTAAACCTGACTTCAGTGCCAGGCAATAGTAAAGAATAAAATTACGGAACACATAGACAAACAGGATTTAATGGGACAGAGTCAGTATGGGTTCAGTCAAGGGAAGTCTTGCCTCAACAATTTGTTTCATTTCTTTGAAGGAGTAGTTAAGCATGTGGATAAAGGTGAGCTGGTTGATGTAGTGCATCTAATTTTCAGAAAGCTTGTCACAAAGTTCCTCATGGGAGACTCCTGAGAAAATTAAAAAGGCATGGGATAGGAGATAATATTCTGTTGTGGATTAGGAATTGGTTATTGGACAGAAAACAGAAGGTAGGGTTAAATGGCCATTTTTCTCAATGGAGGAGGGTGAATAGTGGAGCGCCTTAGGGATCTGTACTGGGACTGATGTAAACATATGTATAAATGATCTGGAAATCGGAATGACAAGTGAGGTGATTAAATTTACAGATGACAAAAAAACTATTCAAAGTTGTCTATTTTGCATTCATATAGGAAATATAAGAGATGTGGTGGGATGGCATTCATTTATAAGGATTTCTTTTTAAGTCCAGATGGTCCGTGTTCACCAGTCGTCATATTTGGCATTATTAGCATGTAAGAATAGGGAAAACTCTCTGTTGGGACAACTTTACTGTACTATTTGTTATTGCCCATCTGGGAAGTGGAGGGAAGCTAAGGAGAATTTTTATAATTTTTAAATGAATCAGGGGCTATATTCTGGTGGACATTTGGTGCTTGGTGACTGAAATGTTCACCTTGATGAGCAAAATGATAATATAGTGCAGAATTTTATGTCTTTTTTAGCTGGTATCAACATGAGAATTACCTCCCTTCAAGGTACAAATCAATTGGGACATCAGCTTGATTTTATGGTTTGGGGATTAGCTGATAAAGATTATTTGAAGATAGATGATAGAGGCTGACACTCGGTAGTATGGTCAGACCATTTTTTAAATTACAGTTTGTAGTTTATTGACAGGAATTCACTGTTAAGAAAAAGGAAAGAAGCCTTTTGAAGAATGAAGTAAGAGGAAGGATTGAGCCCAAAACATTTTGATTATTTATAGATGAAAAGATGAAGGACTTAGAATATTCTATGGATCAATGGAATGATGTTGTGGAGGAGGTACTGGATACTTTAGCTCCTAAAAGAATGAAGAGGATGAAAGAGAATAATCTCATTGTGATATGATGAGATTTTAATAAAACTAAAACAATATGGCAGAAAGTTGGAGAGATAGTAGAGGAAGACATAGAATCTAAGTGATAAGAAGTGGAGAAAGTTGGTAAATGTTAAGCAAGAAAAACAATGATTTTATTCTAAGAGGATAGGAAAAGGTGAACCTAACTTAAAAAAAAACTGTATCAGATTATGGATTATTTAATGAAGTCTGAAGATTTAGTAAAAAGTTTAGTTGTTACTTTGACTGCAGAAGTACTCACTCATTATTTTAAGAAAAAAAGTTGATGATGTGAGATTAGAAGTTAAAGGCATTGACTTTGATCAGGTTATTTATAGTATGTATATTATTAAGCGATTGAAGATGGAATGTGCATTAGATAGGTATTGGTCTGAATTTTTACCTGTTTCAGAAGTTGAATTTAGGTAACTCCTGCTGAAATACTCAAGGTCCCAAAGCTTATTAGATGTTTGTCCAGTTTATTTGTTTAAAAAAAAATCCAACAGAGAATTATGTGAACCTGGGAATGCAGTGGGTTATCAATTCGTTAGGAAATGGTGTATTTTCATACTAGTTAGGTAAAAATCATCCTTACCCCTTATACCTAAAAATCAGAAAGGTGATATGCGTGAAGCAACAAATTATAGACCAGTGGCCTCTATTCCTCTTTATGCTAAAACATTAGACGGTCTTGTAGCAATTCATCTTACAGATTATTTGGAACATTATGGGCTTTTACATTCTACCCAGTTGGGGTTTAGGAGGAGTTACAGTATGGAAATGCTACTGAGAAGTCTTACAAGTGAGATTAGAAAATATATGAGTCTTGGTCAACAGTTTGACCCATCCAGTGCTTTTGATGTGGTGGATCTTTAGAGTTTTAGTGGAATTGGTGGTTATTTGCTAGATTGGTTGAAAGTTTTTCTAGTGTACAGGTCCTACTGCATAAGGATGAGCTGTTGGATGAATGGTTGGCAATTAGTGGGGTGCTCCAGGGGTCTCCGCTTTCACCAATATTATTTAACGTGCTGATGTCTACTTTGTTTTTTTTTTAATGGAACGGAAAGTATCAATTATCTTTCATATGTAGATTACATTACATTGTACTTCCCTTTTGATAAAGATAAAGACAATGCTAATTCATTTATTAGTCATAGTATTGTCCTAGTAGAAAGATGAGCAGCCTTTTTACGTCTTAAATTTAACAGAGCTAAAACAAAATGTTTCGTTATTATGGCACCTTACATTGATATCTTCCATTATTGACATTAACAACTTTACTACTGACACACCAAGTAGTTGGGACCTATGTCATAAAATCTCTAAAGCTCAGAAAATGGCCTCTAATTGGTATAAACTGTTACAAGACTGGCATTTTCATACATCATCAGGTTTGGAAACCTTTTGGAACAAAGAACTCAACACCAATTTGACTTTGGACCAATGGGAAAAAATCTGGACTTCACTTCATAAATCAACTAAATCTGCAGCCTATATACAGACCTCTTTCTTTGTTCTACATAGAGCTTTATGGACTCCGAATAAACTCTCCAAAATTTCTAAAACTACAAAAATTACATGCTGGTCCTGTAACATCAATGTTGGAACTTTGGACCACCTTATATCAATGTTCACTATTGAATGAATATTGGTCTCAAATTTGGAAACTATATCAAATATTTTAGACATATCTGACTCTCTATCATACAATATCATTATTATTATTTGTTACATTTGTATCCCACATTTTCCCACATATTTGCAGGCTCAATGTGGCTTACATAATACCTTGAACTAGGTTTATCTACCACTATTACACCACATTCTGCCAAATTACTACACATATTATTGCAAATAGCGGTCAAGATGATATGTCAATATTGGAAAGACTTTACCAAATTGTCCTATGATATGTGGTGGAATAAAGTATGTCTAACTGCTAAATTTGAGCATGTGGTTGCTGACAAGTTTGTATCCATTTTGTCTTTCAAGAAAGTATGGTCACCTATTCAAACTTTTTCTTCTAAACATAACAGCGGAAACTTACACATATATATTAGATATATACTTATATATACTCTTCCCAATCTGAGCACTTGGATGACTTTACCTGGTCCTGTTTTTCTTGCGACCAAGGCACAAAAAGGTGCCCGAACTGACTCTAGCTCTGGGAAGATGTACATTTTAAATCTGACATACTCTAATCACAAAATAGAAGATAAAACTATTTTTTCTACTTTTTGTTGTCTGGTCATTGTATTTTTAAAATCATGTTGTTCTCAGGATCTGGTTTCTGCTTCTCTGTGTCTTTTCTTCTCACTTACCAGGTTCTCCTGTCCAGTTGACTTCTCTTCTCTCTCCATGCCCACCATTTATGTGTCCCTATTGCCCCTCACATTCAGCATCTCCTTTCTGGGTCCCTATACTTCCCTGTCCAGTATCTCCCCTGTGCTCATATCCCCACATTCATCATCATCTCTCTATCTACCTATCCTCTATCCCTGTGTCTAACATCTCGCTTCTGTGTCTGGCATTGCCCCATCTGTGTCCACATACCATCCACAGACTGCATCCTCCCTTTGTGTCCGTGTGCCCCCCCCCCCCATGCACATCATTTCTCCTCTGTTTCTGTTACTGCCCTCTATCCAGCTTCTCCCCTCTCTTCCTCTTCCACACCAATACATAAGTACATAAGTAATGCCACACTGGGAAAAGACCAAGGGTCCATCGAGCCCAGCATCCTGTCCACGACAGCAGCCAATCCAGGCCAAGGGCACCTGGCAAGCTTCCCAAACATACAAACATTCTATACATGTTATTCCTGGAATTGTGGATTTTTCCCAAGTCCATTTAGTAGCGGTTTATGGACTTGTCCTTTAGGAAACCGTCTAACCCCTTTTTAAACTCTGCCAAGCTAACCACCTTCACCACATTCTCCGGTAACAAATTCCAATGTTTCTCTCTCTTCTACAGCCCATCCCAGCTTCTCTCCTTCTCTTCTCCCACCCATTCCAACATCTGGTTCACCTTCCTGCCTGCTTTGGGTTCAATATTTGACTCCCTCTTCCTTCTTCCTCTTGGTCCGGCATCTCTTTCCCTTCCCTGTAGCCCCCCCCCCCCCAATAGTCCAGCCAGCACCTCTCTACTTTTCCTCCACCCCTCCTCCCTGGGTCCAGTCCATACCTCTTTCCTTTCCCTCCAGCCCCCATCTTCCCATGGGTCCAACCACCTTGTTCCCATGGGTCTAGTAAGCCCCATCTTTTCCTACATCTCCCTCCTCCGCCTCTTCCTCCCATAAGTCCAGCCAGCACTTTTCTCATGCCCTCCCCCCACATTACACTTTCCTGCAGCCAGCTGACAATGATTCACAGAAGCCAGCTCCATGGCCTTTCTCCTGTAGCTTCCTGTTTAATGCTAACATATCTGGGTTTAACCATGGTTTGTACAAGTTCCTGGAAGAAAAAACCAAAGTGTGCTATTGAGATAGACATGGGGAAGCCATTGCTTACCCTGGGAACGGTAGCATGGAATGCTGCTAGTATTTGGGTTTCTGCCATGCACTTGTGGCCTGGATTGTTCACTGTTGGAAATAAGATATTAGGCTAGATGGTCCATTGGTCTGACCCAGTATGGCTATTCTTCAGTTCTTTTCTGGCTTGGGTTTTCTTTTCTACCACACTGGCTGAATTTATGCACAGGTCTGCGTTAATGTCTACCGTACGGTACAATTCATGCTAGCTGCTTAACGCAGCTTAGTAAAAGGGCCCCTCAAGAGTATGCAGCAAACCCTAAAACTTGATTATTATAAAATCACCACCAATTATAGAACACTTTTTCTTATGGTTCCCATGAAACATAGCAAAGCAGAGAATAAGGTAAAATGCATCAACTGAGTCTGATCCCATGACTCAGGCTGTAAATGCCAGAGACTAAACACTGTGATAAAAATGTCTCAAGATTCAGTCCCTAGTTTAAGGGGGCTAACAAGACTTGGGCATGCTGTGACACAATAACTTCAAGGGGAGAAACAAAGGCGACTGCTACTGTAGTGATGCTTGCTTGCCAAACAGTAGTGCTGAGGAAAAGCCCCAAATAGACCTCTGTCCAGCTTTCAAGGCTGATTAAGGTTCTAGTTATGGTGTTGATTTTTGCTGTATTTCTGCATTAGTTTAATGATCTGGTGAGTAATTAGCTTAAAAATAATTGAAGTAAATTACCAGTGGGGCATGCTGTCTGGAGAAGATAGATTATAGAGAGAAAAATTGCTACAATTCATTATTTTTTTTAAACAAGGGGTAAAATATGCAGAAAATATATGCAAGTCAATAGACATCCAGGGCAGTCAGCATATTTTAAAAATGCCAGCTGCTGTTGCTGAATTAAATACAGATATTCAGTGCCAGCCTCTGGATATTGGCTAGTGCTGAATATCTGAATTCAGCAGTGACCGCTGGCGCTCTCTGGATACCAGCTATCCAAAGAGCTAACCTGACAAAGCTGGGACAGTCTAGTTTGCTGACCTAACTTCATCTGGATTGTTATCTGGCTAGCAGAACGAATATTGCTACTAACCACATAATTCTATACGGCTAGCAGACTGACCATCGCCGTTAACTGAATAGTGCAGTGGTCTCTCTCTAATAACGCAGATGGAGTAATTCTGTAAAGTGCACTGAATCCTCCCCCCCCCCCAATGACTAAGAGGCCTAATTGGCGGTAGGGTTACCGCAGGGTTTGCACATGGGAAATCGGCCCTACCGTCAAGCTCACTCAGAAGCCTGGAGGTAGTTCTGGCTTCCGGTGCACACGGTTTCCGGCACTAGGAATTTTTTTTTTTCATTTTATAGTGCTGGGGGCATGTCCATCGGTAATTGGGCAGTGCCAAATTAGCACCGGGCTCCAGCAGTAGATGGCCATGTGGCAATTTTCTTTTTTCTAGTAGCACTATAGAAATGATTAGTAGCAGTAGTAATAGTAGTATTATCAGGGGAGCAGGAAACAGGTTGATCATGGTAGGGCTGGGTGCTGGAAGGGGGCTTGTTTTGTACAGTTGTTTCTGATGGTTGTATTTGTGCTATGTTTGAAACTTTAATAAAGAGAATCTTTAATAATAATAAAAAAAGCCCCTTTACTGACGGTGATAAAAGGTGGCCTTGACACGCAGAAATCCCATGCACCAATGCCACCGTGGGCAACCTTTTACTGCTTTTTGGTAAAAGGATCCCTAAATGACTACCTTTTCCCCTTTACAGTTTTAATTCTTCTTTCTCCTCTTACACTGTCCTGATTATAACTTTGTGAACCACCTAGATGCTTATGTACAGGCCTTTTTAATATATATCAAGTGGAATAAATAAATACATTAATTAATTAATTAATTAATAGGGGCACACCTAAATGGAAGAATGTGCACAAGTATTCCATAAAGGCATGCAGGCACAAATGCTGGTGACAGATGTTATTTTTGGTGGACCAAAAACAAGAAAAGTTTTTGTTTCACAAAAAAAAAATGGTAAATATTTGTACGTGTGGTATCTTTAAAAAGAAAAAAAATGTTGATTCAGGCATTGCAAGGATATGAGATTTAAAAAAAGATGTTTCCTTTTTTGGGGCTGTTCATGATAACTTATTTTTATCTTGAAAATAGGAGGCAGAGAGGGCATCCAACACTTTTGTTATTATTATATCTTCTAACAGTATGCGTCTTTAGATGCTTTTGGTATCCATTAGCACTTAGGCTGTATGATTTAAAGGCTATTCAGACAACATAAGGATATTATTTGTTCTCTGTTAGATATTTCTATATAGATATACATATGCTTAAAGAGAGAGATTTTTTTCTTTATATCTATATGTGAACTTCCCTGGGAAAACATGACTAAAGCTGTTAGACTTTAGTCATGTTTTCTGAAAGATGGCCACATATATGTGAGATCCTTGAAGAAAGGTCATATTCCCCCTGATTCTATAAAAGTCACCAAAAATTGCACATTCAAATTTAGACACGTTCCCAATTTGAGCACGCAATGTAATAGAATGAGCCAAGTAGTGCCAATAATTGGCCTTTTAACAAGCAATTATTGGCACTAATTAGATTTAATTGGGACTAACACGTGTAAAGTTTGACGCAGGATCTGCGCCTAACATTTATACGCAGTCCCCAAAAAGTGGGCGCAGAAATAGGAGGGTCATGTACATTTCAGGGGAAACTGGGGTGTGGTTTTGAGTTACCTGTGTAATTACAGAAGCATGAGTGCTATGAAAATAAATTTAGGCATGGTCATTTACATCACATTTTCATTGGTGCAAATGGTGGTGCCTAAATTTATGCATGACCTCTCTGCCTAACTGATATTTGGGTTTGACTTATAGAATACCGCTTAGTTGGCATTTTTCAGCGCCAAGTTTTTGCCAGCCCTAACAGTGTGATATTAGTAGTTCTAGATTCTATCAATAATTGTTGGTTTAATCATGAGTGTGACGCAGACTGGATGGACCATTTAGGTCTTTATCTGCCATCGTCTATGGTGCTTATTTTAGAAGCTCTATTTGCATTTTGGATGTCTGAAAACCGGCATTTAGACATCCATATTGCATGACACCCAAATACTAAATTTATAAAGCCAGAATATAGATGTCTAACACTGCAGTACGCCCATATGGCAAGGGGTGTGTGGTATAGGTGTGTTTTGGGTGAAACTAAGGAGGTGCCAAAAGATGGACATCCAGCTCCGAATGCAGAAGGGGAAGGGTTATCCATGTTCAAAAAGATGGCTGTCCGAATGTGCCAAACAATTACTTCTCTTTTGTATTGACGGAGGAAAATCCTTCTTTTTAAATCCAGTGCTAGGAATATAGCATAAGAAAAGCCTTTGGAGGTCTAGAGAAGTTCCAGGAGGAATACTGAAGGCCAGTCCTAGATTTCTGACAGTTGTGTGTACATGTTTCCATTTGTTTTGTGTTTCTATTTGCAGCTTTACAGTAACTTCCTGCTAGAGCTTGTAACGTCTGATTTCATAGGTCAAAAGCTGCATGCAATCCATTTCTTCTAGTTACTGAGAAACCTGTCAGATTCAGGCCAAGCCCAAAGTACATCTTTCTTGGTCAATTCACAACCCTCTCCTTATGGGGATTCTTTGCACCCTTCCTTGCAGTCCAGAAATTTCCATCTTGGAGTCAGAAAGCAAAAGCAGTCTACAGCTTCTCTTTCCTCCTCCACCCCCTGGAAATGCAGCCTCATAAGTACATAAGTATTACCATACTGGGACAGACCAAAGTTTCATCAAACCCAGCATCCTGTTTCCAACAGTGGCCAATCCAGGCAAGATCCCCCCAAAAAGTACAAAACATTTTATGCTGCTTATCCCAGAAATAGTGGATTTCCCACAAGTCCAATTTAATAATGGTCTATGGACTTTTCCCTTAGGAAGCCATCCAAACCTTTCTAAAAATGCTAAGCTAACCGCCTTTACCACATTTTCTGGCAACAAATTCCAGAGCTGAATTACACATTGAGTGAAGAAAACTTTTCTCCGATTCGTTTTAAATTTACTACTTTGTAGCTTCATCGCATGCCCCCTAGTCCTAGTATTTTTGGAAAGAGTAAACAAATGATTCATGTCTACCCATTCCTCTCCACTCATTATTTTATAGACCTCTATCATATCTCCCCTCAGCTGTCTTTTCGCCAAGCTGAAGAGCCCCAGCCGCTTTACCCCTTCCTTATAGGGAAGTCGTCCTATCCCCTTTATCATTTTCGTTGCCTTCTCTGCACCTTTTCTAATTCCACTATCCAGCTCATATTCGAAAGTGATCACCGGCCATTTCCCAACACAAATCGGGAGATGGCTGGCGATCTCGGAAAAGCGGCAAAATCGGTATAATGGAAAGCTGCTTTTTTTTACAGCATCGCCGCTTTCCTGTCGCCTTGCCGGCGAAAGTTCAAAGGGGCGTGTCGGCGGTGAAGCGAAGGCGGGACATGGGCGGGTATGGGCGTTGCTACCAGATAGCTGGAAGGAATCGGAGATGACCTCCCTATACTCCCCCAGTGGTCACTAACCCCCTCCCACCCAAAAAACCCCACTTTAAACACTTTTTTCCAGCCTATATGCC
The DNA here is from genome assembly GCF_901765095.1 of Microcaecilia unicolor. Classification (NCBI taxonomy): domain Eukaryota; kingdom Metazoa; phylum Chordata; class Amphibia; order Gymnophiona; family Siphonopidae; genus Microcaecilia; species Microcaecilia unicolor. Next base: position 525,153,119 of record NC_044032.1, read on the forward strand.
AGCCTCAAATGCCATACCCACCTCCATGACAGCAGAATGTGTTCTGTCCTCCGACAGCCTTTTCCTGCTTGTGATGTGGCTCTGGGGTAGAGAGTTGCACGGGGACAGAAATAAGACCCACCCCCGCCCGTCCCCGCCGGAATCAAACCCGTCCCCGCTCATCCCCGCCAGAATCTAACCCGTCCCCACCCGTCCCCGTGAGTAATCTCCTCCGTCCCCGCCCATCCCCGTGAGTGATCTCCTCCATCCCCGCCCGTCCCCATAAAAAAAGGAAGTATAAAGCACTGAGTGGAGTGGACAGGGGGCACACAGTGCAGAGTAATACATTTAAAACGAATCAGAGAAAATATTTTTTCACTCATTAATATATTGAATCTTAGAAAAAGGGCAATAAATACATAAAACAAACTGAAGGTTTTTCCACACTAAAATAAAGAGAATTATTGGTCAGCTGAGCTCACCTCTGTGCCGTTCTCTTCTGTGGATACCGAGGTCTGGCAGTGCCTGGAAGACTCACTACATACAACTTGAGCAAATCTCCTGCACGTGTTGAACTTGAGTTGAGACAGAGAGAGACTCGGGTGAAAACGTGCAAGTGCTCGTCAAGGACGTCCTTTTTTTTTTTAGATTATGGATGAAGGACGTCAAGATGGCAGATGAACCCCAACCCCCGCTAGCTGAAGACTTCATCCAGCCAACCAGGGGCCCAGTCCACCATGGCCCCACCTAGCTACACCAGTTTTAAAGTGATCAGAAGCACAAAGAAGAAAAGGAAGGCGAGTCCTCTGGATCCAATATTTTCCACTTTTAAAAGCCATAAGGGGATCCAGAGGACACTTGGGTATGCTAATAGCAAAGAAGAGAGCCAGATCCTGTGAACAACAGTGGTAACAACGACTAAGCACCAAGGTCCTAATTTTTGATTTGGCAAAAAGCCTCCGTCCGTTTAGACTTCTAACCAGATACCATTGCAAAACTAAAAGCCGCATGCTCTGGATCTGCCAATAGTCAGGCCCAATTTAAGATGGAATGCATAGGGTCCAGAGAATCCAGCCCTTATCTATTCCCAGCGCAAGGAGAAAAGAACACATGTGAAGATCAGATTAAAATAACATCCAAGACAGAAACTGGGTTGAATATAGATTCAGAAAGCATAACATAACATTTGAAGCCCTCCTGGGAAATACCTCCTGGTTCTCGTACACAGCCTTCAGGGCTGCGCAGGAAAAGGATATCAAATATTTCATGGTCATCTATTTTATCTGGGATATCCTCATCTTCACCCTGAGCTGTCACCTGCCGGTCCCCAGAGCGCTGGTAAATCAGAGGATTGGCATTCTTCAGCTAGTTACCTCCCACCATGTTCTCCAGCTAGACCCTCCTAAGAAGGAAAAAAGCCCCCAGTCTTACACAGATCTCTCAAAAGCCCCTGCAGACACCTTCCATTAGCTGCAAACTTCATATTGCACTTTTTTTTTATTTTTAATACTAGATCCCTACAGAGCTGCCTCCTATATTCAGGTTCATTGAGTCTTCACCAACCCCCATCTCCAGTCTCACACATAATCCGTACTATTTGTTACCATAGCATTACTAGACTGCAGTATATACTTAAAAGACTGAGTTCTTCCCTACTATCCCACATACCCCTCAGAAATACCAAATCCCCTCTTCATTCGCATGCAGGAAGACGACCAAACCGTTCCAGTCCCCGCGGTCTGCCATCTCTCCCTCTCTCTTCAGCTCTCCCCAATTCAGAACGCCCCCCCCTGATCCTCTTTGTCAATTTCAAACTCTCCCCACATCCTACCTTCAAACTCATTCAAGATGTCACCCACACTACAACAGGAAGAGTTGGTTGGGTTAGGGGTTCCTCTTCTGGCGCCCCGCCCCTCAGTTCAGACACAATTCTTTCCCTCCTCGACCTCAATCCGCTGTGCCATAAACAGGAAGTTGCGTTAAAGAGGGGGTGGAACCAAGGAGGTTGAAGAAAAACAGGAGACGGGATGACGTCAAAATGTTGACGCCACTTAGGATCGCCTTTGTTTCCTTTTCCCCCTGCACACACAGCCATCGGCATCATCTATAGCCGGATTTTGGGCAGCTTTTTTGGGGGGGGCTGGCCGCGATTTTTGGCCAGCCTTGATCCCCGCGGCACTCCCGCTGACCAGGATTCCATTCCCGCGGCACTCCCACTGACCAGGGTTCCGTTCCCGCGGCACTCCCGCTTATCAGGGGGGAAACCCGCAGGATTCCCGCGGACTCCGCGGGATCCCCGCAAACCCCGTTCCCGTGCAGACCTCTACTCTGGGGTGAGTGTGACACCTTTTCTGTTATTTGCACTGCAGTGTCACATCAGCAATGCATTGTGGTGGGTGTAGGTATTGGTAGTTGGTAAGCTCTACTCCCCTGGTGCTTTCCCCCTGCTTACTGGGTCAGAGTGTGCCCTGTTTTGTTTCCTGTTGTAGTCCATGCGGTAGTGGCCATTTTTGTAAACCAGTTTTAGTTCCCTTTCCTGTGTTACCCACGTTAGAGAACTTAGTTCTTACCTAGAATGGTGCTGAAAGAGGGCACTGTACACCATTGTGCCAGCTCTGACCTACTGCTTATCTTAGTACCAGGGGACTCTTTGCCAGTGGGGCACAACCTCTGATCTGCAGTTAACTGTGAGTAAAAGTACTTATTCAAATAAAGGACTTTTTGAAAGAGATTAGTCTTCAGGTGTCAACTGGTGTGCCAAAGTTATACAGCAGCAATAAGTCCTAGAGGCTGTATGCAGGTCCCTGGAGCAGTTTTAGTGGGTGCAGTACATTTGTGGGTAGTGGGGTTGGGGGGGTTGGGGGGCTCAGCTCCCAAAGTAAGGGAGCTATGCACGTGGGAGCTTTTCTGAAGTCCACCGCAGTGACCCCTAGGGAGCCCGGTTGGTGTCCTGCCATGTCAGGGGGGCCAGTGCACTAAAAATGCTGGCTCCTCCCATGGCCAAATGCCTTGGATTTGGCCGGGGTTGAGATGGCCGACATAACTTTCCATTATCGCTAAAAAACGACGCCGGCCATCCCAAACCCCGGCCAAATTCAAGGCATTTGGCTGACCAGAACTGTATTATCAAAACAAAAGATGACTGGCCATCTTTTTCGAAAATACAGGTCTGGCCAGCTGTTTGCGGCACCGGCAAAATACCTCGCCGGCCATGTATTTCGCCGGTGCCGTTCGATTATTCCCCTCTATATGTTTTTTGAGAAGTGGCGACCAGAATTGAACACAATATTCGAGGTGCGGTTGCATCATGGAGTGCTACAAAGGCATTATATCATCCTCATTTTTGTTTTTCATTCCTTTCCTAATAATACCTAACATTCTATTTGCTTTCTTAGCCGCCGCAGCACACTGAGCAGAAGGTTTCAACGTATCATCAACGACGACACCTAGGTCCCTTTCTTGGTCGGTAACTCCTAATGTGGAACCTTGTATGATGTAGCTAAAATTCATGTTCCTCTTTCCCACATGCATCACTTTGCACTTACATTAAACAACATCTGCCATTTAGACGCCCAGTCTCCCAGTCTCGTAAGGTCCTCTTGTAATTTTTCATAATCCTCCCTCAATTTAACTAATTTGAATACCTTTGTGTCATCAGCAAATTTAATTACCTCACTAGTTACTCCCATCTCTAGGTAATTTATAAATATGTTAAAAAGCAGCTGTTCCAGCACAGACCCCTAAGGAACCCCACTAACTACCCTTCTCCATTGAGAATACTGACCATTTAACCCTACTCTCTGTTTTCTACCTTTTAACCAGTTTTTAATCCACAATAGGCCCTCCTATCCTATGACTCTGCAATTTCTTCTGGAGTCTTTCATGAGGTACTTTGTCAAACACCTTCTAAAAATCCAGACACACAATATCAACCGGCTCACCCTTATCCACGTGTCTGTTCACCCCCTCAAAGAAATGCAACAGATTGGTGAGGCAAGATTTCCCTTCTCTAAATCTATGTTGGCTTTGTCTCATTAATCCATGCTTTTGAATATGCTCTGTAATTTTGTTCTTTATAATAGTCTCTTTCCTGATGTCCTCTTACCTGATGTCCAACATCCTTCTCTCACTGAAGCCTAACATCCTTTCACTTAAGGTCCAGCAGCTATCTTTCTCTAAAGTTTATTATTCATCCATGTGGTCACCCCAATCTCTCTCTTACAGTTTCCAGGACAAAACTCTTGTTTCAACTTCTGCAATATTATTTACTTATTTGTAATAAAGAGTTGGAAATCAAGAAATCAAATTCTTCCATTTGGATGCTTGACTGCTTTAGCTGTTAGTAATACATGAAATATACATTATCAGAAAAGTAGAATGAAAGCTAATCACGTAAACAAGGTGTTGATACCAGTTTTTAAGATCGTCTATAGCAGGTGATTGAACTTTGAGTTTGAGCTGCAAGAGTGGAATGTGTTACCTCTTAATGTGAAGAGAATTAAATGATAGACATTTCTGAAAATTGTTGAAAACATGGTTGTTTCAGAAGTATCTGTTTCATAATTGAGTTCAATGAAATGTTATGTTAGAGTATTACTATTATTGTGGTAATTATTTATGATTCTGTGTCATAATCTGCTTTGAACTGATTGGTATAGGTGAACTAAAAATATTACATTAAACTGTTTGGTGAAGCTTTCAGTAACGCTGGATGACAAAGTTAATATTTAGCATTGGTAGTTTATAATGTTTAATAGCAGTGGTTTTAAATTATTTTACTATATTTTATGGCTATCTATGTTACATTTTATGTTTTCTCAGTTATTCCAAATGTTATGTTGTTAATTGTTTAGAATCCTTTGACGTGTGGGCTGAGTTTTAAGAATAAATACATTTATTGCTGCTCTGGTAAACTTGTTTAGCTGGCAAGAATGGTTTACTTTTTTCATATTCCATTTGGAATATGCTAGCATGAAGAAAAGAAGATGGTGCAATCTAGATTTCATGCTTCCACATGGGGGGGGGGGGGGGGGGGGGGGAGTGTGTATTCATAAACATCTTTAAACTGCTTTCCCAACCTATAGAGAAAATCTAAAACACTATACAAAATAAACACATGAATCAAAATAAATCACATAAAACAGTATAAAATAATATAACAAAACAGAGACCTTTACTTACTAGGTGGAGAAAGATATGCCTTAACCTTTTTCTTAAAGGTCAGATAATTTAATTCCTGCCTGATCTGTAATGGCAATCTATTAATGAGGGCCTTATGACTGAAAAAGCTATAGATCTAAGACATGCAGAAATCACTTCAATTAAAAAAAAACACCTTATGTAGGTTAGCAGTAAATAATGAAGCTTGCAGTGATAACACTGCCTCCATTCCATCCAAACTATGCCCCTAGGAATGCCTACTTATGCTTGTGAACATAAGAATAGTCATACTGGGTTAGACCAATGTGCTATCTAGCCCAGTATCCTGCTTCCAACAGTGGCCAATCCAGATCACAAGCACCTGGCAGAATCCCAAGCAGTGGCTTCCTTCATCTATATCTCAATAGCAAACTATGGACTTTTCCACAAGGAACTTGTACAAACCTTTTTTAAACCCAGATATGCTAACCGCTGTTACTACATCCTCTGGGAATGAGTTCCAGATCTTAACTATTCATTGAGTAAAACAAATCTGTCTTCCTATTCATTTTAAAAGTATTACCATGTAACTTCCTTGAGTGTCCCCTAGCCTTTGTACTTTTTGAAAGAGTAAAAAATTGATTTGCTTTTACCTATTCTACACCACTCAAGATTTTGTACACCTCAATCATATCTCCCCCTCAGCCATCTCTTTTCCAAGCTGAAGAGCACTAACCTTTTTAGCCTTTCCTCATGAGAGGAATCCCAACCATCATTTTAGTCGCTCTTCTTTGAACCTTTTCTAATTCCGCTATATCTTTTTTGAGATACAGCAACCAGAACTGCGTATAATGTGTATGTGGAAATACCATTTCATAAAAGCCTTTTTTGCATGTCAGATATGCTTTACACCCAGAAAATAGTTTATAAAATTACCCCATAATTAGTAGCCTACATTTAGTACAACTATGACAGAGAGCCAGTGTAACTTCTGTAACAGTGGAGTAATATAGGTCCATTGGGGACTTCTTGTAACCAGCTTGGTGTGTACTGTTCATATATTCTCTGACCTAAAAAATAATCAAAACAGAAAGAAATATATACCAGATAGAAGTCCCTGGGAAGAGAATATTTGAGTCTGCTTATCCAGCCCTATGACAAAATTTCATCTCCTTATATACTATTTTGGATGGCTTGACTAACAGAGGAGACGATGTATAAATGTTTTACATAAACATGTCCCTCCTCCCATTTTCTTCTCTTGCTTATCTCTGTCTCCACTTTTCTTTTCTATATGTCAATGTCATGCTTGGGTAGTACAGGAAATCTTTACTTGCCTGATGACTGGGAGGACACTTCCTTCCAGGTTCATACTCAGAGCAACTTGTTGGTCATAAAGGTCACCATAATAGTAATAGCTGGTTGCATCCTGCCCAAGACAGAAGGTTGATCTAGAATGGTGGATTCAAACTTGAGACCCCCATACAACTGTCAGTAGCAAAAGACCAGCCAAGAGCAAGCTAATGTTCTGAAAGAATACCTGTGCTGACTGTAAGTCAAATAAGCCTATTGTAGCTGCACTTTAGTTTCACTAATTATGACATTGACGAGATCCAAAAGCTATACAAAATATTGTCATACCATGCAAGCCCATTTTACCAGTTTAACTGGCCACTAAAACCTCTACTGGCCCACACATATTGTGCCTTTAACATCCACACAGAGGTAATGAATCATGTCTTTATCTGCCATCCATTCAAAATGTTTGTGAAACTCTGCAGCTGGAAAACAACTAATGTTCCAGTAATTATTAGAAATATATCCATTGCAAGGAATCGCCAAGGCTCAGAAGATATATCTACAGAAGTCAAGGCCTAGTGCACAAAGTTGTACAGGGCTAGGATTTGCTGTGTCCTTTTAGCTACTGACAGATTGATTTTTATGTTCTAGTTAAAAAAGCGGTTAGCAGTACTGTGTACTGCTGGTTGCTTAACACAGACTATCCAATTAGCAAAAAAAGTCAATGAACAGGTCAGGCAGCTGTGGGTCCAGATAGTCTTTATAAAACTGGGCCATTTTGGATTGAACAGATTTGCACTGACCTTTTCCTCATCATACGTGATCTCTGTAAAGCATATCTGCGCCTGAGCACAGAAGCAAATAAATCACTGTTTATCCAAATATCAGATGTCACTGTACACTGCAGAAATGAATACCCTTGTGGACATCATTACTCATTAAAATCTGAACTGTTAGCATAAAAACACTGAAATTTAGGTCAGAATAAAGCTCCAGCCATTGCAGGTACATAAACCAAGTTTACACTACCAAATGCCTAACAAAAGATACCAGCTAACGATAGTATTTCACTTCCTAATGTGAGGAAGTTGAAGCTGCTGAACCTTTTTGCTGGTGATACGTTTACTGGCAAGTGCAGTTGGAAGTAATTATCCAGAAAAGTGCCACCATGTGCTATGAAAATCATAATGTTGGCAAACAGTCCAGAATGTTTTTGTTTTTGTCACTTTGGGTTTGGTTCACTCAAATTAAATTTGGCCTCTGAAAAGCAAAAAGCTGAAATATAAACTGCAGCAAAAGCAGATATTTGGGAGATATTTCTCAATCTACCCCCACTCAGCCCCCATACAAAATACTTTTCATATTTTGAAAATGTTTTTAAGGTGTTCATAGTAACATAGTAAATAACATTAGATAAAGACAAGAATAGTCCATCCAGTCTGCCCAACAAGATAAACTCATTTTACATGGTATGTAATACGCAAATCCCAATCCATTTTTGTAGCTTTTCTTTGCATTGCTTCCAGTCTTTTTACATCTTTAGGAAGATACGGCCTCCAAAACTGAACACAATACTCCAAGTGGGGCCTCACTAACGCATCAACACCTCCTTCTGCTGGTTATACCCCTCTCTATGCAGCTTAGAATCCTTCTGGCCACAGCCGTCGCCTTGTCACATTGTTTCTTCACCTTCGTATCCTCTGACACCAACACCCCAGGGTCTCTCTCCTGAGTCGAGTTTACTAATCTCTCCCCTCCTATCCGGTATCTCTCTTTTGGGTGAAACCCGGGATTGTCCAGCTGCCAAGCCTGGTCCAAGTACTGGGCTCGGCAGCGCTGTACTTGGTACAAGAACTCACAGGTCTGACAAAAGATTAGTATGCCTGCAGAACACATTCAGCTTTAGTAATCCCAAGACCTAACCAGATTTACTTCTAATTAGGGCAGGTCTACACCCTGAGCACTGTTGCAGCCGCATGGCTTCCACTACTTCCTATGGCAATAATTTTTAAACTATTGTTCTTACTGTTCGAGAAAATTAAAAAAAAATGCTTCCTCACATCTCTTTCACTTATCTCTTACAAAATCCTAATTGTTTTTTCTCAGTATTAGAACTGTACCAGGTCAGTGCCTCTTTTCAATGTGGTACTGTATGGCTCTCTCTCTCTCTCTCTCTTCCTCTCAGCATGGTCTCCACATTGCTTCCAGTGGTTTATCTCAGTATAACCCTATAATCGTACTTCTTTAATCAATGGGTTCCCTGCTACAATAAGATTTTTCAGATTAGTCCCTCTCTCCCACTACATCATTATATGCCCCTTTAGTTCTCAAGGTCTTCAGCTTGAGCTGCCATGAACTCCAGTCAGACATCCAGGTGGGCCTACTTTGCAGTCATAATTGCTGTAGCTGTACTCTGGTAGAAGAGAGTGCCATTGGACTGAGACAAGAAATTTTAAGACAATATCTTCTATCTGAGATCCAAATAAAGCAAAATAAGTATTAAGCAACATTTCTGTGATCTATCTTAGTGGTAGAAGAGTGATTCAAATATGTAAACAACAGTACTTTTTAGATTCTGGAACTGCATATTAACAAGGTAGACTTTGCCTACTCCACCTACTCTCACCAGCTGCCATTGTATATTATAAAAATGAAAGAGCTTCTTTGCATCAGAAATGATAAATGTCTTTTTATTTAATTATACTTTTTACTTGTTGTTTCCTATGACATTGGGCTGCATAAGTGTTTTTTTTTTCTTTTTCTTAACTCATATTTAAATGAGACAACATGGTGATTAATTTATGAGCAAGCAGTTTGGCCTTTTTATTCCAACTGCATGCTGACAGTACTTTTGAAATGTGTTTTATTATGCTTCCTTTGTCCAATTCCAGGTGTTAGTGACATCATGAGACCAACTCTGCATATGAAGAAAGGGATAAAAGATTCATGATTATTATAATGAAGCTGACATCTGAGTAGGGCTTAGGCAAAAAATGATGCATGAAGAGGGTTGACTTGACATTTGCAACATACTTGTGGTCTCTGAGCGTGTTTTTAAAATGTAGGATGTGATTCTTTTAATTTGTCAGCGAATGGATAGCTTTTGGCTGTAAGTATTTCTAAGTCTAGATTTTGGCTTACTCAAGCCCTGTTGTGCAAATGGTACTTTGTTGTAGAATATAAAAGTATATAGAAAAATAGTTTTAATATTTATATCTGACACTATTAATGTCAGTCAGTATTTGATTCTTTTTGTAATTTCGTACAAAAATACACAATACTGAAAACTAGCTAATCAAATTTATGTATGTCTATGTCTAGATTAGATATAGAAATAGTGCAGGATTGTAGAAAGTGTAAATTGATAGGGTAGCTGTGTTAGTTCACTTTATAAGGTAATAAATAGAACTAAAAGAAAGAAAAGAAAAGAAAGAAGATAGCTTTTTTATTGGACTAACTTAACACATTTTTTTGATTAGCTTTCAAAGGTAACCCTTCTTTAGATCAGAAATTCAAGAATTTCTGATCTGAAGAAGAAGGGTTACCTTCAAAAGCGAATCAAAAAATGCATTTGCCTATGTTTACTAAGGTGCGCTATAGGCATATTAGCATGGTTAAGCACGTTAATCATTAACGCATGTTAAATGCCAAAGCGTCCATAGAAATGTATAGGTGTATTAGTATTTAACACGCCTTAACTTTAAAGGTATGTTAAAAACGCTAACGCACCTTAGTAAACATACCCCATTGTTAGTCCAATAAAAAAAGATATCATCTTGATTTATTTTCTTTGTTTTGTCTTAGTTCTATTTATTACCTCAGAAAGTTCATGCAAATTAGAATTCAGATGTCCAGGTCAGGCTTCTCAAGTTCCACTAGTATTCTAGAACAGAATCTGCCAACATAGCACCTGTTCTAAGAAATGTGGAGGAGCATTTTCGATAGTACATCTAAGTCGGACTTTGGACCTTTTGCTCTAAATGTACCAAATCCGAATAGGAAATATATCCATTTTCAAAAAAAGAAAAATGTCTATTTTTTTTCAAAAATACCATTTCGTGCAAGGTATTTGTTTGTTTATCTTTGCGTGTTTTTAGGCCATATTTGACTCCCCCCCCCCAAAAAAAAAACCTGTACAAAAAAAATGCACAAAATCAAGCCATGGAGATATAGGAGGGGCCAGCATTTGTAGCAGACTGGACTCTCAGACATCCCAGGAGAGCAATGGGGCACTGGTGTGGACTTCATATAAATGCTCCCAGGTACACATCTCACAATTTCTCCCTTATCTTTTCTACTGAGCCTTACAAAACCCACTACCCCAACTATACACCATTACAATAGCCTTTATGGGTAAAGAGGTTACCTATATGTGGATATAATGGGGTTTTAGTGAGTTTTAGAAGGCTCACAGTTTTCAACACATGTGTAACAGGTAGGGAGAAGTATGTGCCTGGGTCCACTTGTTTACAGTGCACTGCACCCACCAGTAGCCTATGCCAGGGACCTGCATGCTGCTCTAATGGACCTGGCTATAACATCTGAGGCTGTTATAGAGGCTGGCGAGTTCTATTTTTATTCACATTTTTTAGGGGTGGGGGGGGGGGGGGTCAGTGATCCCTCCAGTGGTCATTTAGGGCACCGTTTTGTGTCTTATTCGTTAGAAAAACAGGTCTAGACCAAAACGTTAAAGTTTTTGCCTTAGATGTTTTGGTTTTGTTCCATTATAGCTGTAAAATCTCCAAGTGTTAGGCACTCCCTAATCCCACCATTGAAATGCTCTGACACGCCTCCTTGTGCTTTGGATACATTGCAAACAAAATGTATAGATAGACGTGTGCAAAACAGTTTCCAAAAATATCGATTTTGGACGTTTTGAGAATAAATCCATCCAAATCACTTTTTCGATGTTTTTCTCTTTCGAAAATGAGCCCCATAGTGAAATGAGCATTTGTGCGCTGGTTATATGTGGCAGGAGCATCTATTTCAGAAAGCATGAACATCTTAAATATAAATGGGCACAACATGGTCACATGGTATTTCAGAAAATACATGTGTATATGCCAGCACATAAACGTGTGTATTAACCATTTCAGAAACATACATGTCTCTGTTTTCCCATGGTGTCACAGACCCACTATCCTTGGCTTGTATTGCTTTTGGAGGGGAAATGAAACACTGGGAGATTAAGGGGGGTGATATTACCTAATCCCTCCAAGTACTGTTCTGAAACCTACATGTCCTGAGCATCAGGTATGGTTCCCAATGTCCATCTTTTTGGATATAGACATGCTTCCCGCTTCTGAGACAAAGGATGCAACACAGAACAGAAATATTTGCTTAGCACAGTGTTTCCCAACTTCTTCAAGCCAAGTACTTCCCAAGTCTAACAAAATTCAACCGAGTGCCCTTGACTACTGATCAGTAGATATTTTGAAATGGACATTTTATTATTAAACTGTTAGCTAACTTGGCAACATATGTAACACATACAGATCATTGGCCATGGTGTTCAGAACAAGACACAGTTATATTTCACTCCCATATATTTATATATATTCTCGTTGTCCTGATCTAATATTTTCCAGTACTTTTTAGATACGGAACAAAAATTTTAAAGCCTTATATCAGTAGGAGTCGGAGTCAGACAGTAGAAAAATAGATTTGGAGTCCAAGGTTTGGTGCACTGACTCCACAGCCCTTTTGGCAGCCCTAACATATCACTTCTCAACCCCAGAGAAATAACATGAGGAGCTCAACAGCTTCATGATATCACCTCTCAGTAGAAGGTGATTTGATGGGACAACAAAGCCTCTCTTGTTGTTTCTCTGAGACTGGGAGGATACCCACCCCTATCTCCAAGACACAGCAAAATGGGATCAGGGGCCCTAGGATATCAACTACCATCCTCAAAGAAACAACAAGAGCAGCAGCTCCATTCACTTGATGATACCTGCCTATCTCACACTCAAATTCCATTCTCTCTGCCCTATCACAATTTCTCCATGTTTTGATTCCCCAAATTTATCTCTACTCTCCCTTTTCACAAATTCACATCCATTCCTTCCCTTTTCCCATCCTACTCTTTCACATCTTGCCACTCCAAAATCTCTCCTCTTTACCCCATCTCTTTCTCTTCCTCTCCCCACCACCATCACTTCTCTCATCCCAACTCCAGAGTACATTTTTTGTTACTTAACCAGCGCTGAGGAGTAGAATGAAATACTGGTATAAGGCTGCAGCTCAGATGAAATTGGGTCTCCTGACCCATCTCCACAGCCCAGGGTTTGGAGAAGGCCAGTGGCAGATGCAATTATTTAGTTGGGGGGAGGGAGCCTGGCACAGGCAATGGAGGCCAGAAGAAGATGGCTTCCTGCGCTGAGGGGTGGGCAGCATGGAGCTCTATTCAGGCAGTGATTGCAGCTAGGGTGAGGGGAAGGAGGGAGAGAGAGAGAGAGAGAGAGAGAGAGAGAGAAACATTCCATGCTACCAATCCTGGGGCAAGCAGTTGCTTCCTCATGTTTGTCTCAATAGCAGACTATGGACTTTTCCTCCAGGAATTTGTCCAAACCTTTTTTAAACCCAGATATGCTAACCACTGTTACTACATCCTCTGGCAAAGAGTTCCAGAGCTTAACTATTTGTTTAGTGAAAAAATATTTCCTACTATTTGTTTTAAAAGTATTTTCATGTAACTTTTTCAAGAGTCCCCTAGTCTTTGTATTTTTGGAACGAGTAAAAACTCAATTTCCTTCTACTCGTTCTACACCACTCAGGATTTTGTAGACCTCAATCATATCTCCCCTCATCCCTCTCTTTTCAAAGCTGAAGAGCCCTAACGTCTTTAGCCTTTCCTCATACGAGAGGAGTTCCACCCCCTTTATCACTTAGTTACTCTTTTTTGAACCTTTTCCAATTCTGCTGTAACTTTTTTGAGATACAGTGACCAGAACTGGTCACAAGTACTCGGCAAATCAATACTCAAGGTATGGTCAAACCATGAAGTGATAAAGAGGCATTATAGTATTTTCGGTCTTATTCACCATTCCTTTCCTAATAATTCCTAGCATCCTGTTTGCTTTTTTGTCCGCTGCTGCACATTGAGCAGAAGATTTCAAAGTATTATCTACAATGACACCTAAATATTTTTCTTCAGTGCTGACCCCCATGGTGGATCCTTACATCAGGTAACAATGATTTGGATTATACCTTTCATCACCTTGCATTTGTCCACATTAAATTTCATCTGCCATTTGGATGCCCAGTCTTCCAATTTCCTAAGGTCTTCTTGCAGTATTTCACAGTCCATACATGTTTTAACAACCTTGAATAGTTTTGTGTCATCTGCAAATCTCCTCTCTTTTATAATACTGTTTACTCCTTCTTCTCCTCCTCCTCCTCCTCCTGCTTCCACTTCCTCTGATTGGTCAGGACTGTGTCCGCTTCCAGTTTTCCCTGCTGGCTCTATCCCTCCTGCTTCTGTGATTGGCTTGGAACCCACCCCATCCAGCTCCCTCTGCTGAGGTTTTAATTCTGCAGAGGCCCGCCCCCCCCCCCCCCCCCCTTAGTCTTTCTTCTGTCTCTCTTCTGGGGATTAAATAATGTAGTTAAAATTTCTTCTCCTCTGGGTTTCCCCAATTTCTGTGATGGGATATACACCCCATCACAGTTATGCATGATAATGCAAGTTAGGACTTGATAACATGATAGCATACTTTAGTTGATCTCACCCAAGGTTTTCATTTATGGCGAAGAGCCAAGAGTGAGCTTTAAAGCTTTTATCATTAGCTTAGTTCTTGTCATCATTTTAACTTCCATTGCTTTTCTAGATGCAATTTTTTTGGTTCATTTACTAGAACTGTTTATAGAAAACTAATTGACCAGAATGCTTTTCTGCATTATACTGTACTAGTGCACATCCTCAGGCTCTGAAGGAGAATATCTTTCTTAGTTTTTGAGCTAGAGAAGAATTTCTTATAATATATAAGACTTCAAAAAGAGTCTCAGATGTTATCATTTAAATTATTACAACAATGGTATTATCCTTCAATTAAGAGATCATATAAGTAAACATTCGGGCTTATTTTTGAAAGAGAAGGGCACCCATCTTTCGACACAAATCAGGAGATAGGCGTCCTTCTCTCAGGGTTGCCCAAATCGGCATAATCGAAAGCCGATTTTGGGCATCCCCAACTGCTTCCCATCGTGGTGATGACCAAAGTTCCTGGGGGGCATGTTAGAGGCGTAGCGAAGGCAGGACTGGGGCGTGCCTAACAAATGGGCATCCTCGAGCGATAATGGAAAAAAGAAGGGTGTCTATGATGAGCGCTTGGGCGGCTTTATTTGGTCCATTTTTTCTAATGACCAAGCCTCAAAAAGGTGCATGAACTGACCAGATGACCACCAGAGGGAATCAGGGATGACCTCCCCTGACTCCCCCAGTGGTGACTGACTCCCTCCCACCCTGAAAAAAACAACTTTAAAAACTTTTTTTTGCCAGCCTGAAATGTCATACTCAGGTCCATTACAGCAGTATGCAGGTCCCTGGGAGGGGAGGTATGTGTGTGTCAGCGGAGGCATAGCAAAGGCGTGCGGTCCTTCTTTCAAACATTTTGGATGTCCTGAACTGCCCTCCCCCCCCATAGGGATGGCCTAATTTCAAGGGAGTGGAGTGGAGTGAAGTGGAGGAGTGGCCTAATGGTTAGAGCACTGGTCTTGCAATCCAGAGGTGGCTGGTTGAAATCCCACTGGTTCTACTTGTGATCCAAAATCCAAATAAACTACTATTTGTTTTAAAAGTACTTCCATGTAACTTTCTCAAGAGTCCCCTAGTCTTTGTATTTTTGGAACGAGTGAAAACTCAACTTCCTTCTACTCGTTCTACACCACTCAGGATTTTGTAGACCTCAATCATATCTACCCTCATCCATCTCTTTTTAAAGCTGAGGAGCTTTACTGGAACTTCCAGGGTTCAAATTACAGTTGAAGGCCTGTACTTTTCTTGTCATTTTTAGATCCTGACCCAAAGGCTCAGGCCTTGAACCAAAGCTCAGCTATAATAATAATAGACAAATGGATCCTGGCAGCTGTACAAACTCAAAGGGAAAGGGGATGAGAGTTGCTATACTGCCTTTTTGTTGTTACAATCAAAGCAGCTTACATATTATATACAGGTACTTATTTTGTACCTGGAACAATGGAGGGTTAACTGATTTCCCAAGAGTGACAAGGAGCTGCGGTGGGAATAGAACCCAGTTCCCCTGGTTCACAGGCAGTGGTGTGCCGGAGCCAGCTTGCAAGAGCCAGTTGTTAATTTTTTAATTAATTTTGCGAGCCGGTTGTTGAGCTCTCCAGCACTTTCTCCTCCTGCGCCAGCTTAGACCCAACTGTTTATGTGAATCGTGATCCCGCAGTTCACATAAACAATCGGGTCTAAGTCGGCGCACAGACATACCAAGTTACACACATTGGGCTCCCAACTCCAGCTCACATGCCAAAACCCCTTCCTCTCACACATTGAGAGGAGGCGATTTTGGCATCTTGCATGGGCAGGCGCCTGGTATCCAGTATCTCTTTCTTTCCTCCTCCTTACTTCCCGGTTCCAGCATCTGTCCTCCCCCACCCCCACCCCCGGTTCCAGCACCTGTCCTTCTCTACACCCCCCTGATTCCTGTGACATGTTTTCCTTGCTGCCAAACCCGACAGCAGCACTGCTTTAATTGAATCAACCTGCCTCGGGGCTTTGGATCTTCCTTATGACGCATCCCACCCTCACTGATGCAGCTTCCTGATTCTGAGAGGGTTGGTTGCATTACAGGGAAGGCCTGAAACCCGGAGGCAGGCTGATTCTATGGAAGCCATGGAGGTTAGATTGAGAACAGGCAACGACACGTCAAAATGTTGAAGCCATGGAGGTTAGTCACTGCTTCCTCTCCCCACGCACAGCTGTCTCCCCAGCTGTACCGTACACTCAAATCAATGCAAACATGAACTGCTGCATCAGTGTTGTCGTTCTTTTTTATTTTTGCATTTTTATTTGAGCATTTTTATTTTATCTCGCTTATATTTTCAAACATGCCAGGTTGTACAGTATATACAGATGTACACAGAGGAAGTATAATAACAGAATAACTTTTCATAGGTAGAATAGTAATTTGTTATAATTCATAATTGGTATATCATTTGGAGGGGTTGGTTATAGGGAAACCCTAGCACATGTTATATTCGTGCAGAGATTTTTTTTCTCCTAGTAAAGGGCCACTAAAACAGACATCATGTTATGAGAATCAGATGCTCAACATTTATCTATTTATTTATAAAATGTATGTCCTACATTAAAGATGAATTAGGTTGAAACCTGGGATCATTTAGAATCTTTTTTTTTCCTGTGCCTGGCTCAAAAGAGAAAGATAGTTTGTGGGGAACTTGCTCTTTTTGTTTTGTGGAATGCAGTGGTGTATATTTTAACAATGCACTTAATATTGTTTATTACTACCATTTAAAAGAGTGATATTGAATAATTATGGCAGAGCTACCTTCATGCAGAAGTCCAGAGTCAGTCTAAATGTGCCATTTTCCAGTTCTGTGGAATATATTTATTTTTTCTTCAAGTCTGTTTGGTTGTAAAAGACATGGTTTTTTGGGGGAGAGGGGGAGGGAGGCTGCACAGATAAGAAAAAAACTGAAAACACAGGGATCAACATGAATAGAAAAATAAAATGCTCAGACAACAAAGGTAGAAAAAAGTATTTTATTCTGAATTTATTAATTGGAATATGTCAGCTATTGAAAATGCCTATCTGTGGTATTTTGCATTTCAGTTTCTATCTCTCTATTATTGTTGTGTGCAGAGTCTGACTTCCTGAGGTTTCCAGTTCAGTTTCATGCCATTATACCTCTATTACTGATGTGTTGTCCCTTGTTTCATATTTGTTGAGGGTCAATCTCTTTTGTTTGTTTGTTTTTTTTAATGTATGTGTGTGTGTCCCCAACTAAGGCAGTGATTCCCAAACATTTTATTTATTTATTTGTGATATTTATATTCTACATTATCCCAAACAAGTTTGAGTTCAATGTGGCTTACAACAAACAGTATAGGACACATAACAAAGAATAACCCCAGAACCCCTAAAAAAAAATTCATACACTGGGGAACCCTCAATTTCTGTAAACGTGTAAGTTCATACAGACAAATTCTACAATCTAATTTCTTAAGGAAGAGAGTTGGAGGATCCCTAGGGTTCTGCAGAACCCAGTTTGGGAATCACTGGAATAAAGTGTGGTACTCTGCTAGCATGTAGTGTCTGTGTAGAGATCTTGTTGCAGTCATGTTTGTTTTGTGTTTTTTTCAATAGATAGTGAATTGATGTTTTAGGGCATGGTATAATATTTGCAGTGCTGTCTTTTCATGTATAAGGTTGTCGATTTTTGAGTCTTGGGAGCTAGTGCTGTAAAAGTATGGTAAAAGTTTCTGTATGGTGTTTTGTAGTGGAGGGATTATGTGTTGGCCTTACTGAGGTGACACCAAAACTTTAATCTATTTTCAGTTTGTCATAACATCAGATGGGGTTTTAGAAAATGTTGCAGAATCTACTACAACTACTTACCATTTCTAAAGTGCTACTAGACGTACGCAGCGCTGTACACTTGAACATGAAGAGACAGTCCCTGCTTGACAGAGCTTACAATCTAAGTAGGACAGACAGACAGAACAAACAAGAGATAAGGGAATATTAAAGTGAGGATGATAAAATAAGGGTTCTGAACAAAGTGAATAAGGGTTAGGAGTTAAAAGCAGCATCAAAAAGGTGGGCTTTTAGCTTAGATTTGAAGACGGCCAGAGATGGAGCTTGACGTACCGGCTCAGGAAGTCTATTCCAGGCATAAGGTGAATCTATTGTGTGTTGAGGTAGTTGTCTTTATAGCAGATATGTGTGTGATCAAGTTTAAATCAAGAGATACTGCCAGATGAGGGATCTTTAAATACAGATGAATTGTTTCCATAGGTTTGTATGTGGTTTAGTGTTAAGTGTTTGAAATAATTGTGCTTAAAATATGTAACACATCATCCATGAAGACATATGAAGGCATTACTTTTCAATAAGTGTAGCCAGCAGCCCTTCATTGGACTTCAGTCCCTTCACTACCATTTCAAATTTATAGATTGAATGCACTGCGAGAAAAAACTCACTCATTGACTTTAAATTTCACTTATTGGGATGGTACATATCACTCTTCTGGATGGGCCACCATTAACATCTCTGACAACAAAAGTAGAAAAAAGAATTTTATTTTCTGTTTATTGATTGGAATATGTCAGTTTTTGGAATATGCATCTGCCAGAACTAGTTTTAGAGATGGCTGGGGCTCGCGAGAAAAATCTCACTCATTTGGTCTTCAATCTCCAGCATTGGGATGGGCCACCCTTAGCATCTCTGGGAGCAGGAGGAGGAAGTGATTAATGACCTTTTGTGCAATGGGTCACTTCCTTCTTGCCATTGCCAGAGGGGGGAGGGGAAGAGAGAGAGTGTATCCTCTCTCACACCTGCTTGTGGTCCGGCAGCTAAGCCCTCACCCCTATGTTTACTTTTTGTACAGTTATCTTTCTCCCCTCCAGAGGACACTGCTAGCAGTAGCGTTTCACACACCACTGCTGGTGCCACTCCCGAAGCCTTCCCACTGCTACAACAGGAAGTTATGTCACAGGAGGAAGATGGAGGGTTTGGGGGCAGAGTAAAAGGTGACAAATAGGGTGAGTGTGTCATGGGGTGGGAGGTACCCACTGTTTCCTTTCTGCAAAACACAGTAAGGGAAGGGCAGCAATGCTCTAGGTGCGCTGTGTGTTTTGTGGGTGGGGGGGGGGGGGGGGGGGGGTGGGGTGGGGTGGGGAGAGAGCCTGTTGTTAAACATTTACCAGCATACCACTGTTCACAGGTCACTACACTAACCATTAGGCTACTCTTCCATTCAGTACATTCTTTTCCTGCAGGAAGGGTGGGCAATTTTTCAAATAGCCCATTTATTTCAAACCATGATGTCTTGTGGAGGGGGCCTGAAGTTAACTGAGGGGGTGGGGGTGGGGGGAAGCTGAAGGTTCACCTAGGGCACACAATACTCTTGTATGGCTTTCATCCAGTTAGATCTAAAGTAATTTCACTAGCTACATTTGCAGAACATGTATGTCTAGTATATTTAGGAAGATGACATTCTCACAAAGTCTGTGTCCCAGAAACATCAAAGAAAGACCATGATTAAGTACATAAGATCACGTTCTTTGTTGATTAAATCTTAGATTGATGATGAATGTGACTGTTGGGTAGACTGGATGGACTGTTCAGGTTTTTATGTGCCGTCACTTACTATGTTACTATGTTCCTATATGTGATATAAATATGTAGTCATAAATGTTGCAAAATATGCAAGGTCAAACCATGATGCTTAGTTTTGTAACAACTCTCTCGTAACTGGAGAGATCTGATATATGGTGTAGAATGGCTATTTGGTAAAGATCAGCTGTGATTCAACAGAACAGCAAAAGTAAATGCATATTATCAATGCCACTTTAACAAGTTGCTTAGTGCACAGTTTGACAGGACCAGTCACCTCTGTCAGGATGCCTCCACTTTGGCAGATTGTTTCTTCCTTCTCCATAGATCATTCTAAAGCTTGCAAAAGCATGTCAGAATTCTGCTTGCAACTCCTAGTACATGTATTGCGAAAATTATTTCCTTCAAAGTTGTTGATTTCAGGGTTTGCGAAAGACATGGCCAACATGCTGAGTCTTATGCATCCTCATTGGTTCCAGCAACATTATAAATCAATTTAGATGATTTTATATTTTTCTCTTTACCCCCTGTCCCTGTGTACCTTCCTCTGACATATTTTAAAAAGCAGCATTTACAAGTTTTACTTAGAAGTGATTGCCCATGCTTCCTCTAAGGGTTAATGCAGGAGCAATTCTGTCCTTAGCAAACACACTCCACCAAGCTTTTTATCACCTTGGAGCATTGCTCTTAAAATGCTGTCTAAGCATTTGCCTGGAGGCTCATTTATTTTCTGCCCTTTGACACATTTGGTGCAGAGAAATTCACAGGTGCAGCACAATGCAATTTTCTGATTGCATCAACATTACAGTGCCCCAGCTTGATACAGTGGGTTCCTAATCTGCATTGCAGCACTTGGAGTTGGGCTGCACAAGACAGGTCCAAAGCACGCAGGATAATTTTTAACTCTTTGAATGCTTTAATAGATTGTAATACTAAACCTTATTTTAGGCTTGTTTGAAAACAGTGGGTTCATGTGGCTCTTTAAATCTGCCAATTTAGCATAGGATGACAGTATGGAACGGTCTGGGGGGTGGGGGGTGGAAGAGCAGAAGGTTCTGTTTCTTGTGCTACTGCTTCCATCTTCCCCTTTTAGTTCTCAGCAGAAATGCAATCAGTAGATTGCCAGGAAAGTAGAGGCATGCAGTAGAAGGACAAGTACTTCCCAGTTCTCCCCTTTTCCATTCACAGGTTGTTCTGTGTCACAATTTATTCCTTTTCTATCTCCCAGGGACTCATCTTTTTTCACTTCAGTCATTTCAAAACGCAGCTTCACAACTTATCTTCCATAGTGTTGTAATGAGCTGAGCAGAGGGCAGAAATGGTAACATCATTGACTCCCCATCTGCTTCCACATACATTTCAAGCTTCTATTGCTCACCTAAAATGTTCCTCATTACTTCTTTCTCCCTTCATTCTTCCTGAAGAACTTTGTTCTTACAGTAAGTCACTTTTATTTATGTTATTCTCCTTCATTGTTAACTCTTGAATCTGCTTTTTTCAACCTTGCTGCACCATTTGCCTGCCACAGATTTTTTGGGTTGGTGTGTCATGCACCCTCTCTGGCCATATTTACATCCAGGTAAAATTCACCTTATTTGCATCTGCTTTTGCGTCTTGACCAGTTCTCAATACCTTTTTCATCTCCACCACCGCTGGAGGAGGTGGAGATGAAAATGGAAATGGAATTCAAACATGCCTGGGATAAACACAAAGGAATCCTGTTTAGAAGGAATGGATTCATGGAATCTTAGCAGAGATGGGGTGGCAACACCAATAATTGGGAAGCAAAACCAGTACTGGGCAGATTTCTACAGTCTATGCCCTGATCGTTGCTATTAGATATGGATGGGCTTGAATGTAAATTTTAAGGGGCTTCAACATTAGCTTCAGAACTTTTAGTCCAAGAAGAGCAATGGGCAGACTTCTTGGGTTGGTGTGTCATGCGCCCTCTCTGGGCAGACTTCTACGGTCTGTGCCCTGAGAATGGCAAGGACAAATTGAACTCGGGTATACATATAAAGTATCACTTACCATGTAAAATGAGTTTATCTTGTTTGGCAGACTGGATGGACTGTACAGGTCTTTATCTGCTGTCATCTACTATGTTACTATCAGGTTTATTTTCGAAAGAGAAGGGCGCCCATCTTTCGACACTAATCGGGAGATGGGCGTTCTTCTCCCAGGGTCGCCCAAATCGGCATAATCGAAAGTCGATTTTGGGCATCCTCAACTGCTTTCCATCGCGGGGATGACCAAAGTTCACAGGGGCGTGTCGGAAGCGTAGCGAAGGCGGGACTGGGACGTGCCTAACACATGGGTATCCTCAGCCAATAATGGAAAAAAGAAGGGCGTTCCTGATGAGCACTTGGACGACTTTACTTGGTCCATTTTTTCTTGTGACCAAGCCTCAAATAGGTGCCCAAACTGACCAGATGACCACCGGAGGGAATCGGGGATGAACTCCCCTTACTCGCCCAGTGGTCACCAACCCCCTCCCACCCTCAAAAAAAACCTTTTTGCCAGCCTCTATGCCAGCCTCAAATGTCATACCCAGCTCCATGACAGCAGTATGTCCCTGGATCAGTTTTAGTGGGTACAGTGCACTTCAGGCAGGCGGACCCAGGCCCATCCCCCCTACCTGTTACACTTGTGGTGGTAAATGTGAGCCCTTCAAAACCCACCAGAAACCCACTGTACCCACATGCAGGTGCCCCCCTTCACCCCTTAGAGCTATGGTAGTGGTGTACAGTTGTGGGGAGTGGATGTTTGGGAGGGTTTGGGGGGCTCAGCACACAAGGTAAGGGAGCTATGCACCTGGAAGCAATTTCTGAAGTCCACTGCAGTGCCCCCTAGGGTGCCCAGTTGGTGTCCTAGCATGTGAGGGGGACCAGTGCATTACGAATGCTGGTTCCTTCCATGACCAAAGGGCTTGCATTTGGTCGTTTCTGAGATGGGCATCCTCAATTTCCATTGTCGCTGAAAACCAGGGACAATCTAAGAACGACCATCTCTAAGGTCGACCTAAATGTTGAGATTTGGGCGTCCCTGACCGTATTATCGAAACGGAAGATGGACGCCCATCTTGTTTCGATAATATGGGTTTCCCCGCCCCTTCACGGAGCCGTCACTAGACATGGATGGGAGGGGAGGACAGGGGAGAGAGGAGAATCATTCTGGACATGGATTGGATGGGATGGGATGGGAGGGCAGGGGAGAGAGAATTGCTGGACATGCATGGGAGGGGAAGGCAGGAAGGAAGAGAGAATTGCTGGACATGGATAGGAGGGGAGGGCAGGGGAGAGAGGAGAATCGCTGGACATGGATGGGATGGGAGGGGAGGGAGCAGAATCGCTGGACATGGAGGGGAGGGCAGAGGAGAGAAGAGGCATGCTGGGCATGGATGGGGGAGGGCAGGGGAGAGAGGAGAATCGCTGGACATGGATGAGAGGGGAGGGAAGAGGAGAGAGGAGACATACTGGACATGGATGGGAGGAGAGGGCAGCGAAGAGAGATTCACTGGACATGGATGGAAGGGGAGGGCAGGGGAGAGAATAGAATTGTTAGACATGGATGATAGGGGAGGGAAGGGAGAGAGGAGAATCGCTGGACATGGATGGCAGGGGAGGACAGGGGAGAGAGGAGACATGCTGGACATGGATAGAGAGGATCGGAGACAGGAAGGAGATGCACATGGATGGAAGGGGAGGGCAGGGGAGAGAGGAGAAATGCTGGAAATTGATGGAGAGGAGAGCAGGAGATAGAGGAGAATTGCTGGACATGGATGGATGGAGGGGTTGGCGGGGAGAGAGGAGAAATGCTGGACTTGGATGGAGGAGAGGAGAGAGAGAATTATTGCTTTATTTGGATACAGGGGAGGGAAGAGAGAGGAGAAAAGCTGGACATGGATGGAGGGGAGGAGAGGAGAGAGGAGAAGTGTTGGACATGGATGGAGGGGAGGAAAGAAAAAAGAAGATGCACATGGATGGAGATGAGGGAAAGGAAAGAGAGGAGAAAAACTGCACATGGATGGAGAAAATAGGCAAAAGCTGGATAAGTACATAAGTACATAAGTAGTGCCATACTGGGAAAGACCAAAGGTCCATCTAGCCCAGCATCCTGTCACCGACAGTGGCCAATCCAGGTCAAGGGCACCTGGCACGCTCCCCAAACGTAAAAACATTCCAGACAAGTTATACCTAAAAATGCGGAATTTTTCCAAGTCCATTTAATAGCGGTCTATGGACTTGTCCTTTAGGAATCTATCTAACCCCTTTTTAAACTCCGTCAAGCTAACCGCCCGTACCACGTTCTCCGGCAACGAATTCCAGAGTCTAATTACACGTTGGGTGAAGAAAAATTTTCTCCGATTCGTTTTAAATTTACCACACTGTAGCTTCAACTCATGCCCTCTAGTCCTAGTATTTTTGGATAGCGTGAACAGTCGCTTCACATCCACCCGATCCATTCCACTCATTATTTTATACACTTCTTTCATATCTCCCCTCAGCCGTCTCTTCTCTAAGCTGAAAAGCCCTAGCCTTCTCAGCCTCTCTTCATAGGAAAGTCGTCCCATCCCCACTATCATTTTCGTCGCCCTTCGCTGTACCTTTTCCAATTCTACTATATCTTTTTTGAGATACGGAGACCAGTACTGAACACAATACTCCAGGTGCGGTCGCACCATGGAGCGATACAACGGCATTATAACATCCGCACACCTGGACTCCATACCCTTCCTAATAACACCCAACATTCTATTCGCTTTCCTAGCCGCAGCAGCACACTGAGCAGAAGGTTTCAGCGTATCATCGACGACGACACCCAGATCCCTTTCTTGATCCGTAACTCCTAACGCGGAACCTTGCAAGACGTAGCTATAATTCGGGTTCCTCTTACCCACATGCATCACTTTGCACTTGTCAACATTGAACTTCATCTGCCACTTGCACGCCCATTCTCCCAGTCTCGCAAGGTCCTCCTGTAATTGTTCACATTCCTCCTGCGACTTGACGACCCTGAATAATTTTGTGTCATCGGCGAATTTAATTACCTCACTAGTTATTCCCATCTCTAGGTCATTTATAAATACATTAAAAAGCAACGGACCCAGCACAGACCCCTGCGGGACCCCACTAACTACCCTCCTCCACTGAGAATACTGGCCACGCAATCCTACTCTCTGCTTCCTATCTTTCAACCAGTTCTTTTTTTTTTTATTCTTTTATTTATAAGTTTCAATTTTATATTCATGCATTACACAAAAAAAATATATGGAAATATAGAAATGTACAAATTTTGCAATAAACAAAGGTAAATATATCCACTAATTAGTCCCCAATATGATCCAAGTACAAAGAAATTAACAGAAAGGAAAAAGAAAAATTAGCAAAACAATGCTAGAAACAGAAGCATACATTTTGAACGCAGCCGATACATAGTATATATTATTCAAGTATTAATGAGTTCACTCTTTACTACAAATAAATTTAAGTAACTTTACTGGGTCAAAAAAAAGATAATTTGTGGAATTATATACTATCATACAACGACAAGGGTATCTAAGCAGAAAAGTACCACTCAAATTAAGAACTCTGGGTTTAAGCTGAAGAAATTCTTTCCGTCTTTTCTGAGTGTCCCTGGCCAAATCAGGGAATATTTGAATTTTTGCTCCCAGAAAGTTTTCATTGATATGGCGAAAGTATAATTTAAAAATATTATTTCGATCGAATTCGAGAGCAAACGTTACCAAAAGAGTTGTTCTCTCAGTTATAATATCTAATGAATCTTGAAGAAAGTCAGTTAAATTCATATCTGTAGGACCAGTGTCTTTTACGTTTCTAATACCCGATATATATTGAGCCCTAGTAACAGGTGGAAAATTATCTGAAGAAATAAGTAAAACTTCCGTTAGGTATTTTCTAAACATGTCCAAGGGAGAAATCATTGGAGACTTTGGGAAACCCAAAAGCCTCAAATTATTCCTTCGTAACTGATTTTCCAAGTATTCAGTTTTACGGGACTGGAATGCTTTATCTTTAGCAACCTCTGCTGAAAAATTTTTAAAAGTTTGTACTTCATTTTCCAGTACCTGGACTTTGGTTTCGATGGTCTCGATCCGAAATACAGCTTGTTCTTGTGTTTGTTTAACCTCCGCCATCTCTCCTCGCATACTGAGTAAATTTTGTTGAAGAGTGAAACTCATCCCTTGAATCGCTTCCCAAATAGTATCAAGGGTTATCACAGCTGGTTTTTTTATCCCTCGAAACACTTCGGCGGTTTCACCCCGCTGTGGAAGCGGTAAGGAAATTAAATTTTGTCCTCCCGCTTCTGATAGTCCCACAGGGGAAGAAGTGGCAACGGGGCCTCCAACAGACGCAGCCAGGGCCAAACCACTTCCGGGTGTACTTGGTTGCCGCTCCTCCGATGCCTCTCTTTCATCACCGGGTCGCGGGGGAGCTGTGTGGAGAGGGGGACTCAGCGTCGCTTCCTCTAAACTATGTTCCCGATCTTGTGGGTTTACTGAAGCGCTCAAGATGGATGCCGGTGCTCGTAGTACCATCGTATCGAGAGTCGCCTGTCGCATGGTTGAAGAGTCTTTGCGGCCTGAGGAGGTAGGTACCGCAGACTTTCCCTTCCTTTTCCCCATCACAGGTTCCAAGGAAGCCCCAGGATTTAGGCGTTCATCTGGTAGTCAGGAGCTAAACGAGCACACGTCTGTTCCAGACGCCATCTTGGATTCTATCCCCTTTCAACCAGTTCTTAATCCATAATAATACCCTACCTCCGATTCCATGACTCTGCAATTTCTTCAGGAGTCTTTCATGCGGCACTTTGTCAAACGCCTTCTGAAAATCCAGATATACAATATCAACCGGCTCCCCATTGTCCACATGTTTGCTTACCCCCTCAAAAAAATGCATTAGATTGGTGAGGCAAGACTTCCCTTCACTAAATCCGTGCTGACTTTGTCTCATCAGTCCATGTTTTTGTATATGCTCTGCAATTTTATTCTTAATAATAACCTCCACCATCTTGCCCGGCACCGACGTCAGACTCACCGGTCTATAATTTCCCGGATCTCCTCTGGAACCCTTCTTAAAAATCGGAGTAACATTGGCTACCCTCCAGTCTTCCGGTACTACACTCGATTTTAGGGACAGATTGCATATTTCTAACAGTAGCTCCGCAAGTTCATTTTTTAGTTCTATTAATACTCTGGGATGAATACCATCAGGTCCCGGTGATTTAGTACTCTTCAGCTTGCTGAACTGACCCATTACATCCTCCAAGGTTACAGAGAATTTGTTTAGTTTCTCCGACTCCCCCGCTTCAAATATTCTTTCCGGCACCGGTGTCCCCCCCAAATCCTCCTCGGTGAAGACCGAAGCAAAGAATTCATTTAATTTCTCCGCTACGGCTTTGTCCTCCTTGATCGCCCCTTTAACACCATTTTCGTCCAGCGGCCCAACCGACTCTTTGGCCGGTTTCCTGCTTTTAATGTATCTAAAAAAATTTTTACTATGTATTTTTGCTTCCAACGCTAATTTCTTCTCAAAGTCCTTTTTTGCCCTCCTTATCTCCGCTTTGCATTTGGCTTGGCATTCCTTATGATCTATCCTGTTACTTTCAGTTGGTTCTCTTCTCCACTTTCTGAAGGATTGTTTTTTGGCTCTAATGATTTCCTTTATCTTACTGTTTAGCCACGCCGGCTGACGTTTAGTCTTTTTTCCCTTTTTTCTAATACGTGGAATATATTTGTCCTGAACCTCCAGGATGGTGTTTTTAAACAGCATCCACGCCTGATGCAAGTTTTTTACTCTGCGAGCTGCTCCTTTCAGTCTTTTTTTCACCATTTTTCTCATTTTGTCGTAATCACCTTTTCTATAGTTAAACGCTAGCGTACTTGATTTCCTAGTTTCACTTCCTTCAATGCCAATATCAAAACCGATCATATTATGATCACTGTTATCAAGCGGCCCTCGTATCGTTACCCCCTGCACTAGATCATGAGCACCACTAAGGACTAAGTCTAGTATTTTTCCTTCTCTTGTCGGCTCCTGAACTAGCTGTTCCATGAAGCTGTCCTTGATTTCATCAAGAAATCCTATGTCCCTTGCGTGTACAGATGTTACATTAACCCAGTCTATATGCGGGTAATTGAAATCCCCCATTATTATTGTGTTGCCCAGTTTGTTTGCGTCCCTGATTTCCTTTAACATTTCCGCATCCGTCTGTTCGTCCTGGCCAGGCGGACGGTAGTACACTCCTATCACTATTCTTTTCCCCTTTGCACGTTATACCTCCTCCAGTCAATTCCACGGAGGAGGACCCAGCTTTTACTTATGGATACAGAGCAAGAAATGAAGAAGAAAGGAGGAAAGTAAAGAAATAAATAGAAAGGAAGCCCTGGAAATGGTGTTAAGAGAACAGATAGAGAGCAGCAGAATCAGAGACTGGGACCAATATGGATAGTAAAACAAAGTCACCAGACAACAAAGGTAGAAAAAATAATTTTATTTTCATTTTAGTGTTTGGAATATATCCAATTTGAGAATTTTACATTTGCTGTCTTATTTTGCACTGGGTATACTGGAGCTGTAACAGCTTACAGAAATTATTTATAATGAAAAAAATCACGTTATTTTTTTTCTACTATACTAGTATAATATTTTCAATGATGTCTGTTTATATGCGCCATGGCTGGTATAAGGGGTGTGGATAACGTGGGTGTGGCTATCATAGGGGAGGAGCCATATGTGGTGACGCCGCCCATAATGAGTACCGGCACCTTTTTTTTTTTCTACAAAAAAAGCATTGGTGTTTGGGCATGTGCAGAAGGCACAATCCTCCTGCAGAAGTTGTTTAACTGGTCCGGGCTGGCAAAAATAGCCCGTTGCTGTCAAACATACCAATGTAAGGGGTCTGATGGACCTCCCGACTCCCCAAACCCCCACCCCAGACAAAGAGGGCTAGAGGGTTGGAGGTCCAATGAAGCTCTAGCCCTCTACCCTGGTAGTCTAGCATACCTGAACTCCCGTACCTTGAAGACGAAGGAGAGAGTAGCACTCCCTCCCCCTTCCAGCACTATCTCCAAAATGGTGATGCCCTGCTCTGCCCAGTGTATCCTGTGATGGATTAGGCAGGGCTTCCCTACATTATAATGGAGTTTCTCCCTTATCTGGTAGGGAAGATCCGCCCAGAGCATTGCACTGCCATTTTGGAGGTGGCACTGGAAGGAGGCGGGAGTGCTACTCCCTCCTCGGTCATTTCAAGATATGGAGGGGGGTTCAGGGATGCTAGACCACTGGGGGGGTGCGGGAGGGCTTCCGGTGGGCAGGGCTTCTTCTGTCTGGGGTGGAATGGAGAGGCCTGCTAGCATTCAGATGCATGCTGGACAGGGCTCCCCATTCCTCCCCAATGCTCTGCAAACCCTAGCACTAGCTCTGAGCTGGTGTACGGTTTGCCGTGGCAGCAGCTACCTTGTTTGGCATGCTGCCTGCTAAGTAGTGGGGAGGAATAGTTAATGCCCTGTTTAGCATGCATTTGCCTGCTATTTGCAGTCAGAGCCGGAGTGCATGTTTTCACGCACTCGCCGGCTCTGATCAAGGGGCGGGAGCAAACAGGTGCTAATATGGTTCTGCCTCTAGCAGCCATGTTTGCTTCTGATCATCAGCCTATCCATGAACCTGGAAACCAAATCAACAAATTAAACAGTAATAAATCACCTGGACCAGATTGTATACACCCCAGGGTACTGAAAGAACTAAAACATGAAATTGCTAATCTGCTGTTAGTGATCTGTAACCTGTCATTAAAATTATGTGTAGTACCTGAAAACTGGAGGGTGGCCAATGTAACAGTGATTTTTAAAAAGGGTGCCAGGGGTGATCCGGGAAATTACAGTTCAGTATGCCAGACTTCAGTGCCAGGCAAAATAGTGGAAACTAACATGGATTAATGGGACAGAGTCAGCCAAGGTTCAGCCAAAGGAAGTTTTGCCTCACCAGTTTGCTTCATTTCTTTGAAGGCATGAATAAACATGTGGATAAAGGTGAGCTGGTTGATGTAGTGTATCTAGATTTTCAGAAAGCTTTTGACAAAGTTCTTCATGGGATTCTCCTGAGAAAATTAAAAAGTCATGGGATAGGAGGCAAGGTTCTGTTGTGGATTAGGAATTGGTTAATAGAAAACAGAGAATAGGTTTAAATGGCCATTTTTCTCAGTGGAGGAGGGTGAATACTGGTGTGCTGCAGGGATCGCTACTGGGACTGGTACTATTTATAAATGATCTGGAAATCAGAACGATGAGTGAGGTGATTAAATTTGCAGATGACACAAAACTATTGAAAGTTGTCAGAACACATGTAGATTGTGAAAAATTGCCGGAAGACCATAGGAAGCTGGAAGACTGAGCATCCAAATGGGAGATTAAATTTAATATGGAGAAATGCAAAGTGATACATATTGTGAAGAATAATCCAAATCATTGTTACCTGATGCTATGGTTCACCTTTGGAGTCAGCATGCAAGAAAAAAGATCTAGGTGTCATTGTAGACAATACACTGACATCTTCTGCCCATTGTGCGGCGGTGGCCAAAAAAGCAAACAGGATGCTAGGAATTATTAGGAAAGGGATTCAGAGTAAGACCAAGAATATTATAATGCTTCTGTATTGCTCCATGGTGTGATCTCACCTTGAGTATTGTGTTCAATTCTGGTCACCGTATGTCAAAAAAGATATAGTGGAATTAGATAAGGTTCAAAGAAGAGCAACCAAAATAGAACTTGATATACCGCCTTTCTGTGTTTTTTTTTTGCAACTACATTCAAAGTGATTTACATAGTATATGCAGGTACTTATTTGTACCTGGGGCAATGGAGGGTTAAGTGACTTGCCCAGAGTCACAAGGAGCTGCAGTGGGAATCAAACCCAGTTCCCCAGAATCAAAGACCACTGCACTAACCACTAGGCTCCTCCTCCAATATGAGGGGAAAGCTAAGGAGATTAGGGCTGTTCAGCTTGGAAAAGAGACAGTTGAGGAGGAAAATGATTGAGGACATCAAAATCCTGAGTAGTGAATCGATTTTTCATTCTTTCAAAAAGTACAAAGACCAGGGGGACACTCAATGAAATTATATGGAAATACTTTAAAGGCAAATAGGAGGAAATATTTTTTTCACTCAAAGAATAGTTGGTCTCTGGAACTTGTTGCCAAAGGATGTGGTAACAGTGGTTGGCATTTGTGGGTTTAAAGAGGGCTTGGATGAGTTCCTGAAGGAATGGACCATGGTCTGTTATTGAGATGGACACTGCTTGCCCTTGAATTGGTAGCATGGAATGTTGCTAGTAATTGGATTTCTGTCAGGTACTTGTGACCTGGATTGGCCACTGTTGGAAGTAGGATTCTGGGCTAGATGGACCATTTGGTCTGACCCAGTATGGCTATTCTTGTGTTCTTAAGAAAAGTGTAGAGAACAGAGGGGAAGTGGAAGGAGAGACTGCTCCTCTTCCCACAGCTCTTTAAAATTCACCTGGGGAACGGGAATGGGACTTGATTTATCACTTTCATGTTGTTTTTGCAACTACATTCAAAGCTTACATATTATATACAGGTACTTATTTTGTACCTGTGGCAATGGAGGGTTAAGTGACTAACCCAGCGTGACTACTACTACTACTACTACTACTAGTCACAAGGAGCTACAAGGGGGAATTGAAATCCTCTGCACTAACCACTAGGCTACCCCTCCACTTCTACATGTGAGCTCCTGATTTTCACCAGTAAGAAGCAGCTAAGCTCCAGACATGGATTTTATTATTCATGTTTCAAACTCAAGTTAAAGTTTAGATGCAGAAAGTATTTCTCTGCACCAGAGGTCTTACAGTCTAAGGCTAGATTTACTAGAATGCGTTAAAACATGTTAATGCACTTTAGAGTTTGTTAATGCAATTTAATCCACAATCCTTTATTGTCATGGGATCAATTTACTAACTCCCTAACTCCCCATTTTAAAAAGCCACGCAGCAATGCCACTAGCGCAGCTTTGTAAAATGTGTGTGTGTATGGGAGGGGGGAGGGAGTCTATAAACTTTCTTAATTAAATTTCTGACTAGCACACAAATCTGAGCATGCAAGTTATAGGTTAACGTTAGTTGTGCATTTTAAAGAATTTGCACTTAGTGTGTATCACCCTGGCGCCTAAACTTCAGTGATTTCTGAGACTTTAACCATAAGTGCATAACTTGCAAAAATGCATATTTATTTATTTGTTGACAATTTTATCCCACATATCCCAAGATGTGCTCAGGTTCAATGTGCCTTATCAGAAAATCACTTTAGAACAGCTCCACAGATACCATAATGATCCAAGAGATTTAATAGGATCTTATGATCAATAGTGTCAAAGGCACTAGGCATATTAGTACATTAGGACTTAGGTTTGTACAGAGGCAATGGAGGATTTGCTCAAGGTTACAAGAGGTATAAGTTGGAGAAGTAGAATTTGAACTCGGGCCTTGCCTGCTGCTCTAACCATTAGGCTCCTGCTCCAGTCCATAATCTACTACTACTGCTTAACATATCTAGAGCGCTACTAGGGTTACGCAGCGCTGTACAGTTTAACAAAGAAGGACAGTCCCTGCTCAAAGGAGCTTACAATCTAAAGGACGAAATGTCAAGTTGGGCAGTCTAGATTTCCTGAATAGAGGTATAGTGGTTAGGTGCCGAAGGCGACCTTGAAGAGGTGGGCTTTGAGCAAGGATTTGAAGATGGGCAGGGAGGGGGCCTGGCGTATGGGCTCAGGGAGTTTATTCCAGGCATGGGGTGAGGTGAGGCAGAAAGGGCGGAGCCTGGAGTTGGCGGTGGTGGAGAAGGGTACTGAAAGGAGGGATTTGTCTTGAGAGCGGAGGTTACGGGTGGGATCGTAAGGGGAGATGAGGGTAGAGAGGTAAGGAGGGGCTGCAGATCGAGTGCATTTGTAGGTTAGTAGGAGAAGCTTGAACTGTATGCGGTACCTGATCGGGAGCCAGTGAAGTGACTTAAGGAGAGGGGTGATATGAGTATATCGGTCCAGGCGGAAGATAAGATGTGCAGCAGAGTTCTGAACGGACTGAAGGGGGGATAGATGGCTAAGTGGGAGGCCAGTGAGGAGTAGGTTGCAGTAGTCAAGGCGAGAGGTAATGAGAGAGTGGATGAGAGTTCGGGTGGAGTGCTCAGAGAGGAAAGGGTACATTTTGCTAATGTTATAGAGGAAGAAACGACAGGTCTTGGTTATCTGCTGGATATGCGCAGAGAAGGAGAGGGAGGACTCCGAGGTTGCGGGTCTTCTGCTGCCTGATTGGCACTCACTCTTACTTCTGCAGTGGGACACTTTTACTGCTGAGAGGCACCTTCCATACTCCTCCAGATTATGGCTAAACTCCCACCAGACTGATACCGTTGATTTTATTAGGATTTATTCACTCAAGGCTGTGTACAGTAAGAATAAATCAAACATGAGCAAAAGAAAATTACAGCAGTAAAAATATTCAAATAACAATACAAAGTATAGCATAGTATACTACCTACAATGTCAACTCAATAAATAATAGAACATTTTAATTGACAGTGTAGGGTATAAGCAAAGATGGAACATATAGATAAGTAAGAAGGTAAGAGGCGTTAGAAAGGAAGGTGACTAATTTAAAGACAGTTGTACATGAGGTCAGAGTGATGGTTAACATACAGATAGGTAAGACAGTAAGAGGATATTAGTGTGCACACCCTGATAGCATAGGCGCCAGCTCTGTGGGTGTCAGTGGGTGTTGAGCAAGCTTCTTCATTGTGTCCAGAGAGAGGTAATTTGTTCTGTACTTAGCACCATCCAATCATTTTGAAATACTGGTGCCTATGCCTTATAGCAGCGGATCTCAACCCAGTCCTCAGGTATACCCACCAGTCAGGTTTTTAGGATATTCACAATGCATATGCACGAAATAGACTTACATACCAAGGATACAGTGCACGCCGATCTCTCATGCATTTTCATTGTGAATATCCTGAAAACCTGACTGGCTTGGTGTGTTCCGAGGACTGAACTGAGAAGCAGTGCCTTATAGCTTTCCTACTCTGAGACCGCATGAAGAAGGTTGCTGGTTCTGCTTTTAAAAAAAACCACCCTGGCGCACTAAACATTCAGTGATCCAAAATAAAAGCAAGAAATAGATCAAGTGTTGCAAATGAATGGCAAGTGAGACTCTCCAGCATTACGTCTTGATAGCAGGACTGTCACAATGGCTGCGCAAGCAGAGCAACCACCTGGGGTGCTACTTAAAAGGGCGTATCACACTGACATTTTGATTAAATCTGTAAGTCTATGAGCATGCAGGCACAAAATAAACCCTTGCTCTAGCAGATGGTTTGTCCAGTGACTGCTCTGTCAATGGGATATAGTTTTGAAAATGAAACAGACTGTTAAAATGTGTTTACATTTTTGAAACTTATTTTTCAGAACAAAATATTTGTTAAAGGTAGTGGGAAAAAAAAAAGGAGCCAAAGAACATAAGAAAAGCCATCCTGAATGAGACCCAGGCCCCACATCTTGTGTCTGACAGTGGTCAGACCAGGCCACAAGTACCCAGAAGATCTCCAAAAGTAAATCTATTGGTCATAGTTCATTTCAAGGATGAATGGCTCTCCAAATAGTTTCTGACTAAACTTTTCCTCCATAAACTTGTCCAAAGTCTATTGAACTCCACTGTGAAATCACCTTGATCACCTTCTCCTGCAGCAGATTTCACAGTTTAATTATCTTGGTTATTCTCAGATTAATTAATAAAGACAAATATACTTATTTATGTGCCACTTAAAAAAAACTTTCTAAGATTTGTTTTCAATCTGCTGGTTATTAGTTTTACAGAATGCTCTCTTGTTTTTATGTGTGAAAGGTTAAACAACTGATTTTTATTTAACTTTTCTCATTTTCCCTCAATCTTCTTTTCTGTAAGCTGAAAAGCCCTAAACTATTTATGCTTTCTTCATAAGGGAGGTGTTCATTCCCTTTATATTTTTTTGTCTCCTTTCTCTGAACCTTTTCTAATTTAGAGATATCTTTTTTTTGAGATGGACCTATCAGAACTGTACAATATTCAAGTTGCGGTTTCACCAGGGACCAATACAGAGGAAAACTGATATACTCAGTTTTGTTCTTTGCCCATTTTCAAATGATTCCTAACATTTCATCTCAATATTCAGCCAATGTGGTCAGCATTTTTTTAAAGGACTGACCATTGCCAGTTAAATTAGACATGGATATTCAATGTCAGGCCACATCCAGGCACTGGCATTGAATATCTTGGAATAACTGATATGTGTTGACCTTCGGCACTTATGTGGGGTCCAGCTGATGTTCAGCTGAGGCCCACAAAAGACACTTGGGGCTAGATTCAGTAAATGGTGCTCAACAATTGGCCCCGAAAAAAAAAATTGGCGCTCAACGTTATTATATAATGGGCACTCACAGTTGAGTGCCAATTTTGGCAGCCAGTTTTGGGAACCAAAACTTACACCTGTGGAAACCAGGTGTAAATCATGGTGCCAAATTTGGATGCACACCCCTGTGTGCCAATTTTAGGAATGCACCTGATCCGTCCATGTACCTCACATGGCTACATCATATTTTGCATTGTGCACTATGAGATTTGGGTGCAAATCCAAATTGGTGGTAATTAGTACCAATTAGCAAACAATTATTAGCACTAATTTATTTATTTATTTATTTCTTAATTTGGATTTATTTACCGCCTTTTTGAAGGAATTCACTCAAGGCGGTGTACAGTAAGAATAAATCAAACATGAGCAATAGACAATTGCAGCAGTAAAAATATTCAAATAACAATACAAAGTATGGCATAGTATACTACTTACAATGTCAACACAATAAGTAATAGAACATTTTAATTGGCAGTGTAGGGTATAAGCAAAGATGGAACATATAGATAGGTACAGTGGCGTTCCTAGGCTGGCTGACACCCGGGGCAGATCGCCGATGCGCCCCCCCCCCCCGGGTGCAGCACGACCCCCTTGGCAAAATTACACCCCCCCTAGGTGCAGCGCGACCCCCCCAGGTGCATTTTTACCTGCTGGGGGGGGGGGGTGCCACGCGCCTGTTGGCTCCGAGTCCTCTCGTTCCCTGCTGCTCCCTCTGCCCCGGAACAGGAAGTAACCTGTTCCGCGCAGAGGGAGCAGCAGGGAGGGAACGAGCGGACTCAGAGCCAACAGGCACGCGGCACCCCCCCCAGCGGCGTGCACCCAGGGCAGACTGTCCCCACCCCCCCTTGGTACGCCACTGGATAGGTAAGAGAGTAAGAGGAGTTAGAAAGTAAGGTGACTAATTTAAAGAACGGTGCACATGAGGTCAGAGAGATGGTTTAGTGGTTGCACATCTTGGTTCATCCCCCAAATATAGGGGCCTTTTTACTAAACTGTGGTAAACAAATGCTCAATAAGCGGATCTGTCCATTTCCTCCAATTCTGATCCCCCTCCTAACCCCCTAAAAGCATAGACCCTTCTTGACCCCACCCCAAACAAGATTGTACTGTATTAAGGGCAATTTTCCCTCATATGGAAGGCTGACTCCTAGCAGTAATACTATGAGAGTATTACTACTACTACTTATCATTTCTATAGCACTACTAGCCGCACGCAGCCCTGTACACTTGACTACTGCTAGAGGTCACAGCTGCCGTTATGCACCAGCGTGAGCAGGAATGATTGGGGTTTGATTCAACGCAGCCTACCACCTTAAAACACCAAGGATGTTATGGTAAGTCCGGGGGGGGGGGGGGGAGGGGATAAGGGATCATCATGAGAGCAATCTTATCCCCCCCCCCCCCGGGCTTACCATAACATCCCTGGTGTTTTAAGGGGGTAGGCTGTGTGGAATCAAACCCCAATCATTCCTGCTCACACTGGTGCATAACGGCAGCTGTGACCTCTAGCTAAAACAGACAGGAGAAAATATGTTTTTATTCAACCTATATTTCAGCTCTGGAACTCACTGCTGGAGCAAGAGGTAAAGAAATTCCTGGAGGAAAGCAGCTGCTTATCCCTGAGGTTAAGTAGCAGGGAATCTTGCCACTTTTTTGTGACTCTTCCAGGTACTTGTGTCCTGCACTGGCCACTATTGGAAACAGGATATTGGGCTAGATGGACCCTTGGTCTGGTCTGACCTAGTAGGGCAGCTCTTTATCTTTATGTTATGCAGGTGCAAGTTGATATTCAGTGTTGGTTCTCACCTAGCTAAGGGGCTCTTTTACTAATGTGCGACGAAAAATGGGCTGCGCTAGTGTAGGTGCATGTTTTGGCCGCACGCAGATCCATTTTTCAGCACAGCTGTAAAAAGAGCCATTTTAAAATTTTTGCTGAAAATGGACGTGCAGCAAAATAAAAATTGGCACATGTCCATTTTGTGTTTGAGACCTTACCACCAACCATTGACTTAGCGGTAAGGTCTCACGTGAGATCACTGCCCAGTTTCTGCCGCGTGCCAGAAACGCGTCAAAAATGAAATTACTGCAAGGGCCACGCGGTAGCTGGGCATTAACTGCAAATTGGAGTGCGTTGGGTGAGTGTAGGTGCCTACGCGGATTAGAAAAATGGCCCCTAAGTGACTAAAGTTAGGATAGCCTTTTGTGCAGTCCTATCTGGTTGCTTACCTGTGCGGGCACTGGCAATGAATATCACTGACACCTGCATAACTCCCAGCTCCTCCCTGACTCCACACTGGACCTCCCCTCCGGTTAAGCCAATTCTCCGTGGCATTGCCCAGTTAAGTGCTGCTGAGTATGGGTGGCCAGGCTACTCAGCATGGTTTAACCAGGCAGGAGCCTTTCCTGCCAGTTAAGTCCTTTTGAATATCAGGTCCTTTATTTGCTTTTTTTTTTTTTTTTAAGCAGCTGTGGCGCACTGCAATGAAAATTTAAATATGTTGTTCACCTTGATTCCAAAATCTTTTCTGGCTCCCCTGTTACTACCACTTTTTTAATTTCTCCAGTTTATAGTAATCACCACTGTACTTAAATTTAATTTACCTCCTTGAGGATTCTGTCTCTGCATGACACAAAAGACAACCATTCATCCCCAGCTACCTCTCAGCAGTTCAGAGCAAGCAGCTTTTAACACCTGAAATCTATTTTCTCCCTCTGGCTTCCCCTGCTTTTCTAGGCAACTATCCACCTCCATGGCATTTCACCGTACTTCAGGGTTTTCTAGACAGGAAGTTTCTTTCCCTTTATTTCCAAGTCCTAGAACAATTAACCCCTGGCCCAATTTGCCATTCTTTCCTTTTCTGGTCATATTTTTTAGGGTCCTAAGCCCTGTGATGATCACCCATACCATTCTCATTCTCTGTCCTATGTTTACCCACCTTAGGGGTCCTTTTACTAAACTGCAGCAAAAAGGGCCCAGCGATAGCGGCAGGGGCCCTTTTTACCACGCACCAGGGCCCTTTGTATTGCAGCAGGTAAAAAAACCCTAAACAAATGGCTATGTCGTACGCAGTGGGGAGCACTTACCATCACGCATTGAGGTGGCAGTAAGGCTCCTGCAGTAACCCAGTAGTAACCAGACAGTGCACGGTGAAGCCCGGTTACTGCTGGGTTAGCGCTGCACTACAAAAAGTTTTTTTAATGGTGCACCGGAAATGGCGCACATTGGGCCAGAGCTAGTTCTGGGATAGCATATGGTAAGCGGTAAGTGGTTGGGCTTACTGCCACTTCGTAAAAGGGCCCCTTAGCTCTGCAAGAAATTGGCAAAATGCGTACAGCTATGCTAAACAGAATTCCTAGAGTACTGATGGTGCATATGATCATGGAGTGTCCACTTTGGTCATCATTTTGGTCATTTATAAGCAATGATTGACCGCTTAGCATGATTCTATAGTTGATATATGCTTTCTAATGAATATAGCTATTTTGCAGTTAAGTAGGTATCAGTAACAATAATTGTAAACAGCAATAGAATACTACAGCAGGTTTTGTAACACTGTGGATTCATTTGAAACTGAATCGCTTGCTCGTGCTGCAGAATCCACTTATTAGCATGCATATGTAACACACCAGCACCATGGGAAAAGTGAGTTTAAAATCATAAATGTCAAGACATAATTAGCTGAAAGGTCAGATTTAATTACAGTTATTGAAACTACAATATACTAATTACAATTGCTATGTCAGAACATTTCTTACCACAGCTTGGATTGTTTTGTTACTCGTTCTGGCTTATGTATAGAAGATGCCTTTTGATAGGGCACTGGGTATGTTTTTTTTCATGAAGTTTAGTGAAAGGAAAATGCAATGGTCAAAACAGCAACATCTCTACATTTCTACTTTGTTCACGTCATCAGGGCCACCGAGAGACAAAGCTGGCGCCACCCCCACAGCAGCGAACGAACAAACTTCAGGTTCCTGCTGCTGCCCCCCTCCCTCCCACAGCAGTGAACAAGAAAGAGTGCTCAGCCAGTCACGGCTCCTTCTTCCTGCTGTGTCCCGCCTCTTGTGAAGTAACTTCCCTTTCCACATAGGCAGGACATGGCAGGGGCAAGGATCCGTGGCTGGCAGAGCTGTCTCTTTCGATCGCTGGTGCCAGGCCCTCCTTGGAGGCCTGGCACGGAGAACCTTGCCCCCCCCCCCCCCCCCGCCTTCTCCTCTCAGCAGCCTTTGTTCACATCTGATATTAAAGTGTTAACATCTTCTTAGTGTGTATAATGAAATCTACTGGGGTTATTTAATCCAGTGAGGAAGACAGTTTGTCTTAGCACTCTTTGCTTGTCCCTGTCCTTGAATTAGTTGCCTTGCCTGAGTGATTTCTACTTCTTCAGATCTCATCCCTTTTTTAAAAATCAATTTTCGTGATACACAACATAGGTAGGGTAGTTTTCAAAGGGTGCCCTCCTTGGAGGCCTGGCATGGAGAACCTTGCCCCCCCCCCCCCCCCGCCTTCTCCTCTCAGCAGCCTTTGTTCACATCTGATATTAAAGTGTTAACATCTTCTTAGTGTGTATAATGAAATCTACTGGGGTTATTTAATCCAGTGAGGAAGACAGTTTTGTCTTAGCACTCTTTGCTTGTCCCTGTCCTTGAATTAGTTGCCTTGCCTGAGTGATTTCTACTTCTTCAGATCTCATCCCTTTTTTAAAAATCAATTTTCGTGATACACAACATAGGTAGGGTAGTTTTCAAAGGGTGCCAGGGCAGCAGTGTTTTACTTATTGAAATAGGATTTTATAAAACTGTTTGCCTTTGTACATGTCACTAATGGGGATGATTTTAAAATTACCCTGCAGAAGTTTTAGAATTGCTCACAACTGGAAAGGCCATAGTGCAGGAAAGTTGACTCTGCACAATGAAACATTCTTTGGGATAAAACAGGTTTTGACTAGTGTAGCTTTTTTACGGACTACATTGCTTATTTACAAAGAAATGCAGTGGAAATATCTTAGGAAAAGAAGTATCTGAAGCCCACATATATATTTTGTCAAACCACAGAACATGAAGCACTAGTGTCTGAAAGGAAGAGGAAGCAAATTTATTTTGAGATAATATAAGCAGCATAACACAAATGCTATCTAACAACTCAGGTGTCCTTTTACTAAGCTGTGGTAAGCACTAATTTGTGCTTACAATAGCTTAAAATGCCTTACTGCGGGGCATACTCAGGTATCCCGGGGTAATTTTGACATCAGCACGTTTTTCCCACGTGCCAACAAATAGATTTTACTTTTTAGCGCTGGGTGCAGGTCAGGGGGAGAGTAGGCATGTTCTGAGTTAATCAGGGACACTAATAGGCTCATTTTCGAAAGAGAGGGATGCCCATCTTTCGACACAAATCGGCCTTATCCAGTATCTCTGTGATGCTGTTGTTGAAAGGTATATAGATGATGACATCGTCTGCATATATAAATGGGTTTAAACCCATTTGCCAAGTGGAGCCATCAAGACATTGAATAATATTGGTGATATCAGGGAACCTTGAGGGACCCTGCATTCAGGGATCCAGGAGGCTGAAAATTCATTGGACATCTTAACACAGTAGGATCTAGTTCTTAGAAAACCATTGAACTAAGCTGCTACTGTTCCAGTTATTCCAATGTTGTTGAGCAGGGCCACTAGTATTGTATGATCTACTAGGTCAAAGGCACTTGACATATTGATTTGTAGTAATAGTATTAACTGGTCTTGGCTTATTCTTCTTCTTAATTTTGTAATCAGGGTAGTTATGACTGTTTCAGTGCTATAGCATGGTCTGAAGCCTGATTGAGAACTGTGAAGGACAGAGTAGTGCATTAGGTATTCCATTAATTATTGTGCTATTAGTACCTCCATTGTTTTTGTCAGCAGTGGTATTGATGCCACTGGTCTGTAATTAG
This sequence comes from Microcaecilia unicolor, assembly GCF_901765095.1. Classification (NCBI taxonomy): domain Eukaryota; kingdom Metazoa; phylum Chordata; class Amphibia; order Gymnophiona; family Siphonopidae; genus Microcaecilia; species Microcaecilia unicolor. The sequence goes on from NC_044032.1 coordinate 525,194,268, forward strand.
TGAGTTCACTGATCTTTCTGGTGGTGGTTTTAGGAATTGGAGTGAGTATGATGTTGCCATCTGGTGGGTTTTCCATCATGTAGTTTGGGCAGCTAGTAGGCAATCGGCGAGTACATATTTTGCCAGCAGTTCTTAAACTCAGCTGGTTGTTGGTATCTTATAGGAGGACCATATTCTGTCTGCCTTGATGTGGTCCTCGTTGGTTTCACATTCATTTAGGAAATCTATGAGTGTTGTTTGTGTTGCAGCTAAGTTTGATCATATTTTTATTATTTTTTTCTTCAAAATATTGTGCAAGCTCATCTGCTGTTGGTCATTTTTTTGTTTGACATTAGCAGACCTTGTGTGTTCAATAAGTTTTTCATTAGTTCATATATATTTTTTTGTGTTTATCTCTTCTGGGCACAAATATGTGCTGTAGGATTCCACTTTGTCTCTTTTTATGGTGTGCTTGTACTTGCTTAGGGCTTTCTTCCATGTAGTTTTGTTCATGTTTGATTTGTTTTTGGACCATTTTCTTTCCAGTTTCCTACACAGTTTTTTTTTTCATCTCTAATAGTTCCTCTTTGAACCAGCATTGCGGTTGTCATTTCCTCTTAGTTTTCATTTTGAGTGGTGCTATTTCGTTTAGTGTGTTTCCACTTAGCTTGTCCCGGTTTCTCATGAAGTGAATGTTAGTAGGTATTACGTTTGTTTGGTCATTCATTACTGTTGACCAGAAGCTATGGTTGTCCACTTTTCCTCTGGTTAGGGCAGTGTGTGGTGTCCTCGGCAGTGGCATTCCTAGCCAGGATGGCACCTGGGGCGGATCGCCGATGCGCCCCCCCCCCCCTGGGTGCAGCACCCCCCCCCGGTGAAATGATACACCCCCCCCGGGTGCACGCCGCTGGGGGGGGGGTGCCGCGACGCATGCCTGTCGGCTCCGAAAAGTTTGCTAACTTCGCTCGTTCGCTGCAGCTCCCTCTACCCCGGAACAGGAAGTAACCTGTTGATGTTGGTGTACTTAACAGTCTGTAAATGTCAATGCGTTCTATCTTTTTTGATGTTGTGGCCATTGCGATTGTTATTTGTGCTTATCTTTTTGGTACTGGTTAGGGTGTTGATCTCTGGTTTGTTTTGGTTTTTATAGTTTAGTCTTTCCAGTTGGTGAGGGGGGCGTCATCTTGCTGTAATAAATATATGAATTTTGTTCTATTTATTGACTGAGGCGACTTGTACCTCCATAGTCTTATCATGCAGTAGAAAAACCATAATCTAATATTGTCCATAATGGGATATGTTGTGGGACTTGTGGTAAAGTACTGGTAATTAGGGGTTAATTGCCAGAGCCACCAGTGGTCTACCCAAGTCACTTAGAGGGGCAGAATCGAAAGGGACGCCCAAGTTTTCATTTCGATAATACGGTCGGGGATGCCCAAATCTTGAAATTTAGGTCGTCCTTAGAGATGGTCATCCTTAGACTTGGTAGTTTCTGAATTTCGGTGATAATGTAAACCAAGGATGCCCATCCTAGAACTGACCAAATGCAAGCCCTTTGGTCATGGGAGGAGCATTCATAGTGCACTGGTCCCCCTCACATGCCAGGACACCAACCAGGCAACCTAGGGGGCACTGCAGTGGACTTCAGAAATTGCTCCCAGGTACATAGCTCCCTTACCTTGTGTGCTGAGCCCCCTCTAAAACCCACTACTGCACACCACTACCATAGCCCTTACAGGTGAAGGGGGGGGGGGGGCACCTAGATGTGGGTACAGTTGGTTTGTGGTGGGTTTTGAAGGGATTACATTTACCACCACGTGTAACAGGTAGGGGGGGGATGGGCCTGAGTCCGCCTGCCTGAAGTGCACTGCACCCACTAAAACTGCTCCAGGGACCTGCATACTGCTGTCATGGAGCTGGGTATGATATTTGAGGTTGGCATAGAGGCTGGCACAAAATATTTTTAAAGCTTTTTTGAGGGTGGGAGGGGGTTAATGACCACTGGGGGAGTATGGGGAGATCATCCCCGATTCCCTCCGGTGGTCATTTGTTCAGTTCAGGCACCTTTTTGTGGCTTTGTCATAAGAAAAAAAAGGATCAAGTAAAGTCATCCAAGTGCTCGTCAGGGACGCTCTTTTATTTTTATTATGGGTCGAGGACGCCCATGTGTTAGGCACGCCCAAGACCCACCTTCGCTATGCTTCCAACACGCCCCCGGGATCTTTGGTCATCCCCGCGATGGAAAGCAGTTGGGGATGCCCAAAATCGGCTTTCGATTATGCCGATTTGGGCAACCCTGGGATAAGGACGCCCATCTCCCGATTTGTGTCGAAAGATGGACGTCCTTCTCTTTCGAAAATAAGCCTGTAAACTTGACTTTATTCTGCAGTTTTTTCCTGATGCACAATGGTGGAAATTGTGTATTATAAAGACTGAGACAGAACAGGCAACAAAAAATTTGTGACATGAATCTGATCTATTGTATCCGGGGGCTCCACAGTCAATTGGAGCTGGACACAGAGACCAGGAAAAAAGACTGTTTGCCTTCCTGTTATTAGGTAGGGTTTCTCTTTCAGGCTGCCATTCTTTCACAGTCAGTCATGCAGCTATGAAGGGAGAGTTTAGGGTGGGCTACAGGCCACAGTGTAGCTCTCATGTTCATGGATTTGACAATTTTCTTAGTTTGCTGCTTGAAGGAAGGTTACAAATGCAGACAGTTCTCTTTTTCAAATAAAAGTAATTGACCTTAAGATTGGAATGCAGCTATGTTGTCACGTCTCACCCTATTTCCGGTGGTCAGCTTCTGAGCTGGCTTCTGTCTGTTCTTTCTGAGTTAGTTCTGTCTCTGTGTGCTGGCTGCATTGAACTGTCTGGTTATTGTCACCCATTCCAGATTTCAGCCCAGTCCGGTCTGGATTGTTTTGTTTGAACCTACACAGCACCCGTAGTTGCCTGGTGATTGCTGCAGTGAGCCTCAGCTGCTGCTGGGCTTATTAGCCATTTTGAAACTCTCTGCCTTGCCTTTGCATTGCCTAAGGCCCTGGTATGTTGGTGCTTGTTGCACGTCCGCCTAGTTGAGTTTCTTGTTCTAGTTCCCTGCCTGATTCTAGTTTAGTCTTTGTGTAGCTTAGCTTGTACTGTCCTAGACTTGACTCTTGTTTGTATTTCTGTGTCTAGTTCTTGGTTCTCTGTTTCTGTTTAGTGGCTGCATTGGCAGCTTTTAGTCCTGTCTTGTTGTGTGTAGTCTGTTGGTATCCAGTCCTGCCTTGCCCAGTAAGTCCTGCCGGCCGCCTGCAGCCAGGGACTCAACTCCTGGTGAAAAGCGGCCAAGCGCAGGTGACATTTAAGTGCACCTGCTCTGCTTATTCCTGCTTGTTTGCCTCTGCTGCAACTCCAGTCCGGGGTTCCAGTCCTGTTCTATCTTGTCTCTGGTTTGGGGGTGGTTTTGCCTATTTCTGCCGCTCCAAGGGCTCACAAACCTAGTTCCTGCTTTGAAAACGTGACATATGAGAAAAAGCTAGTGCTTGTTTTAAGTCTCCACAAAACTTATGCACATTGTTATTAGGTATGTTCCTCTTTCAAGCTGTCGTTCTTCCTTAGTCAATCATGTAGCTGTGAAGGGAGAGTTTAGAGCAGGCAACAGGCCACAGTAGCTCTCATTTTTATAGATGCATCAATTTCCTTTGTTTACACTCTGAAGGAAGGTTACAAATGCACATGTTTCCGATTTGGAATTATTGCAGGCAATGGAGAGGGGAGGGGGGAAGTAAGCTGAGTAGGACAGGTATTTGTGAGACAAAGGTGAGTAATTAACGTTAAGCACTTCTTAGAATGCAGCTATAAGAAAAGCTTCCTCAATGCTTGTTTTAAATCTCCACAAAACTTAAATCTTGATAAATACATTTCTATATCTTTATTCATCTCAGAGTGTTGCTTCACTTTATTGTTTAGTTCTTTTTCTAAATGCACTTAAAACTGTCTTATTTAAGTCAGAATCATTGCTTTTCTTGAGGCTGTTGTATCTTTGTCCCCAGATTACTAGGGTGCTTGAAGATCTTTGATTTATTTGGCAAAATCAGATTTTTGTATTAAAGTAGGTGAGATTTCAGAACTTTCTATCTATTCAGTATATAAAAAAGCCAGTTTGTCTTTGGCAGCAATTTACAGGGGAGTATTAATTTCACAGAAGTTCTTAACGAGGGTCTGAGTCTGTTTGAAGTAGGAAAGTTGAGATTCTCTGATAGATATGTAGTTATTCAGTAGAACTGCTTATTCTATTTATATTTTGTACTTTTATATCTTGAAACAAGGTAAAATAGTTTTAAAGGCTATTGTTTGATATCTAGCAGGCACTTCTGTTCACTAGAGATACTGATCTAAAGACTGCATTTCACTTCTGTGAGATTATTTGGAAGTTTAATTGGAGGGGTGCTTCAGCAGGATCTTACAAATTTAAAGATATGAACTTTAACTCACGGAATTGCAGTTATGGCTTCATCATTATGCAGTTCCTGAATCCTGATGTTGTTTGATGATCCAGTTGATGCAGATGAAGATCACTGGAGGCTTTTTCTTTTGTTAGAATTATGGCTCTAAAATCATTTCAAAAGGTAAAGCATAAGCAGCCTAATTTACTAAATCATTTCTCCCATTTTTTGCTTATGGGAACAAACCTTAGTAAATCAGGACCTAAGTAATGTCATTCTTGCAATGTGCCTCGGAGAAAATTCCAGGCATGAAAGAAAAAGATATTAACCAGGTGATGTTCAGAATAACTGATTCAGGCATTGATGGTTTCCAAAGTTATATGCTTAAAAAGAGGGCATGATTTTGGTTTGATGTATATATATTTGGGACAAAATTCAGCTGAATGCATAGTAAATGTGGATTTTTAGGAGTTTGACAAGGTCCTTCATGAGCAACACTTGAAGAAATATAAAAGCCATGATGTGGACTGGGGACTAGTTAAAAGATAGATAAACAGAGTGACTGTGGACTGGGGACTAGCTAAAAGATTTAAAAAAGTACATAAGAACATAAGAATAGCCATACAGGGTCAGACCAATGGTCCACCTAGCTCAGTATCCTGCTTCTAACAGTGGCCAATCCAGGTCACAAATACCTGGCAGAAACCCAATTAGTAGCAACATTCCATTACCAATCCCGGAGCATGCAGTGGATTCCCACGTGTCAGTTTTCTCAATGGAGAAAGGTGAATAGTAGAAAGCAACAGGGTTCTAAACTGGATTGGCACTTTTTAAACATATTTATGAATGATCTAGAAACTGGAACAACAAATGAGGTGATCAAATTTGCAGATGACACAAATTTATTAAATCACAAGCAGATTGTAAGAAATTGCAGGAAGACCTTATGAGATTGAGATGCCAAATAGCAGATGAAATTTAACGTGAACAATAAAGTGATGCACATAGAGACATATAACCCACAGTATTAATATTGTTAAGACTTGGCTTACACCTTTTTGACTAGTAGATCAAAACAAGTTACGTTCAGGCACAGTAGGGCTTACAATCTAAGTCTTTACCTGAGGTAATGGAGGGTTGAGTGACCTGCCGAAGGACACAAAGAGCATCAGTGGGATTTAAGCCCAGGCTTCCCTGCTTCTCAGCCTGTTACTCTGACTATTAGGGCCTACTCCTCTACTCAAAATGATAGATACATGATGTTAGGTTCCACATTATGAGTCATCACCTAGGAAAATGACATGAATATCATTGTGGACAACTGTGTAAACTGTTGGAAAAATGTGAATGAAAATATTACCTCTGTGGAAGGGCAGGGCTTTCTTGAAGCTCCCAAATCTTTCCTAATTCATAGGGGGCTGGAACAGCCTTCCCTCACAGCTGCAGTCTAGGTCCAAATCTAGATGTAGGCTGGCTGACTGTTATGAGAGGGTGAAAGAGGAGCAGTAATACAAGTGATAACTATCTTAGAATTTTGATGTTATAGACATCTTTTAACAGTTAGCTATGTAATTGTTTCAGTAATGCAATTCCTGAGTAATGCTCAGTCTCATAATTTTTGTAAGCCATACTGAACTCTTGAGGCATGTATGGGATATAAACGTAATGTAAGTGGCTACAATCATGAAGAGCCAAAAAGACTGCAGAAGAGATGGGCAGAGGGGATGGCCACAGGCAGTGAAGGAAACTCATGAACAAGCTCCTGTCCCCTCTGTGATTAAGGAGACAGGCTGCCCATTCCCCAGGGACAGTATTAGAAGCTGGAGACAGTGAGAGGCAGGGAGGCACAGGCAGTAGCCAGGGAAGTATCAGAAATGCTGCTGTGTCAAAGAGTCAGGGTCAGATGTTGCAGCCTCAAGCAAGGAGAAATGCTCCAGAGCAGTACCAGAGCCAGACCAAGGCCAGAGAGGATAAGGAGACGATCTAGTCTCTAGAAGAAGCCCATCCCCAACCCCCCAGGAACATGGGTAAAGAGGGTATTGTTCCATTCCCTTTGATGCCTGGAAGAGGGCTAAAGAAAGATTTCCCTGCATAAGAAAAAAGGGACACTAGATGACAATAAGAGGAATTTTATATCAAAGGAGCATGATCCCCCCCCTGAGGAAAAGGAGGCATGAGACCTAGCATCTCCTACTTGCAAAAGCCTCAAATACAAAACCTACTACACATACAACTTCTCCGTTATAGGTAGCCAACTCTGGAATGCCATACCTCGACACACCCGAATAACCAATGAACACCTACCCTTCCGAAAGCTGTTGAAAACTTACCTCTTCAAACAAGTCTACCCAAACAACCCTACTTAACTCTTGAACCTAAACCACACCACTAGCACTACCCACACTCCAACCCTCTCCCCACGTCTCTTCCTATTGTCCTACTCTACATAACTGGATTACCACTGTGACACTTTGTACCATAGTTTGTGTTCTCTATGCGGTACTTTGTACCAAATTTTGTAAGCTGCACTGAACCTGCTATCGAGCGGGAAAGAGTGGGGTATAAATGCTATAAATAAAAATAAATAAAAACAGGGTATTCTGAGGGTTGTGCAATCCGTGCGGCCATACAGGATGCAAGAGAAGTGGGGACACAAAAATCGCTCTCCCTCCAGGTCATTGCTGGAGGATATGGTGAAGCAGTTAGCATAGCTGTGTTTGAAAAAGGTCTGCATAAGTTCCTGGAGAAAAATTTCATAAACCATTATTAAGGTAGACTTGGAGAAAGCCACAGCTTCTTTCTGAGGGTAAGCATCATGGAATCTTGCTGTTTTTTGGGGGCTAGATTATTGACTGTGGGGAAACAGGATACTGAGTTTATTGGCCTTTTGGATTGAATCTCTATGGCAGTTATGCCTTTATATTAAGTTGTATATATGTGGTAACAGGTTAATAGTAGGAGTGTGCAGATACAACTTCAGCTACCCTGTTTGCCAGACTGAATAGATAATACCAGTCTTTACCTGCTGTCATTGCTATGTTAATATATTAAGTGAGCAGGAGAAGTGTTAAGTAGGCACATGTGAGCTAAGTATGCACCGGGTAAGTAACTAAATAGTTTAATGGTCAGTTGTGGGAAGGCGTGCGAGTTTTAAACCCAGAAGCCACATTTCATTATGATCAAATTCGAATACATCAGCACCATGGAAACCAGAATGCGGAGTACCCCAAGGATCACCGCTTTCACCGACCCTTTTCAACCTTATGATGACACCTCTGGCCAAATCCCTATCCAACCAAGGCCTTAATCCTTATATCTACGCAGATGATGTCACGATCTACATCCCGTTCAAACACAATCCAACAGAAATCACAAATGAAATCAATCACAGCTTCCAAATCATGAACTCATGGGCGGATGCATTTTAATTAAAACTCAATGCAGAAAAAACACAATGCCTCATCCTCTCATCATAATACAACACGAGCAAACCCGCCACCATAAACAACCCAAAATCTACTCTCCCTGTCTCAGATAGCTTGAAAATACTTGGGAGTTACAATTGACTGAAATCTCACACTAGAACCAAATGCCAGAGTTCAAAACCATCTCCCCAGTAATCTTCTCTCTGGGTTTCAACTTCTGAAAAGGGGTAAAAACTCTTCTCTTCCAGCAACCTTGTTTCTGGGTTTGCAAGAACAGGATTACAACTTATTTCCTTGCTTGAGCATTTGCCGAACCCCAAGATTTCCTGCTGATTCCAAAGACTTATTGGCACTCACAAAAGAGAAAAACATCTCAAAAGCGGCACAAAATGGCAGATGGACTTTTTCATAGGAAAACGTCCAAGTTATGATTTTTGAAACTCAGATTTGAGACAGTTTCTCCATAGTAAATCTCAACTAAGTCACAAAAGGTGCCATAACTGACCAGTTGACCACTGGAAGGATTAAGGCATGACCCTCCTCTTAATCCCCTAGTGGTCACTGACCCCCTCCCACACCCCTGACAGTAAAGAACAGGCTCTGTGTGAACTTCTGATATTGTCACCATTCCTATTAATGCAGCAAGCTGGTCCTAGGAGCAGGCTAGTGGTCAGTGCAGTGGACTGTAGAGAAAGGGACCCAGGTCCATATCCCACTCTAACTAGTACACTTGTGGTGGAAATTGTGAGTCTTCCAAAACTCAGAAAATACCAACGTACATATAGATAGGAGGCACCTGCAGATCTGATGTGTAGGTGGTATACAGTTAGGTACAGTAGGTATTTAGTTGTTCCTGGAGGGCCCACAACGCAAAATAAGGGTGTTAAGATGGGATTTTACCTGGGTCCCTTTATGTGAAGTTCACTTTACTGATTACTAGGCTGCCCCTCTGCTCTGCTGGGATGTCCGTGTGGCCAGTTTACTAGGAATGGTGCCACACAGCCATCCCTATGGCTTGTTTTTGTGCAATTTTCTCTAGGATTTTTTTTTTTAATGGTACCTATAGAAATACATATTGAGTACAAAATCATTTGGAAAAGAGTGATTTTCAAAATAAAAAATAGATGTATTTCTGGTTCGAAAATTCCTATGTTCGGGATGAGAGTTTTAGATGTGTTCAGTAAAACATTTTTAATTGGACTTGGGTGTCAAATTAAAAATACCCTTCTTTGTAACTTCCCACTGGCAGATTTTTAAAAGTAATTTACTTTCCCCTGCCAGCTTCCTTTGCCCTGTATATTCTGTGCACTACTTTAAGGATTAGCTTCATTTTTTCCCCAAACCCTTTTTCGTCTCTGTGCAATCAGAACACTTAAAGCATACATTTTATTCCCAAGTTTCTTCAGGATTTAGCTTACTTTCCCACTGTCTTTGCTCCTGTGCATCTTCCTGGGGAATTAGCTTTCCTCTAAGCCCTTTCTCCCTCTATCCAGAGTACATCCAAAGGGCAGTTTTACTTGCCAGCTTTTTCTGGCTCTATGCAGACAGCACTTGCCTCCTAGGTCTGGCTTCTCATCAAGTCTCCCCCTTCATCTGCTTCACATCTCCTTGGGCTGCTGCTTCTCTCTGTCTAGAGCTGCCTAATATACTGCTTACTTTGTGCACAGTGTCAGCCATGCCATTCTTTTGCTCTCTCTGGAGGACATCTAATGACTAATCTGCCCACTTGCAAGGAACAGTACCTGGTACTACAAATCCCATTATGCTTATCTGTACTTTGCAAGCTGTGCATTTAACTAACCTGCTGGGTTTTGTTTCCTGCCTGCTGTCCTCACAGGGCGTTTTCTTGTTCTAGCTCTTGGAGTTTTCTCAGGTCTTGGTAGCTTGACTTCCTAGATAAGAGCAGTTTTTCTTGGATTTTTCTTCCTTATCTGGGGATGGGGGAAACTGCTGGATTTCTCTTGCCTGTTCCTCTTTCTTTCCCCTCTCTTCTTAGTTTTGCTTGTCACAGTGGTTATTAGCTAATGTTCTTCTAACTAATGTAAATAGAGAGAGAGAGAGAGAGAGGAAGTTTTCAGTCATTCCTACCCCTGGAAATGGGCTACTTTCTCTCCCACCCTCACCCCATGGATGTATAAAATTATGCACATCATGGATCAATATGCATTCTTTTATAGGCATATATAGAGACTCAAACTCTGACATAGAAGGATTTTAGATTTATTAGGGACTGGGACCATATATGGCAATGATTCTCAACTCAGTCCTCAGGGCATACCCAGCCATTGGGGTTTTCAGGATATCCACAATGACTATGCATGAGATATAGCAAGGAGGCAGTACATTTAAATATATCTAATCATGTTCATTATGGATGCCTTGAAAATCTGGCTGGCTGGGTATGCCCCAGGAACAACTGATACATGTAACAAAAACAACCTCCACTGTAGTGATGACCCACATCTTTCAGTGGGCAGGGCTGCCAAGAGACTGGGCCGGGCCTGGGGTAAGGCCGCCCCCAGGGGCCCCCTGCCTCTGCTGCTGCCCCCTCCACCCCCCAGAGGTCACCGCCGCCGCTCCCCCTCCCCCCTCCACCCCCCCGAGGTTGCCACCGCTGCTCCCCCTCCACCCGCCCCCCTCCATCTGCCACCCTCTGTCTGTCACCGGGTCGGGCCCCCTGCATTGAAATCACAGCACCTCTCACTTCCGTGTGAAAGCGCTGCAGGCAACAGGGCAGCAGATCCCCTCCCTTCGGCCCTCCTTCCCTCCTTGTGTCCCACCTATGTGGAAGTTACATCAGACGAGGGCGGGACACAGGGAGGGAAGGAGGCCCGAAGGAGGTGATCTGCTGCCCTGCTGCCTGCAGCGCTTTCACACGGAGGTGAGAGGCGCTGTGATTTCAATGCAGGGGGCCCGGCCCGGTGGCAGACGGTCAACAGCGGAGGGCGGGTGGGACTGCAGTGCCAGGCCCCCCTTGGAGGCCCGGGGAATTTTGTCCCCCCTGCCCCCCCTCTAGGCGGCTATGTCAGTGGGAGTTAAAATAAAATGCTAGCTGAGAAATCAAATCATATATAGATAGAGGATGATGGACAGAAGCCAACTAATTGAGAAGAGAAACAGGAGTGTGAGAATCTCACAAGGCTGCAATCATACAGTAGATAAATGGGAGTAGGCTATAAGGTTATATAGAATGTAGACATGGAAAAATACTTGGAAAGTTCTGACAGCAATTGTTCACAGTCTATGCATTGCATAGGGCATTGCTGAGACCTCACTTAGAATACTGCATATAGTTCTGAAGGCCAATTTTCCAAAGGAGGTAGTGGAGAAAATGGCTTTGAAAATGGTGCAGATCTGCACCCAAAAACCTTCAGAGAGATGATGTTAGCATCCAAAAATGTAAAGCCTAGGGAAGAGGCGAGACATGAAAGAGACACTCAAATACTTAGAAGGTATTAATTTGTACAAATAAACTTTTTTGTTTCCAGTTGTAAAGAAGATCTGAAAAGATGAAAGCATTAAGCTGCAGCAAGCCAGGATCTTTTTATTGTCCTTCCTTCCATGAAATTTTAATAAATCACTAAGCAAACGAGGCTGGTGTGATAGAGTCATAACCTGCAAATCTCTGTCGGTTCCATGCCTGAATGATTATTAATGATGGCTATTTAATGCATTCATGCAGAAAGCTTCTAATTTACAACAAGAAAGTAACATTTTACACTTACAGATGACCTAACCGGCTAGGGGAGAGGGGGCAGCAGATGCTAATTGTCTCCTGTATGTGACTTTCTGGGATATATGTTAGCACCAAAATCTGTTAAAAAGAAAAGGCATGTTTTTGCAGTAAAAGTCTTGTATATTGTCCAGTAATAGGAAAAACTATTGCCTTTGTGATACATTTTGCATCAGCATACATCTCTACATCCTCAGCAAATACTTTTGAAAAGACATTGCTGAAAAAAGTTTGCAGGCTAATTGGTCAAACTAATAAAGATGTCTAAGGATCTGCTGAATCAGTTCCTAGAAGCTTACGTACATAAGAATAGCCATAGTGGGTCAGACCAATGGTCCATTTAGCCCAGTATCCTGTTTTCCAATAGTGGCCAATCCAGGTCACAAGTACCTGGCAGAAACCAGCCCAAGGAGGAGTGGTATTGGAACAAGTTGCAGAAAAAGTGTATCCCTGTAGAGAGTGACAGCAGGGGTGGAGTTTGGGTTTAATAAAAGGAGTTGTGGTGAGGTTCAAGATGTCTTTGGTTGCCTGTATTGCTCCTGTGTCCTGTTTGTCTATCCCCTCCCATCCAGTATTGTTCTATGCTCTTTTCTTCTCCAGTCCTCCCTCCCTTCCATGCTGCTTCTTCAGCCCTCCCTTTTCTCACCCTGCTTCTTCAGCCTGCTTTTTTTTTTACAGCCCTCCCTCTTTCCACTTCCAATGCTTATTTTCCAACTTGTTTTTTTTTTTCACAGCCCTCCCCCCTTCCAGGTTGCCTTTTTTCAGCTTGCTTTTTTTTCACAGCTCTCCCAGTTCTTGGGTGGCCCCCGCACTGCAGCACAGTTTCACTTTGGGGAAGACCTTACAGAGGCACTGCAACACAATTTAGGGAGAAATCTCCTAGGCAGTCCAGGGTCAGTGCACAGTATGGGCTCCAATCGTGGACTGTAGCAGGCTCCAAGGTAGAAGAGCTGTGTGGCAAGCACAAGGCAATCAACAGGCGGTTGGAAGTTATACGTGATATAACTTCCCTCTGTCTGCTGATTCAATGCCCGGGAAAAGATTGCTAGCTTGAATGGAACAGGTAGGGGCAGAACCAAGGGTGTTGACGTCACTTCCTTGGGTCAAAAGTGCCGGAATGCCATTCCACCCCGTTCCGGCACAAATTAAGCCCTGGTTATTTGATGTAAATCTATCATATCTGATGAGTGGCCTTTTTCATGTGTTGGAGAGATATCAACAAAAGGTATCTGTAGAAAATCTAATAAAGACTTAAAACTAATAACAGCATCAGATACATCTTCCAGATGAAGATTTACGTCACCTAGAATTAGCAATCATGGGGATTGGGCAGAAGCTTGTAAAATAAACTCAAATTTACATTTGAACATCCACCAAAATACCAGGACGTCTGTATAACAAATTCAGATCAGATCAGATTAGATCATCTTTCAGTTCCTAATGATTGCTTCCTGTCAGCCTTGCTCCCTAGCTCCCTGAGGAAGCGAAGTAAATCAGAAGTATGAAAGCTGCTTGACCTTAGATGGGTTGATTTTTGTATGAGAAAGTCATGATGTAAAATAGGTAAGGTCAAAGAGACAAAGAATGAATGCCAGCCAGAACAATTACTTCTTTCACCACTTACAGTTTATAGTTATAGTTTATTTGGATTTGTTATTCCGCCGTTAACAAGCAGATCACAGCGGTTTACAATTCTACAACCAAAGAAAAGATAGAGAGAACTCCATTGTGTATAGGAAAGAGATAGGACACTCAAACATGTCAAAAGGGGTGGGTATAGGAGCAGAAGTAGAAAAGGGAAAGAAAGCAAACAGAATTATAGGGCTAGTGTGGAGGGGGGGGATACAGACGTCTATTCAAGTAGCATCAAATGCTTGACAGAACAGCCAAGTTTTCAGGGCAGTCTTACATTTTTTATAAGACATCTCAGCATGAAGATGAAGTGGCATGGTGTTCCAAAGGGAAGAGGCTGCAAAGAAAAATGCTTGATGTCGAGTAGATTATAGTTGGGCACTTGGGGGCCAGGGATGTATAATCGATCGTAGGAGGCGTGTAGATTAATACGTCAGCTTCCTGGGCCTGCTGCTGCTTGCTTACTGTGTTGGCTTTTTGGGCCACTCTGCAACTGCTCTTGATTACCACAATAGTTGGTGGGGGGGGGGGGGGGAGGAGGAGGAATCGGAGGAAGAAGAAGAAGAAGAGTGATGGTGGGAAGGGAAGAGTGAAGGAGGGAATATGGGGGCAACAGTGTAAGGGAATTGAAAAACTGACGAGGTTGTGTGAGAAGAGGAGCGACAGAGCGAGTGAGAGGATTGAAGGTACCATGGAGTTTGAGTTAGGGATTTGCAGGTACAATGAGGTATATAATGAGGCGACTCAAACAAGCAAGCAAGGAGTAAAAGTGAGGAGATCATACCATGCGAAAGAAGGCAGAGAGTAGGCCATGCTTTAAAATTTCAGAACCTCCCACTTATCTAAAGAGACTAAGAAGGTAGTGTAGCCACTCTGCCCCATCTCCCATAGCAGAGGGACTAGCTGATTCCAGTTTGAAGAGGAAGCCTGTGCTTAACTTGTCAGAGAGGAAGAGAAGAAGAAGAGAGGGCATTTTTCCAGGGAGAAGAAATTATAGTTCTTTTAGTTGTATTTATTTATATATTCTACACTGCTTTGAATGAATATAGGTTCTGTGAAGTAGTTGATAAGACATTTAAAAAAAATAAATTAAAAAATTGGAAGCTTGAGGGCTATCAAGGTTTGGTAATTAAGAGTTGGAGGCTTGGAATGGAGGACTAGAATCACAAGGCAGAGATGAGTAATAAAAAGAAGAGGAAGAGAAAAAAAAAAGAGAAAATAATTAATTCTTTCTACCATTTTTCTCCTTTATACCCCAGTGATTATCCATTCTCAACCCAACCAGTGCTCAGTTCATAGCTACCTTTTGCATACCAGTGCTCTATGTGGGTAAGGAGGATGAAGAATGTGAAAGGTTTGTTTGCATATATAAATTGGCTTTTTGGAGTGTGACAGGTCACACCCATTCCTGGCCTTATTGTTTCTCACAGTTCACATTCACTTCTGGCCTACCACTTACCACCACTTTTTCTGCTTCCGTTTTTTCTACTTAGAAAACCCTGCCTTCCTCCCTTTTGCATCCAAACTGTCTAATGATGCTGTCATCTCAATTGGTTTGAGAAGAAGGAAGATCAATGCAATCTAGATCCACTTGAATCTGGATTCGACCCTCTACATTTTATGGAGATTCTTTTACCAAAGTCTATGGTGACCGCTTCATAGTCAAGACCAGATATATTTTATTAAGCCTCATTCATTTTAACCTATGTATTGTTTCTTCTTTTACATATTCTATCACTCTTTTAGCGTACACTCTGGTATATCTTCCTCCACCCTAGCTAATTATCAGTCGGTGTACCCCAGGGATATGTTCTGGGACTCTTCTCCTTTTTCTACACTCATTTCCTTTGGTTGTGTCTTATCTTACAAAACTTTTAGTGCCAGTTTTATTTGGGTGAATTCCAAATCATTATCTTACTGAATTACATGTTAGATATGAATACAGGAAGCATGTTAAAAAAATTAGGGCATCCATACTAAAGGGCCCTTTTACTAAGCCGTGGTAAGCATTAGTACATGCTTACCACAGCTTAAAAGGAGTTACTGTGGGACACGCTGAGGCATCCTGCTGTAAAATCCCAATGTGCACACACAAACCACATTCTAAATAAGGGGTCCTTTTACTAAGCTGCGGTAAATTGGGGCCTCTGCTAGTGTCAATGTGTGTTTTTGATGTGTGCTGAGGCCCCCTTTTACCACAGCAAGTAAAAGGCTGGCCGTTTTGGGGGAAAAGAAATGGCCGTGCGGTAAATGAACCACTTGCCACGTGGCCATTTCGGGGGGAGGGCACTTACCACCATCCATTGAGATGGTGGTAAGGGCTCCCATGCTAACTCGGCGGTAACCGGGCAGTGCTGATTACCGCCAGGTAAGAACTGTCACAACAAATATTTTAATAGTGTTGGAAAATGCACAAAGGGGATGGGAACTACTTCCAGGCTTCTGCTGTAGCCCACCGGTAGTTCTGGACTGGCATGCAGCAAGCCTTTTGCTACGCGTCAACCCTTTAATAAAAGGGCCCTTAAATTTCCTGAATTATTCTAGGTATGGGCGTGTCTGCACTCTGCAGTTGGAGAGTGGGTGTCGCTACAGCTACATTACTGCACGCTAACAGATTTGCATGGGATGAGCACGTGAGCCCTGACCACCTACAAAATGGGTGGCGGTAAGAGCTCTTGTGCTAATTTTTGTTAATGGCTGTAAGCTAATGACCATTAATAGGGAAAATGGAAAAACAACCACTTACCGGCTGTGGTACAAATGGCCTTAGTGTGTGGGAAAAACCCACATAAGGGTGCAGTAAGGCCATTTTTTTCTGCAGCTTAGTAAAAGGACCCCTAAATATATTTTAACATAACGCTGAAATGACTCAGTCCCTATATTGGTGATATTTTCAATAAGATTCTGGTAGCACAGTTAGGCAATTGCTGCTATAATAAACAATGCAGAGGCATTTGATACGACATATGTGGTATATACAGAGGGCAAAGCTGAGCAGATATTTCCTGTATGAAGAGAACACATTGAACTGAAAGATGCTCCAGTAGTAGATGCTATTACAAATAGAATCTGAGAACCCCTGGGTGAATCTTATTGTGGTCAAGGAAATAAAAGGAATGACATAAAATTCACCATTGCTATCTTTTTTTGACTTTACAAAAAGGTTTGTTTTGTTTTTAATACATAAGCATACAGATAAAATGTAATAAATGCTTTGATTCATTAGGTAATAAAGAATAAGTATTTTGTCCAATATCTCCATCACACTTCAGTTTTTTTTCTATTTGGTTTTGTGCTCAGGTTCTTCATGAATGAACAATAATTATTATGAGCTTGATTTTATATCTATATGTATATCTATCTAACTGTACCTATCTAGTCTCCTAAATGTGTGTGTGTGTCTGTCTGTCTATCTATCTATCCAAATATATTACCAAGAAGAACACTGTCATAAATAACTAATGAGACATGTTATAGCTCAGAAATTATGGCCTCTGAATCTTAAATCCCATTACACTTGCAGCAGTGTTACGTTCTCTAATGAAACCAATTGCTTTAATGGACACACATGACCTCCTAAGTAAATAAGAAGTGAGATGTCTGTTAGGGGGTCTTTTACTAAGTGGCAGCAAGTCCAACATGAGCTTACCGCTCACTAAACCGGAAGTATTGCCGGGCTACCGCAGCAGTCCGGTGGTAGTTCCCACTGGGTTAGCGTGGGAGCCCTTGCCGCCACCTCTGTAGGTGGCGGTAAGTGCTTCCCCTCAAAATAGCCATGCGGCAAGTGCTTTACTTGCCATATGGCCATTTCTTCTTTTTTTTTTAAACAGCTTTTTACCCACTGCGGTAAAAGGGGGCCTCAGTGCACATCAAAAACACGCACTGATGCCAGCGCAGGCCCCCTTTTGCCGCAGCTAAGTAAAAGGACCCCTTAGTTTCTAATTTAAACTGTGATTTCAGTGCTAAATTTTTTAAGACTTATAATATGGAAGAACAAAGTAATTCTTTTTCTGTGATTCATTCAAATCAGTCATTGAATATGTTGTTACCAGTAGGCAATATGTTTGAATATTTCATCAGAAAGTGATGGAGCACCTAATGTCCTCTGGTTACAATACTATTACACACCTGGCTCATTTCCATACTTCCAAGCCTCCCCCCCCCCCCCAAAAAAAAGACCTGAATATTGAACAATCATTAGGCTTTACAAGAATTCAATCCACATATCTTCAAAGTACCATGAGGGAAATGCTTTGCTTCTTCATCCATGCACAATGAATTTATACTAACTAGACTAAATTAATTAATTAATTAAATTAATTAATTGCCACGTTTATTTCTTTATTTATTTGGATTTTTGTTCACACCGTTTTCAGTAGTAGCTCAAGGTGAGTTACATTCAGCTACACTGGATATTTCTCTGTCCAAGGAGGGCTCACAATCTAAGTTTGTACCTGAGGCAATGGAGGGTTAAGTGACTTGCCGAAGACCACAAGGAGCAGCAGTGGGATTTGAACCAGCCATGGACTGAAAGTAATGACTCAGCCCCATCAAAACAGTAGGTTATTTTTTATGGAAATTTTTTTTAAAGTTTATTTATTTATTATTTAACATTATTTAAACAAGCATTTCACTTGCAATAGGAAAAATTCTGCTATATGATCTTATACAAAAAGAAGAAAAAGAAAAAAGAAGAAAAATAATTATAATAAATTATTTACATAGCTTCATAAAAGTCCACTAATGGAGTTCAAAAGTCCTATTCTGGAGAAAATAAAGGGAAAAATTTTCATTCTACTTTAAATTGAGATACAGACATGTTAGTGTTCAATTCTTCTAATTAGGAGCGCTTCTAGATGATATAAAAGAAGAAAGCTGATCTGGATCAAAATACACATACTTTACAGATTGATAGGAAATTACACATTTACATAGGTATTTGAGATAGAATGTAGCACCCAATTGCAATGTCTCTTGCTTCATTTGAATAAACTTTTTCCTACGCTTCTGGGTTTCCTTTGCAAGGTCTGGAAAAACTCTAGTCAGTAACCCACAAAAATTTTTCTCCTTATTCTGGAAGAATTTCTTTAGAATCCAGACCTTGTCTGAAGGTAATGCTGTTATTTGCTCAATGTCAGACATTTCCAGCAAAGCTGAAACATCTAAAGGTTGATTATTCTGATTTTCATTCCGTAGTTGATTTGCTGATCCTCTCACAGGAATATAAAAGGCCTGTGAGAAAGGTGGAATATCCTTTTCTTCAACCTCAAGAACTTCTTTGAAATAGTTTTTTAACATCTCTCTAGGAGATATTAGTGGTTGTTGTGGGAAATTAATAAAGCGCAAATTATTTGATCTCGAGAGATTCTCTAACATTTCTGATTTTCTTCTCAAATTGAGCATATCTTTAAGCATAGTCATTTGAAAAGTTTGCATCTGTATTTGTTCTTTTTCTTGTTTAACAACTGCCGCTTTAAGTGATGTCGTCTCGTTTTCAATTTCTTTCACTTTACCACATAAAACCACAACTTCTTCATTTAATTTCTTCATCTGGGGGCACAAAGTCTTCCCCAGTTCCGCAATTAACAGCCACAAACAGTCTAAAGTTACCTCTTTAGGTTTTTGAGAAAATTTCTCAAGTGTTAAATCTTCAACAGATTTTTGTGAAGCATGTGTCTCACCTTCAGCCTTCTCCAATATCCCCTCGTTGTTGTTGTCTCGCCGTGGAAGCAGATGGGGAGAGGAAAAATCCTCCCCCCTGTTTCTCCGCCACACCTTCGGCTGCTTCCCGCCCAGACTCACCCCGTAACACTCTGGTAATAGGAGCGGCGGACGCTGCTAGCGGTGAACTGCTCCACATTGGTTGAGGAGGAGGCGCCCTCACGTCGGGGCTCAAAGAAACTTCCAGCTCTAAGGGCTGCCCCAGTTCTCCAGTCCCTGGCAGCCCTAGCAAGCTGCTCTCCGACAACGTCGGCGAACGCTGAACTCTCTAATTTTTATGGAAATTGAGATGGCTTATGCTTAGCAACACCCAGCACCAATTTTTCATTTTAAATATACCTTTTTGTTGAATTATATACTTCAAATATTATTAATGCAATCATTTATATAGTACTGCACATGAAAATGTACACCAAACAGATTTACATTAAAACTCAGAAACAGAAAAATATAGACAAAGACCATATGGCCTATCCACTCTGCCCATCTATACCATCTATTCTCCCCATCACTTTCTTAGAGATCCTATGTACTTGTCCCAAGCTCTCTTGAATTCAAATACTGTTTTCATTTGCACCATTTCCACCGGGAGGCCGTTCCATGAATTCACTACCCTCTCCATGAAGAAGTATTTCCTCAGGTTACTTCTGAGTCTATCCCTTTTCACCTTCATCCTATGCCCCCTTGTTCCAGAGCTTCCTTTCAATTGAAAGAGACTTGCCTCCTGTGCATTTATACTGCCTAATTATTTACATTTCTCTATCATATCTCCCCTCTCCCACCTTTCTTCCAACTATGAACAATGTAAAACAGATAATGCTAGTGGGAAAAAAACATGAAATGTGATGTGAATGGACACTAGTGTGTATCAAAAATGATGAATAATCGAAAAAAAAAAATGAGATGAGTATAAAGTGAGTAAAAAGTAAAACTAAAATAGTGGTACTGACCTTGAGAGTGGTGCAGAAGTAGATTTCAGAGTGATTTAATACCGTACTGTTGGGCCTGTGCATCCAAGGCAAAGAAGTCTGAGAAAGTGTGAGTAGTGTACAAAACATAAGAAAAGTGTGCCAAAAGTAATGAAAAATGTGCTGAAAAGAGATTGAACTAGGAATAAAGGGAACAAAAGGGTAATCACTGGTGTAACACAGATTGTAAAAGTGAAACCATGAGTGCCATACTAGTTGTTAAAAAAATAAACTTAGAAAGCTAAGTATGAAAATATATTTTTGTCAGCCATGGAATGGCTACTGAAACTGAAAACACACAAGGTGTAAAGAGTCATATTTGGTAATATGAATAAACACCTGGAAGGTGGAGC
Source organism: Microcaecilia unicolor (assembly GCF_901765095.1). Classification (NCBI taxonomy): domain Eukaryota; kingdom Metazoa; phylum Chordata; class Amphibia; order Gymnophiona; family Siphonopidae; genus Microcaecilia; species Microcaecilia unicolor. Next base: position 525,214,506 of record NC_044032.1, read on the forward strand.
AAAATGGTTGTGATGAGGAGCCTATAGTGACAGCAAAGCGCTGAACAGTATAAACATGAGAAGAGAAAAAAATGCCCTCGCGCTCAAGAGAAAGTGCCAAAGAAACAAATGTTCCATAGAAATTTCTGTCACTGAAGTGCATGAAACTGGATATTGATGAAAAAAAGATGTTGTGCCATGTAGATTTAAAAACCAAAAAAGACAGTGTGAGAAGATGGTCTTGCAAAAAGATGTACAGGATAATCAAATTGGAAAAGTGTAGTATAGAATAAAGTGTTTATCCAAATTAACAATTATGACTTTCATATTTCCTTTTCTGAAAAAATACCTGTATACATTTTGGTTCCACCCAAGACCCACCTCTTTGCAATCTAAATGTAGTGTGGATTTATATGTGTAAATACCATCTTTCTAAAATTGGGTTTTACACATGTTTATGATATGCATGTGTCAGTGCTGGTATTTTCACATGCAAATCATGAATAGAGCTTCTAAAACAAGGGCACAGGCTAATTTGTTCACTAAAATCTTCAAAGAGAATTGCTCCTTTGTGTTATCTTTTCAGCATGCACTTTTCAACTTATTATTTCTTTTTATGTGACCCAGTTCAACAGACTGCACTGCTTAACTAGCACTTGCACAAAGTCCTACTGTCAGTTTTCAAGTTCCACTCAGTCTGTTACCTTGGCAACTGCACAACACAGTTCTATTCTGGTATAGTGGAGTGAATTAAGAAAAAGGGATGTAGCAAGAGAATAAACACAAGATACCATTCCCAGAATGTGTGGCTTTTTTTCATTTGGATTTGCTTACACCTTTTCAGTAACAGCACACGGTGAGTTATAGTCAGGTACACTGGGTATTTCTTTGTGGAGAATTCACAATTGAATTTTGTACCAGAGGTAATAGAGGGCTAGTGATTTGCCCAGGATTATAAGGAGCAACACTGAGATTTGAACATGTCACCTCTGGATGTCACAACTGGTGCTCTAACCATTAGGCTATTCCTCCACAGCTTTGACAGTAGCATTTGCAATCACTGTGCAATCTCTTTCAAAAGCTGATAACACCTTAGAAACTTGTGTTCTCTTTATTACACTATAGCCACTTTTGGCCCCTTGAACTTTAGACACTATCCCAATATCCTTTGCCAGCACTCTCTCCTATTCACCTTATCACAGGAGAGTTCTTAAAAATAGCCACAAATAGCAACTGACTTGCATTGATAAATTATTTTGAAAAAACAAACAAACAAAACCCAAACCAATTCAGAAATGTATAGAAATAAGTTTGTTGTAAAAATTTGCTCCCTACAGTGGAAAAGTAATTAGACATCCCTGATAACACAATAAGTAAATCTGGGAAGCTCAAAATTCAATATTGCAGTTAAAACTCTCAATAAATAGTTCCTCATCCCAAAGAACTGAAAGCATTAAGGATTTAACACGATATTGTCTATTACATGCATATAGCCTACTTCTTTTCCTGATGAACAGTGGAAGGACCAAAGATTTATTTAGATTTTGCTCATACCATTTTCAGTAGTAGCTCAAGGTGAGTTACATTCAGGTAGTCTGAATATTTCTCTGTCCCAGGAGGGCTCACAATCTAAGTTTGTACCTGAAGCCAATGGCGTAGGAATGGGGGGAGGGGCGGTCCGCCCCGGGTGCACGCGCTCGGGGGGGGGGGGGGGTGCCAGCCCCGCTGGTTCCCTGCTCTCTCTGCCCCGGAACAGGTTACTTCCTGTTCTGGGGCAGAGAGAGCAGGGAACCAGCGGGCCGACGCAGCTCCGAGTGACGTGCACTTGGGGCGGATCGGCCCTCCCACAGGTAAGAATGCGGTCCGGGGGGGGGGGGGGAGTTGCACCACAGAGGGGGGGGGGGTCATGCTGTGCTGCACCCCGGGGGGGGGGGGGGTGCAGCGGCGACTCACCCCAGGTGCCATTAGCCCTCGCTACGGCACTGCCTGAAGCACTGGAAGATTAAGTGACTTGCCCAAGATTACAAGGAGCAGCAGTGGGATTTGAACTGGCCATCTCTGGATTGCAACACTGGTGCTTTAACCACTAGGCCACTCCTCCACTCCTAAATAGAGAGGTGCGAAATCCATGGGATCACCACATTCAGATCCCACATTAGATGGGACATATCCTTCCTGGAAATAATTATAACCCTGGAGAAACAAATTTCTTGAAAACACTATTGTAAAGAAAACCGTTACATAAATGTATACATTTTTATATAGTAAAAGGCAAAATAACTATAGCATTGTATAGCAGTAATTTAACCATTACACATATCTATAGATAGACCCGCTATAGTGATAACATGTTACAGTGGATAATACATCAGACATGTAATACTTGACTGCAAGCATATTTACTATCATGTATATTTTTTAGAACATAGGTATCTTCTTTTTCTGGCAGCATGCAATGAGGCTTACATTTCCTGAAGGAACCATAGGACCTAACATACTCTCCACTTTTTCTTCATGTGACCTTTCTCTGCCTTCATGCCTGGATATAAGCAATTATGCAAATGATACATTGTGTCTGAGTGATATGTGGACTCAGGCAGAGGATATATAAACCTATGTTGTTATATTCAATTATACAAATACTTCTACTCCAAAAATGATCACATCATGGAATGCACGACATCATATAGAAACAATACATTATCTAAAATAAGACTTCATAAAATCACCAGAACACAATGCAAATCTTATCTAAAAGCCTTATCAAACAAATAAGCCATGAGCTGTGTTTATTTATTTATTAGGATTTATTTACCGCCTTTTTGAAGGAATTCACTCAAGGCGGTGTACAGTAAGAATAGATCAAATATGAGCAATAGGCAATTACAGCAGTAAAAATATTCAAATAGCAATACAAAGTATGGCGTAGTATACTGCTTACATTGATTTAGAGATGGGAGTAACTAGCGAGGTAATTAAATTTGCTGATGACACAAAGTTATTCAAAGTCTGGATTGGCCGCTGTCGTGGACAGGATGCTAGGCTCGATGGACCCTTGGTCTTTTCCCAGTGTGGCATTACTTATGTACTTATGTACTAACACAATACGTAATAGAACATTTTAATTGATAGTGAAGGGTAAAGCAAAGATTGAACAAATAGATAAGTAAGAGAGTAAGAAGAGTTAGAAAGTAAGGTGTTCAAAAACAATTCTAAAGAGGCACATAATAGTTTCAAAAACAAAGTGAAAAGGTTGGGTCTAAAATAGTAACATTTTTTTAAACAGATCACACGGAAACCGAAGATGCTTAACACTTACTACAGCTCCTAAGATGGCTGGTGCTACTGAAGATACCAATTGGCACTCAACTAAGAAACAAGATCTGCCCTCTGCACAGTCCTTACATCCCTTTCCTTTCCAGTTAATGGATATAAGGGTTAGGAACATGGGTTCAAGGTATATTACCCACACAACATAGACCCTTCAAGAGGTGGATGACTTGATACTTCTGTAACAGGGGGTTAAATTGAAATTTTGAAATCACAATTAGGTAGGGAATTAGAGGTTTAGTGTGTAGTGAAGTTTTGGGATAATTTGGTTAAAGTGTAATTGGATTTTTATTTATTTATACATTTTTTCCATTATATTCTATGGGATTAAAATGGAGATTTAGCACTGCTGGCCAGAATTCCACTGGTCAGCAGTGGAATTTGGAATGGTAAAAATGGGCAGGGATTGGCTGGAGGGATCTTGGAACGCAAGCTACGGCTGGGTAACCGAGGCAACGGGTGAGCGAGCAGTTTGTAGAGTGAGTTGGGCAGCTGAAGAGAGCGGAAGCATTGTGCTGAGTGTGAGAAAGAGAAAGGGTATTTAAGGTGAAGAGGTGGTTTGAAAGTGGGAGTTTGGAGTTGATGAGTGAATTGTGATAGAAGTGAAGGAGAAATACTGTTAGGAGGGGTTTGGGGGGTAATATTATCTGAGCAAGGGGGTTCATATTTGGAGTGGGCTCTAGAGTTAAGATATTAATTGAAGGGAAAATTGGGAGTTGTGGGGTGAAGTAGGGAAGGGTTACTATAGTAATAAAGTTTTCTTCAAATGAAAATAAAAGCTTGATTAGAGTTTTTACTGTGCGCTAATGATTAGCACATGCTAAATGCTAGAGACACTCAAAGGAAAATATGGGCATTGTTAACATTTAGCACATGCTTATTTTTTTAGTGAGCATTACAAACACTGACTCACCTTTGTAAAAGACCCCTTAGTGACTTATGTTTCATAAAGAAGTTAAGCATACATATAACAAAGAACAGGAAAATATTTAGCAAAATAAAATGTTTTAAGTAAACAATGAAAATCAAAATAGGAAACAGTCTGTCTAATTTTCAAGACCATTCCAAAATCAATGGAAATTTAAGCATGCAATGATTCAATCCACTAGCTTCCATTTTAGAATTAAGTATGCTTAAGGAGTTTGGTAATAATCTGGACTGAACTTGTGAAGAGTAAACAATGCTAATGTATAGATGAAGCCTTGTTGCCTAACAGGTTTTCAGTAAGTGTATTTTTAGATTCCTCTTTGGGACAGATTTTGATTCTTTGAGGAAGATATGTGCACTTTTATAGATTGACACACTGTGTGCCTAGGTTACAATTTTCTCATATTTGAAAAGAGAAATCTGTTCATTTCAGTTTATTGTGCATGCTGCTATATGGACTAGATTCTATATATGGTGCCTGAAAAATTGGTGCCAAAAAAACTTCTGCCTATGTGTTTTCTATAAACTATGCATAGATTTAAGAAGAAAGAAAATAATAATTGCCTCTACCCAACAAAGGGGTAATAAGCTTAGTGTATTCCATGAAAACATATAAAGTTAAGGATAATCCCCTAGGAAAAAGAGAAGACACCTGGGGTGGTGGGGTTTATATATTCCCTAAGAATCTTGCTATCAATCGAAGGAAGGCGTGTTGTCAAGGGTGAGGATTGAAAACCCTCGAGAGGATTGAAAACCCAAGCAGCTCGAGAGGAGAAAGTCATTGATTAGCCTGCTTTTAGTTTTCTCTTTTGCATTGACTTGGATGGATGTTATTGGGATTTGGGGGTTTTGCAGATGAAGGGCAAATATATAAACATTAAGGGCCCTGTTTACTAAGCCAGGCTATAGGCGTGCTAGAGTTTTTAGTGAGCACTAACGCTAGAGACACCCATAGGAATATATGTATGTCTCTAGCATTTAGCGTGTGCTAAAAATGCCAGTACACCTTAGTAAACAGGACCCTAAGTTTTGATTCTCCAAATGTTTTTTATTATTTTCTATTCTCCTCAATTAATGTAGGCTAGTGGGTTTTTCTTAAAAATTCTGTCAAATTATGTAGGATTAATTTATTTAAGAAATATGTACTTCTATAACTTTTCTATTTCTGCTTTGTTGTAAATATACAGTATAATACAATTTAATTTATACCCTGTACATTATTTAAAATCTTATATAGTTTGAGCCAGGTTATTTGCCATCTTAAAAAGCAGGAAGACTGGAGTGAAAGAAACCCTCAGGCAAACTGGCCATTTTACTATGAGCAAGTTAGCATAGCAATTTTCTGGTTGTGTTAATGTCCATATTAATGCGCAGGGTCACACACTGTGTCTCTATGACTCTTATCTTATCATGTACTGGGACATGGGTTGGGCATGGTAGAATAGTGGACACTCATCAAGTAAGAAAGGTGAAGTTCCAGAAAACTTACAAGCATGCTCTCTTAATAGCAGAGACAAAAATGCTGTATAGATAGTTTGTGTTTATATTAGACAAAGCCTGCAGGGCTAAAATATTGTTTTTACTTTAGAAGTACCAGTAGTTACAGGAGGACTTGAGAGAGCAGAGATAGGAGGACATTGGTTACAATGCCTATAACCTTCTGAACACATGAGAGTGAATAGTGAAACTGAGATAGATCAAGAAGTAGGTGGGCATTCGGAAAGAAAGTAAAATTGCTTACCTGCAATAGAGGTTCACTGTGGACAGCAGGGTAATGCAAGCACATGAATGGAGATGTCATCCTCGGCAACTCTTCTAGTTTGAAAGTAGCTCTCCATAAGCTCAGGAAAGCCCACATGAAAGCCTCTTGAGCATGCACAGGTGTTTCTCAGGGCTGTTTACAAAACATGTAAGAGACAGTCCCTGCTCAACAAAGCTTACAATCTATTCAAGACAAACAGAACAAATAATGGACTAGGGAGTTATATATTGTGGGAATGATTAAAACAGATACAGGTACTGAACAGGTAAATAGGGATTAAGAGTTAAAAGCAGCCTCAAAAGGTGTGCTTTTAGCCTAGATTTGAATATGGAGCATGACCCAGCAAGTCTACTCCAGGCATATAGTATAGTGACAGATATGGGGCCTGTCATGCCAGGACATGGTCTAGTGGTGAGAGTTACAGGACCCTGAGGTCCTAGTTTTGGGGACCAACATGAATAGAAAAGGTGTTTTACCCTTTAAAATGGAAAGAACTAGAGGTCCTATAAGCCTTAGCAGCTTGGAGGGATCTGTAGGAATGGCTGACTCCAGGAGTCAGGAGTAAGAACCAATAACAGGAATTGTCCCAAAAAGAGGTGGGTATAAAAAATCCTGAAGCCCAGAAGCTTAGAGAAGGCATTCTGGGTAAAGGCAGGGTATAGGAAGAACCACCACCCTTGTAAGGGAAGTTCTTTGGGTCCTGCTTGATAGAAAAAAGCAAGCCAGATGATAGGTAGCAGGATAATAGGAGGGAGTGATTGAATGGCATGTCAGCCTTTAAAACCTATGTACTGAAAGCAATGGATCAGAAAGGGGGGGGGGGGGGGGGGTCTAGGGAAAGAAGGAAGAGCCCACAGCCCAGGAGAGAGCTTGTCTGGAGAAGCTCTGAAATTCCAGCAAAGACTGCTAAAAAAATGCCAAAGATTGGTTACACTGAATAAGGAAGAGGAATGTAACAAGCTACTCTCTCTTTTTTTTTTTTTTAAAAGAAGATTTAAGAACTGGAAAGAGAAACCAGGACCATGTTTTCTTCTTAATTTCTTTTGAATCAAATATCAGCCAGTGGTCGAGGATAGTATTACCTGTTTTGTGTTTTGAAACTATCCAGGGTGAACTGGCTGTTAGGCTGGAGTTCCTGATGCCTACTGAAAAGGAGACAGCCATCTTTTTGATTTCTTTTAAGAGAAATAATGCCAAGAAAACACCTCTAAGAATATGTTAGAAATTTGATTGCAAAAGAATGGTTGACTGATTCAAATGAAACCGTGAAACTATTGTACGTTAGGTAGAAATGTTTACTGTGTATTTAGTACTTCTCTGTTGGGAAAGAATTGGGTGTGGGAACGATAGTGGGCATGGGGCTTGTATTTCACTGACTAACCTGGCAGAAATGATGGCTATCAAGAAAAATGTTTTCCAGGTAAGCTGCTTCAGCATTGCCTGTTCCAAACACTCAAAGAGAGTTTAAGTGTTTAGTGAGAGGACAATGTTAAGGACTCACAAAGAAGGAGAAAGATAAAGGAGCCTTATCATAGGGGTCTTTTAACCAAGCTATATTAAAAGGGGGCCCTGTGCTAGCAGTGAGGGTGTTATTGCTGCATGCTGAAGCCCTTTTTACAACAGTGGGTAAAAAGTCCAAAATAAAATGGCCATGCGGTAAGATTTCACTTACCGAGTGGCCATGCGGGGTGGGGGGAGCACTTACCACCGTCCATTGAGGTGGCATTAAGGGCTCCCACACTAACCTGGAGGTAACCAGGTAGCGTGAGGAGCTACCCAAATACCAGTGGAAATATTTTTTGAATTTTTCTGCTAGTGCCAGAAATGCCGTATGCTGAGCGTGGGATTATCGCAGGTGCCCATGTTTGGCTGGCAGTAGCTCCAGTTTGGTGCATGGTGGGCTTACTGCCACTTTGTAAAAGGGCCCCATAATGCATTAGATGAGAATGAGTATCAATATTGTTTTATCATCAATATGTGGTAGACTGCAATGGCTGAAAGATGGAGACATACTGAAGTAATCCTTAGGCCAGAGTTAGAAAAATGTAATAGGTATTCCAGTAAAATCAAAAATGAGAGAGTTTGATACACCATAGAACAAATGAGTTCATTTATAGTCCTAAGATTTTTTAGTCACAAGCCTTCTGAACTTCCAGGATAGATTGGAATACAGGCAGGTATGAGATCAACTGCCTTTTAAGTTCCATAGACTTGAAATTAAGCTGCAGCAGATTGTCGCTCTGCTGTATGTAGAGTGGCCTGAGTTTTTAAGTGCATCAGCTGGTCCTACAACAGAGTAGGGAGCCTTGGAAGCCATGTTTGCAAAGCCAAAAATGTGCCACTAGAATAGCCTAGTCTTAGTCTTGAAGAATGTTTTAGATGTCTTTGGATATTAGAAGAATTGGAGAAAATATGTAAAGGAATCCTTGATTCCAAGTGCTTGCAAAGGCATCATGAGCTATCTGACTGACTATCACACTCCCCCTGAACATACCTACTATACAGTACAGGTCCTCTCCTCCTCCGGCTCACCCTCCAATTTCCACGTCTCAGCTCTTCCTCTCTCCGACCATCACCTGATCACATTCACACTTCTTCATTCCCCCCCCCCTCCACCCCGTCCAACTTTAACCACCACCTCCAGGAACCTCCAGGCTATTGACCCCTCCACCCTATCATCTACTATCTCTAATCTCCTCCCCTCCATCACGTCCCTCGTAACTGTCGACACAGCGGTCTCCGCTTACAATACCGCTCTCTCCTCTGCTTTGGACACCCTCGCGCCATCCATCTCCCGTCCCACAAAGCGCACCAATCCCCAGCCCTGGCTGACTCCTTGCATCCGTTACCTTCGCTCCTGCACCCGATCCGCTGAGCGCCTCTGGAGGAAATCTCGTACCCTTTCAGACTTCCTCCACTACAAATTCATGCTATCCTCCCTCCACTCCTCCCTATTCCGTGCAAAACAGGACTACTACACCCAATTGACCAATTCTCTCAGCTCCAACCCTCGTCGTCTCTTCACCACCCTTAACTCCCTCCTAAAAGTGCCCCCCACTCCTACTCCCCCTTCTCTCTCTCCTCAATCACTGGCCAACTACTTCCGCGACAAAGTGCAAAAGATCAACCTTGAGTTCACGACCAAACCTCCACCTCCCCTTCACCCTTTAACCCTCTCCCTCAACCAACCTACCCAGGTCTCCTTCTCCTCCTTTCCTGAGATCACCGAGGATGAAACTTCCCGCCTTCTTTCCTCCTCGAAATGCACCACCTGTTCCTCTGATCCCATCCCCACCAACCTACTCAACACTATCTCCCATACTGTCACCCCCGCCATCTGTCGCATCCTCAACCTCTCTCTCTCCACGGCAACTGTCCCTGACACCTTCAAACACGCTGTTGTCACACCTCTCCTAAAAAAACATTCACTTGACCCTACCTGCCCCTCTAACTACCGCCCCATCTCTCTTTTACCCTTCCTTTCCAAATTACTTGAGCGCGCCGTTCACAGCCGCTGCCTTGACTTTCTCTCCTCTCATGACATCCTCGATCCACTTCAATCCGGTTTTCGCCCTCTGCACTCAACAGAAACAGCACTCTCTAAAGTTTGCAATGACCTGCTCCTGGCCAAATCCAGAGGTCATTACTCCATCCTCATCCTCCTCGATCTTTCCGCCGCGTTTGACACTGTCAACCATGATTTACTTCTTGCCACGCTATCCTCTTTTGGATTCCAAGGCCCTGTCCTCTCCTGGTTCTCCTCTTATCTCTCCCACCGCACCTTCAGGGTACACTCCCATGGATCTTCCTCCACTCCCATCCCACTATCTGTTGGAGTTCCCCAGGGATCTGTCCTTGGACCCCTTCTCTTCTCAATCTACACCTCTTCCCTGGGCTCGCTGATCTCGTCTCATGGTTTCCAGTATCATCTTTATGCTGATGACACTCAGCTATACCTCTCCACACCTGACATCACCGCGGTGACCCAGGCCAAGGTATCGGCCTGTTTATCCGACATCGCGGCATGGATGTCCAACCGCCACCTGAAGCTGAACATGTCCAAGACCGAGCTCCTCGTCTTTCCTCCCAAACCCACTTCTCCTCTTCCTCCACTCTCTATCTCTGTTGATAACACCCTCATCCTCCCCGTCCCATCTGCCCGCAACCTCGGAGTCATCTTCGACTCCTCCCTCTCCTTCTCTGCGCATATCCAACAGACTGCCAAGACCTGTCGCTTCTTCCTCTTCAACATCAGCAAAATTCGCCCGTTCCTCTCTGAGCACACCACCAGAACTCTCGTCCACGCTCTCATTACCTCTCGCCTTGACTACTGCAACTTACTCCTCACCGGTCTCCCACTCAGCCATCTATTCCCCCTTCAATCAGTTCAGTACGCTGCTGCACGTCTTATATTCCGCCAAAACCGATATACTCATATCACCCCTCTCCTCAAATCACTTCATTGGCTTCCAATCAGATATCGCATACAATTCAAGCTCCTCCTCCTCACCTACAAGTGCACTCAGTCTGCGGCTCCTCACTACCTCTCCACCCTCATCTCCCCCTATGTTCCCGCCCGTAACCTCTGCTCACAGGACAAAGCCCTTCTCTCAGTACCCTTCTCCACCACTGCCAACTCCAGGCTCCGCTCATTCTGCCTTGCTTCACCCTATGCCTGGAACAATCTTCCTTTACCCATACGCCATGCCCCCTCCCTACCCATCTTCAAATCTCTGCTTAAAACTCACCTCTTCTATGCCGCCTTCGGCGCCTAACCGCTCTAGATAGTCAGAATGCCCCAATCTATCCCCTCTATTAGATTAACTGCTCACTCGTCCTCTAGATTGTTCACTTGTCTTTAGATTGTTCTCTTGTCTTTTAGATTGTAAGCTCTTTGAGCAGGGACCGTCCTTCTATGTTTAAATTGTACAGCGCTGCGTAACCCTAGTAGCGCTTTAGAAATGCTAGTTAGTAGTAGTGTGCATCAGACTGCATCATGTGTACTTTTAGGTGTGATCACTTTTATAAGGGCCTGTTTACATATGTAAATCAGTATTTTATGTACAAAAATTGTTCACAAAAGTACCCCCAAAAGACATGGACCAATATATGTGGCCTTTTACTAAGCTGCGGTAGGGCTAACAAAGGGGTTAGCATGTGCCAAATCGACATTACCGCTGGGCTAGCACAGGCACCCGGTGGTAATTTTGAAATTGGCACGTGCTATTTCCCATGGTAGAAAATATCTTTCTATTTTCTACCACAGGGGATATTCCCAGCGGTAATTGGCAGCATGGCAACATTAGCACGTGATAACTGTTTACTGCATGAGTAGTATGGGAACCCTTACTGCTACGTCAATGGGTGGCAGTAAGTGCTCATACAGTGAATAGCCGTGCGCTACTTTTAATTTTAGTACACGGTCATTTACCGCCATACTAATAAAAAAGCCCTTTTTTTTCCAGCCACGGTAAAAATGGACCAGGGCGAGCCAAAATCACAGGTCCAGACTATGGCAGGCCACTTTTTACTGCAGCTTAGTAAAAGGGCCCCTAATGAATTAATGTTTTACTTGTTGATCTTTGTCTCAATTTTTTTCTAGATATATGCACTTTCGGTCTCTTTGTGATAGTATAATGACAGAGTCAAATTCTTATAAGCATGTTAGAGACAAATATATGTTTCTGAGTATATGTGTAGAGAGATGTGGTAGCCGTGTTAGTCCGCTTCTAAAAGTAGTCAATAGAAATAGAATAAAATAAAACATAGAAAAGAAAATAAGATGATACCTTTTTTATTGGATTAACTTAATATTTTTTGATTAGCTTTCGAAGGTATCCCTTCTTCGTCAGGTCAGAAATAAGCAAATTTTGATAAGTAACAGCATATATAAGTGAAACATCAAAGTATATCAGTGACAGTCAGAAAGGATGAGGGATGGGTGGGCTAGGTGAGAAACAGAGAGGGCTGAGAGGATGAGGGACAGGGAGATGTGCATGGTGATCAGAGGGTGACAAAGCAGTGAAATTTCATGGTTTATAATGGGCTAGAAAACCCAGATCTTGGTTAACTCCTGTTTAGTGGGTGTCAAAATATTTAATAATTTTGACTTCAAAGGTCTTGCATTCCTGTATTGTTTTAAAGTTTCTCTTAAGTATTCTCACCATAAAATCATTAGTACAGTGTTCTGGTTTTGTAAAGTGCTGTCCCACAGAGGTAACATCCTGGTTTGCACTGGCATTTTTCATATGATGTCTATGTAAATTAAATCTCTTCTTCAGCATCTGGCTTGTTTCTCCAATATAGCATCCTTCGTCACATTTTTTACACTGAATGACATATACTACATTGGAAGATGAGCATGTAAAAGATTCCTTTATGTTGAATATTTTTTCCTTTGTGAATGACTGTGGGGTCTTGTGAGTATCAAACATATAAATGGCGAGTGACCGACTCACTCGCAAATGCGCAGTAGAGACTTCCCTCTCTGTCCCACCCCCGCGTCAATACGTGATGACGGGGGGGGGCGGGACAGAGAGGGAAACTGCGCCACCGAGGTTGCTGCCGCCACCCCTCCACCCGGCCCGGGCCCTCTCTTCCCTTCTGAACTTACACATCCATTCGCCGAACGCAGCAACGCACATCAGCTGAGCTGCACTGAGCCCTTCTTTCTTTGCCTGTGGCCCCGCCCTCCTGTAACGTAACGTCAGCGAGGGCGGGACACACACAGGCAGAGAAGGAAGGGGCAGCTCAGCTGATGTGCGTTGCTGCGTTCGGCGAATGGATGTGTAAGTTCAAAAGTAAAGAGAGGGCCCGGGCCAGGTGGAGGGGTGGCGGCGGCGGCGACGGCGACTTCGAGGGGGGGGAAGCGGTGGTGACTTCGCGGGGGGGGGGGGAGGGGAGCGGTGGTGACCACGGGGGTAGGAAAACCTCAATACCAGCCCGTTTTTACGGGCTCAACGGCTAGTATGTATATAAAGTAAAAGATTTTCAATTTATTATTTCACTTGTTATTGATTCATTTTTAAGTCAGAGGCATGCTTACTAAAGTATGCTAAGAAGTTAGCACAGGTTTCAACTTGGGTGAGAACACGTTAGGGGAACTGAGGAACTGAGTTCGGTTCCCAGCACAGGCAGCTCCTTGTGACTCTAGGCAAGTCACTTAACCCTCCATTGCCCGCCGCATTGAGCCTGCCATGAGTGGGAAAGCGCGGGGTTCAAATGTAACAAATTAAAAAAAAAAAAATTAGTGATGAGAAATTGACTACCGCTGATTCCCAGCTCTCTGTGATCTTGACTTGTCCAAGGTTTGTTTTTCTGTGTTCCTCTTCTGTTCCCTCTGCATCTCTGATTTCTGTGCCCTAAAAAAATTATTAGAAATACCACTTCTAGAAGAGCTATCCAAAGAAGAGGAATCATCTATAGTGTCCTGTTTGTTTCCTGTATTATCATCATTCTTCTCTGTTTTATACATTCAAACTCCGAATGTTAGAGCACAGGTCAAATTTAAAAAGAACTTAAAAGAATCTTTCGTAATGCACTATGAACAGCAGAAACATTCATGTGTCGATGTAAAATGTTTTGTGATTGATTTAGTGAATTCTTATAAATTTGGTGGGGAATGTAACAATAAATTGTATCAACAAGAGAACTGGTGAATCTTTACATTGAATATTTTGGAGCTGCATGGCTTAAACGCTACTATCGATTGGAATGCCTTTTATTGAACTTAAAATTTTGACATGACAGTTGTCGGCCGCCTCTCTCGACCGCGTAATTGTCACTCTCCCTTATCCGTGCTGTCTGCTTCCGACTCCACACTCGTCAGTGCAGTTTGCTCTCACTGCCACACAGTTCCGCTAGCAAGGCGGTGCAACACAATTCAGCTTGCTAGTCTTTTAAACAAAGTTCAGCTAGTCAAGCTTTAAACACAGTTCTGCTAGCCAGGCTTCAAACACCACTCGGCTAGCCAGGCTTTCCAACAAAGTTCAGCTAGTCAGGCTTTAAACACAGTTCTGCTAGCCAGGCTTCAAACACAGTTCGGCTAGCCAGGCTTTCCCACACTGCCCTCTTCAGCAAGGCCTCAAAACAGTTCAACTTAGCTAGGCTTTAAACACAGCACAGCTTAGCCAGGCTTTAAAGATCCACCACCCTCATTTGTCAACACTTTACCTCTTGACATCCACCCGCCGGATCTCTCCTGACTATTATTCTTTTCTTGATACTTTTGGGTCCTCTAGAAGTCACTCCTTTTCTCCAGCCACTTCCTCTCCCACCTCCATTTCCTCTTCCACCCCTTCTCCTCTTACCTGCTCCAACTCCTCCCATTCCATCTCCTCATTCTCCACCCCCTCCCTCAGGTGTTCCATCCTCTCCTCAGCTGATTCCATCTCCCAATCAGCCCCCTCTCTTTTCTTCTCCTGCGGCTCAGGTACTCGTTTGTCCTGATCTCTCCTATTCTTCCAGGCAGTCTGAAATCTGTGTTCTCTACGCTCCTGCCTCCTCCCCTCCTGCAATGTATTCTGGGATCTGTAGTTTTTCCACTCTGGCTTTTCTCTCTCCCTCCCTGCATTCTGGGCTCTGTGGTTTCTCTGATTCTCACATACCCCCCTGCCCAAAATATTGCTAGTCCTTTCCCTTTTACCATTTTCCCCATCCAGACTAGCAATCCTGGACAACACATCCACATGTTGCAATAACTTCCCCGCCCGATGCTCAATATAATACTGGAAGGGCTGTAATGCCAAATACCACCTCGTGAGTCTCACATTATTGTTCTTCATTTGCCCTAACCATTTTAAAGGAGCGTGGTCAGTAACCAGTTTAAAAGGGCGTCCCTCCAAATAATACTGACACTCTTGATTAGCCCACTTAATGGCCAAACACTCCCTCTCAATGGTGGCATACCGAGTTTCATGAGGCAGCAGCTTCCGGCTTAAATATAAAATTGGGTGTTCCTCCCCCTCATGTACCTGGGATAATACAGCACCTAACCCCACACCTGAAGCATCTGTATGCAACACAAAAGGTTTCTCAAAGTCCATCGTTCTAAGCAGGGGTTCCTCACACAATGCTAACCGTGAAGCCGAAAAGGCTTGCTTCTCTCTCTCTCCCCATCTAAGCTGCTTAGGTCTATTCCCTTTCAACATGTCTGTCAATGGAGCCACCAGAGAGGCAAAGTGAGGAATGAACCTTCTGTAGTATCCTATTAATCCAAGAAACCCTCTCAAACCTTTCTTGGTAGTGGGCAAAAGAAATTGACGGATACTCTTCACCTTGTCACACAATGGTCTCACCTGTCCATTCCCCATTTTATATCCAAGATACTTAACCTCCCTTTTTGCAAAATGACATTTTTGTGGATTCAGAGTTAGTCCTGCTTCCCTAAAAGACTGTAATACCTTCCTCAGCTTTACTAGATGAGTTTCCCAGTCAGTGCTATGAATGATCACATCATCTAAGTATGCGGCCGCATACTCCTGATGTGGCCTCAAAACCCTATCCAGCAGACGCTGGCAGGATGCTGCCGCCGAATTCAATCCAAAAGGCATCCTCTTGAACTGAAACAGCCCAACCGGTGTACAAAATGCTGTCTTTTGCCGAGACGCCAATGAAAGGGGACTCTGCCAATATCCCTTTGTTAGATCTAAGGTAGACAAGAACTGCGCAGGCCCCAGCCTATCAGCTCCTCAATACGTGGCATAGGATAAGCATCAGGATGGGACAAGGCATTAACTTGACGAAAGTCAATACAAAAGCGCCACATCCCATCCGATTTCGGCACCAGCACCACCGGACTAGACCAGGGACTCACTGACTCCTCTATCACACCAAAATCCAGCATTTCCCTCACCTGCTTGATTATTTCCTGCTGTTTAACTGGTGATAACCTATTTGGTCTCTTTCGCACCACCTTCCTTTTTTCTGTAATAACATTATGAGTTATCAGATGCGTCTCACCAGGGCAAGACGTAAGCACATCTTGAAATTCTCTCAAAAGAGTCTGAATCTGTTCCTTCTGTTGCTTCTCTAGCCCTTCCCCCACTACTGGCTCTTTGGGGCTAAAGATTTCTGAGATTTGAGGCCCTAAGTCTTCCTCCTCTTCTTCCCATACCTTCCCCACAAGACCTTCCTCTCCATCCAAGGTTTCAACAAATTAACATGATAGGTTTGATTTTTCCCCCGTTCATTCCTCACTTCATATGTCATGGGCCCCAACTGCCTCTTCACTGTACAAGGTCCCCTCCACCTCCTAGTAAATTTATGAGGACCATCCGGGATCCTGACCAGAACTTTATCCCTTTCCTCAAATGATTTTTCCTGAGTCCCCTTATCAAACCTCTCTTTCTGATACTCCTGGGCTCTCCTGAGATTTTCCCTAGATAACGCCCCTAATCTCCGTAACCGCCCCTTTAAGTCATACAGATATAAGACCACTGTCTTATCTTCCTGCCCCGGTGGAACCCACTGTTCTCTTACCATGTCAAGCACCCCTCTCGGAGCTCGCCCATACATCAACTCAAAGGGCAAAACCCCAAGAGAGGACTGAACACATTCTCAGCTCACATATAGAGCAAACGGCAGTAGTTGCTCCCAATTTTAATAGTGTGAGACTAATCCTTTCCTCAACAAGGTCTTCAAGGTTTTATTAAACCTTTCCACTAGCCCATTAGTTTGGGGATGGTATGCCGAGGTGTTAATATGAACAATATCAAAAGCTTCCCATTCTTGGGTAAGTGTGCCCGACTGGAAATTCGTTCCTCGGTCAGTCAATACTTCCCTAGGAAACCCCACCTCACAAAACAGCCTAATAAGCTCCACTGCAATAACCTTGGCTGATAAAGTACGCAGAGGAACTGCCCATGGGAACCGCATAGCCATATCCATGATCACCAGAATATACATAAACCCCCTGGTGGACCTAATAAGTGGGCCTATAATATCCATAGCAATTCGCCCTAACGGAACCCCAATCCGAGGAAGCGGATGTAAGGGTACTGGCCCTGGCCCTCTCTCGCCACCTTCTGACATAACCCACAGGAATCACAGTAAGCCTCCACCTCCTTATACACCCCAGGCCAATAAAACCGACCTAGCAGTTGTTTTAAGGTGTTCTGAGTTCCTTTATGTCCTCCCAATGGGTGATCATGGGCTACTCGTAGTATCACCTCCCGAAACCCACGAGGGACTAATAATTGTTTCACCAGCGGCTCCCCTTCTCTGGCTTTTGTTACCCTAAACAATAAGCCCTTCTTCCCTGGCCCTCTCCCATGCATACTGCAACATAGGGTCCGATTCCTGTTCCTTAAGAAAAGAAGGAAACTGCTCCAACAACTCCCCTGGCCTTTTTGGAAAGTCCTCCGTGTGCCTCATTCCTTTCAACATCTGCGCTCTCCCCCGACGCGCTAATTTTTTTACCCTTCCTTCCCCCTGAGTCTTCCCTGGCCCCTCTAACACATCATGAAAGGGAAATATCTGTGCTAATGCCTTCCCTCTCTCCTTCTGCTCCCTCTCCTGAGCCCTCATAACCACCAACCCAGGGCCGGTCTTAGGGCGAGGCGACCGAGGCGGCCGCATAGGGCCCCGCGCTCAAGGGGGCCCCGCCCGCCGCTCCCACCCCCCCGACGATCGATCGCTCTTCTGTAAAAAAATTGAGAAGCGCCGAGTAGCAGGCAGCACCTCGTGTCTGCCCTGCTAGTACAAATCTCCTGCACATCGTCGGGCCGGCCTTCCCGCATTAAGTCCCGCCCTCTTCTGAGGTAATAGGCTCTTCCCGCATTAAGTCCCGCCCTCCTCTGAGGTAATGGTTTGACTACAAAGGGCCTGCACCAGCTCCAGATTCAGAATGCAGCAGCAAGATTCATAGAAGGTTGCAAGCGATGTGACCATATCACACAATTTTTTGCAAAAACTTCATTGGCTACCAGTACAATACAGAGCTAAATTTAAAACTCTATGTCTGATCTTCAAGGCCCTGAGTACCTGAAAAATAGGATGATCCTCCACACACTGCTAAGGACACTAAGGTCCTTCCAAGGGCTTTCACTAACCACACCCTCTCCAAAAGTCATTACAAGATGTGATACCCGTAAGCGAGCCTTCTCCGGAGTAGCCTCCACAATCTGGAATGCACTGACTGAAAGGCTGCACTTAACACAAGACTATCTCTACTTCAGGAAGCAGGTGAAAGCTTGGCTCTTCAACCAGGCCTTTACTGGAAGAAGTAACTAACTCACTAGTCTCACTCACACACACACACACACACACAAGGAGTACTCAAGCTGCATATACTGCAGCAGGACATGTTTATCCACTCCTACTCTAGTTGAGATAACATTTAACAATTTCTCTGACCTCACGTGCAACTTTCTTTAAATCAATCACCTTACTTTCTAACTCTTCCTACTTTCTTACCCTTCTATATGTTACATCTTTGCTTTACCCATTCGCTATCACCTATCATCTACGCAAATGATGTCACAATATACATCCTGTAAAAACACGATAAAACAGAAATCAAACTCAGCCTGCAAATCATGAACTCATGGGTGGATGTATTTCAACTAAAACTCAACGCAGTAAAAACACATTGTCTCATCCTCTCATCTCAATACAACATGAACAAACCCACCAATATAAACACCCCAGATTACACCCTTCCTGTTTCAGACAACCTGAAAATTCTCGGAGTTACAATCGGCCGAAACCTAATGCTAGAAAGCCAAGCGAAAACTACAACAAAGAAAATGTTCCACTCAATGTGGAAACTCAAATGAGTAAAACCCTTCTTCCCGAGGGAAATATTCCGAAACCTGGTACAATCAATGGTACTAAGAGAGGCATAATCGAATGGCGCTGGCCAAATAGATGACCAGCCATCTATTTGGCCGGCAACGCAAAAAGCAGTCCTGAACCGTATTATCGAAAAAGATGACCGGCCATCTTTCATTTCGATAATACGGTTGGGGCCGGCCAATTGTCAAAGATGGCTGGGTTTGAGATGGCCGGCATTGGTTTTCGCCCATAATGGAAACAAATGCCAGCGATCTCAAACCCGGTCAAATCCAAGGCATTTGGTCGTGGGAGGAGCCAGCATTTGTAGTGCACTGGTCCCCCTGGCATGCCAGAACACCAACCGGGCACCCTAGGGGGCACTTCTAAAAATTAAAAAAAACAACAACAAAATAGCTCCCAGGTGCATAGATCCCTTACCTTGGGTGCTGAGCCCCCCGAATCCCAACAAATCCACTCCCCACAACTCTACACCATTACCATAGCCCTTATGGGTGAAGGGGGGCACCTAGATGTGGGTACAGTGGGTTTTGGGGGGGGGGGGTTGGAGGGCTCCCATTTACCACCACAAGTGTAAAAGGTAGGGGGGTATGGGCCTGGGTCCACCTGCCTGAAGTGCACTGCACCCACTAAAAACTGCTCCAGGGACCTGCATACTGCTGTCAGGGAGCTAGGTATGACATTTCAGGCTGGTCATTTGGTCAATTGGGGCACATTTTTGAGACTTGGTCCTAAAAAAAATGGACCAAGTGAAGCCGGCGAAATGCTCCTCAGAGCGGCCTTCTTTTTTCCATTATCAGCTGAAGCCGACCATGTCTTAACAACGCCCCTGTCCCGCCTCCCATACCCTTCCGAAACACCCCCTTTAACTTTGGCCGGCTCTGCGACGGAAAGCAGTTGGAGCCGGCCAAAATAGGCTTTCCATTATACCGATTTGGCCAGCTTCCAGAGATGGCCGACCATCTCCCGATTTGTGTAGGAAGATGTCCGGCGATCTCTTTCGAAAATAAGCTGGTAAGTCACCTAGACTACTGCAATGGCCTAAAACACAGCAGCCAGACTTATATTTGGAAAAATGAGATTCGAGAGCGCCAAACCCTTACGAGAAATACTGCACTGGCTCCCAATCAAAGAACGAATTGCATTCAAAATCTGCACCCTGGTTCATAAAATTATTCATGGTGAGGCCCCGGTATACATGGCAGACCTCATACCCTTACCAACTAGAAACATGAAAAGATCAGCATGCACATACCTAAATCTCCATTATCCAAGCTGCAAAGATCTTAAATATAAATCAACCTATGCATCTAGCTTCTCCTACATAAGCGCACAACTATGGAACGCACTACCAAATGTCTTGAAAACACTGCACGACCTAACAACCTTCCGGAAACCATTAAAAGCCAACCTGTTCAAGAAGGGATACCCTAAATGATCCAACTTAAACGCCTGAACTCTGCAACACAATGAAACTAATACTAGAACTGGACAAAATCTAACTCTTTCTCCTTGAATACCTAATGTGTTCTCATTCATGAACTTTAACACACTACCACTCTGTATCTGTCATACCGGAATTGGCGATCGCCATCACGATATTATGTAAGCCACATTGAGCCTGCAATTAGGTAGGAAAATGTGGGATACAAATGGAACAAATAAATAAATAAATAATGTTCTATTACGTATTGTGTTGACATTGTAAATAGTATACCATGCCATACTTTGTATTGTTTTTGAATATTTTTACTGCTGTATTGCTCATGCTTGATCTATTCTTACTGTACACCGCCTTGAATGAATTCCTTCAAAAAGGCGGTAAATAAATCCTAAATCTTTATATATATATATATATATATATATATATATATATATATATATATATATATATATATATATATAGTGGCTCAGCATCTTTTGGGTTCTGTCTTGAAGGGCAGAGTAAAAATTATGGTCAATTCGAATGAAAAGTAGCATATTTGCTAGAATAATGTTATCATAAGGGGCAGAGCTGTCCTAAACTTTGGTGTGATAACTTATATAGGAATGACAGCTGGTTTTCTCAAGCTAGAAAACATACAAGATATATTATCTGTGCTCTGCACTGCTTCTCTGCATGGATTACCCAAAGCAATTTTCATAGGGTTATCCATCTGGGGAACAGGTCAGAATCCTCGCCCTTAACTACACAAATAGAGACATGAGGATAAGAAGGCATTTTGTAATCAGTAGCTGCAAAAGAATTAATTGAATGCATTTGTAGTGTCCTCTAAAAATATACTCAGATTTGCTTTTTTAAATCTCTCTAACATTCAAATTTACAGAATTTTTATTTGTGCTTAAGTAGTTTTCACTAAATACCTTAGTAAATTTCTGCACAACTTCAAAACAAAGAAGTTAGAAAAAGCACACTTGTGATACACAAACACATTTCCCCTTATTCTGTTGCTGTGAGGATCTTGTGGGAAGAGATGTGGTAGTGTGTCCCAATAGGGTGACAGATTGATGGGCCTGGGGCCCGTTGTGTTCATTTCAGGTTCCTGCAACTTAAATTAAGTAATACACTTTTTGCTTATTTAGAACTCAAACCTTTACAGACTTCTGCTCAGTCTGTGTTGAGGCACCAGTCCTCAATTTAACTTTGAACTTCTTTCATTTATTTGGACAGAAGAAGAAAACTTTTATCTTTGGTTTATATTACAAAGAACTTCCTCATGTCCTGTGATCTGAGATGGATCTATATTTGCATATAACCCTCCTCCTGGACAACAAAGAAAAGCCTAAAGTAACCTTCATCAATTGGACCATCCAAGGATATCAGAACCAGAAACTATGAAGTGCATACTTACAAAACATGAGTTGAAGTTTTATTTTAACGTCATAAGTATTTCTAAGATTCTGAATCTGTTACATTCCATTAAAACTAAAGTTCACCATCAACCTCCTCTATATTAAGCCTAAAAATCACATTGAAGTGCTAAGTACAGCCATTTGTTTCTCTATTATTCAGACCAGGCCTTTGATCTCCCAGGCTTGGTCTGAATTTACATCTTTAAAAAGCAGTTGATTACTTAAAGTCTTAATCCTACATTGCCAACTAGTAAGACTGCTGATCCACAGGGTGGACTATGGTGCCACCCAGTGAAATTTGCCTAATTAGCTTCTGACACAAAGAATGTGCCTTAGTCTGGCAGACCAAGAGACATTGGGGATCCCAGTGGTGTGTGGGAGAGGAAACTATAATTCCCACCAACCAAAGAGAAGGCAAAAGTGCAAGAGATCAAACACCTACATAAAAGCTACGAGGATGGTATGGGATTTACGTTCCAAGACGTATGAAGAGAGGCTTGCTGACCTGAACATGTACACCCTGGAGGAAAGGAGGAACAGGGGTGATATGATACAGACGTTCAAATATTTGAAAGGTATTAATCCGCAAACGAATTTTTTCTGGAGATGGGAAGGCGGTAGAATGAGAGGACATGAAATGAGATTGAAGGGGGGCAGACTCAGGAAAGATATCAGGAAGTATTTTTTCACGGAGAGGGTGGTGGACGCTTGGAATGCCCTCCCGCGGGAGGTGGTAGAGATGAAAACGGTAACGGAGTTCAAACATGCGTGGGATATGCATAGAGAAATCCTGTGCAGAAGGAATGGATCCTCAGAAGCTTAGCTGAAATTGGGTGGCGGAGCAGTTGGGGTGAAGAGGGGGTGGTGGTTGGGAGGCGAGGATAGGGGAGGGCAGACTTATACGGTCTGTACCAGAGCCGGTGATGGGAGGCGGGACTGGTGGTTGGGAGGCGGAAAATACTGCTGGGCAGACTTATATGGTCTGTGCCCTGAAAAGGACAGGTACAAATTCAAGGTAAGGTATACACATATGAGTTTGTCTTGGGCAGACTGGATGGACCATGCAGGTCTTTTTCTGCCGTCATCTACTATGTTACTATCCTGCTTATAATCGAACGAGAAAAACGCCCAAGTTCCGACCTAAATCGGGAGATGGACGTTTATCTCACAAAAACGACTAAAGCGGTATAATCGAAAGCCGATTTTTGGATGTTTTCAACTGCACTCCGTCACGGATGCGGACAAAGTTGATGGGGGCGTGTCAGAGGTGTGGCGAAGGCGGAACTGGGGCATGGTTATCTGCCGAACAAAGATGGGCGCATTTCACCGATAATGGGAAAAAAGTATGCGTTTTTAGCTAGAATTTAGGACACTTTTCCTGGACCCTGTTTTTTCACGAATAAGGCCCCAAAAAGTGCCCTAAATGACCAGATGACCACTGGAGGGAATCGGGGATGACCTCCCCTGACTCCTCCAGTGGTCACTAACCCCCTCCCACCACAAAAAAATGATGTTTCACAACTTTTTCTTTTCACCCTCAAATGTCATACCCAGCTACCTGGCAGCAGTATGCAGCTCACTGGAGGAGTTGTTAGGGGGTGCAGTGGACTTCAGGCAGGTGGACCCAGGCCCATCCCCCCTACCTGTTACAATTGTGCTGCTTAATGCTTATTAGTCGTCCAACCCCCCCCCCCCCCAAACCCACTGTACCCACTTGTAGGTGCCCCCCTTCACCCCTTAGGGCTATAGTAATGGTGTAGACTTGTGGGCAGTGGGTTTTGAGGGGGATTTGGGGGGTTCAACACACAAGGGAAGGGTGCTATGCACCTGGGAGCTCTTTTACCTGTTTTTTTGGTTTTGTAAAAGTGCCCCCTAGGGTGCCCGGTTGATGTCCTGGCATGTGAGGGGGACCAGTGCACTACGAATCCTGGCCCCTCCCACGAATAAATGTCTTGGATTTATTCGTTTTTGAGCTGGGCGCTTTCATTTTCCATTATCGCTGAAAAACAAAAACGCCCAGCTCACACATTATTGAATAAAACATGGGCGTCTATTTTTTCCCAAAATACGGTTCGGTCCACCCCTTCACGGACCCGTTCTCGGAGATAAACGCCCATGGAGATAGGCGTTTTCGTTCAATTATGCCCCTCCATGTATAGCATTGCTTAAAAAATCACCTCATTGCCACACCAAAGCTATCACCAGCACCCCCAGACCACTCTTGGGAACTATAGGACTAGTAAATGCCAGATCAGTGGCAAAGAAATCCTCAGTGATCCATGATGTCATACATGAACAGCATCTTGACATCCTAGGAATAAGTGAAACCTGGCTAGATGAAAGTGGGGGTTTACCACTGGCTGAACTATACCCAACAGGTTTCAATATCCAACATCAACCAAGACTAGGAAGATGGAGTAGAGGGGTAGCAGTCTTGATTCGGGATACAATCAAACTGCACAGAATCTCCATTCCCCAACTAAATGACTCAGAATCTCTTTTAATCCAGCTTGAAGAGGAGAAACCAATCTGGCTACTCATGGTATATTGAGCACCTCTTAACAACGCATTATCTGTACAAGAACTCCTAGACCTGATTACTTAAGTGACCATGAATTACCCTAGGATCGATACATCGAATCCCTAGATACCACCACAGTTGCCTTTCTGGACATGATGACAGCACTAAGATTCACACGGGTGATCAATTCTCCAACCCACGAAAGGGTCACATACTAGATTTGGTATTCTCCAAAGGGGTTAACATCCCAGAATTCTGGGATAGCAGTAATGAAATAACACCCCTATCATGGCCAGACCATTTTCTAATTAAATTTTCCCTAAGTGACCATTACTACTACTTAACATTTCTAAAGCGCTACTAGGGTTTCACAGCGCTGTACAGTTTAACATAGAAGGACAGTCTCTGCTTAAGGAGCTTACATTCTAAAGGACAAATGGTACCTCCCAGAGTTTGTAAGCAGATCAGAGACAAAAGAAAAGCTGACCGTTGAATATTTCCTTGAGTCCTTGGATTATCCACATGCGGATGAAAAGACAACTACAGTGTCAGAACAAGTTGACATTTGGAATACACACTTAGCCAAGACCTTAGAGAAAATAGCACCACTAAAAAGGTCTTATGCCCCACTCACAAACACTCACCTTGGTTTTCCCCAGGACTTCGGATCCTTAAATGCGAAGGACAGAAACTGGAAACGAGATGGCGGAAGTCTCACCTGGATGAAGACAGGAAGTATCACCAAATCTTAACAGCAACCAAAAACAGTATTTCTCTCAATGAATTGCACAGGCTGTCAACTCAACCAAGCAGCTGTTCACTATAGTAAACAGCCTACTGCAACCCCCACAACAGAACCAGCCTGCTCAGTCAAAACTGAACTGCAATGATTTTGCTGCATACCTTGCCAACAAAATAAAAAGTCTCTGCCAGGATTTACATGCAATCCCACCCAGCCTCCAATCAGTTATCCAGGAGTGCACTAACTTGTCCCTTCCTGACAGAGACATATGGGATGCTTTTAACCCAATAACAGAGGAGAGCCTTGACAAAATGCTAAGGTACCTTCAACTACCTGCTCCCTCGACCTCTGCCCATCAAAGATAGTGCAGCAGGCAAGTATGGGCCTCATATAAGGCACCACTAAAATTGTGAACTCCTCTTTTTTCTAATGGACAACTACCAACAGTATTGAAAAGGGCAATGGTTCACCCTTTGCAAAAGAAAAACAACCTTGACCATGACAAACTTGAAACTTACTGGCCAGTATACAACATCTCATTTTTAGAACAAACAGTCTGAGTTCAACTCAATAACTGGCTAGAAGAGAGAAACTGGATAGATCCATGTCAATCTGGATTCAGACCCGGTTATGGAACAGAAACGGTCCTTGTATTCCTACTAGATGATCTTCACAGAAACCGAGACAAGGGACTTGCCCTGGTGTTAGTACTGCTAGATTTCTCAATAGCTTTTGACACTGTGGATCACGATATCATATTAGCACAACTGGCAGAAACAAGTTTCAATGGAATAGTACTTACATGGTTCGGATCCTACCTATCAGACAGGCATCAGCCATTATGTCTGGCAGCACATCATTGCCACCATGGGCACTGACTTGTGGAGTACCACAAGGATAATACTGTCACCTATTCTGTTTGGTATCTACCTCAATCCACTAGCCGAGCTGATTAGGACAGTGGACACTCAGTTCTACATCTACGCGGATGATGCGCAGCTACTCATACCCATTGAAACTGACATACCTACAGCCCTGAATAAACTGATTACCTGTCTAAAAGCAATTCAAGAATGGGCTCAGCACAACAAACTTTGCCTGAACCCAAGTAAAACTGAGCTTCTCTGGATATCTAACACAAGTGGGCATGTACCTGACATCAAAATCTCTTTTGTGAAGTATGAACTCCCCCTCAAATCACAAGTCGAGGACCTTGGAATACAGCTAGATTCAACACTTACTCTGATTTCCCAAATCCAAGCAACCTTCAAGAGCTGCTTCTACTATTTGTGACAACTATGTTGCCTCTCTCTTTACATCAAGAAGGACAATCTTATCCCAGTTGTGCATGCCATGATAACATCAAGACTGGATTACTGTATTGCACTCTACAATGGTCTGACCACAAAAGAGCTTCTACGTCACAAAAGAGCTGTACCAGCTCCAGTTGATTCAGAATGCTGCAGCAAGACTCATAGAAGGTTGCAAACGACGTGACCACATCACACCATTTTTGTAAAAACTTCATTGGCTATAAGTACATTACAGGCCTAAATTTAAAACTCTATGTCTGATCTTCAAGGTCCTTAAAGGAAATGGCCCCAAGTACTTAAAGAACAGGATGACCCTCTACACACCCCCAAGGACACTAATGTCCTCCCAAGGGGTATCCCTATCCACACCCTCTCAAAAAGACATTACACAATGTGATATCCGCAAGTGAGCCTTCTCCGGAGTAGCCCCCACACTCATGAATGCATTTTCTGAAAGGCTCTGCTTAACACAAGACTATATCTAATTCAGGAAGCACGTAAAAACTTGGCTCTTCAGCCAGGCCTTTAATGGAAGAAGTAACTAACTTCTTAGTCTCACTGACTGCACATACTGCAGCCGGACTTGTTTATCCACTCCTACTGTAACTGAGATAACATTTAATCATCTCTCTGACCTCACGTGCATCTTTCTTTAAATTAGTCACGTTATTTTCTAACTCCTCTTTCTCTCTTATCTATCTATATGTTCCATCTTTGCTTATACCCTACGTTGTCTATTCAAATGTTCTATTAGATATTGTGTTGACATTGTAAGTAGTATACAATGAAAACTCAAAAACCCCAAACACTGAAGAGCAAAAAAATAAAATATTATCACCAAAATATTTTGCTCCAAAAAGCTAACAGTAACTCCAGAGAATACAGACCACTAATATGTTAATAGCACAAGGAGCCTACAGAGATGGCCTCCCTTAAAAAGAACACTTATCATTGGTTTCAATCAATTCTCTGAAAACAAACCTCAGAGGAAAACAACTCCAACAAGAGAAAAAAAATGCTGTAGCCAGAGAATTGATTGAAACCAATGATAAGTGCCCTTTTTGACTGAATACATATGGAGGGGCTGGAGTGTAAATTTTAAGGGGCTTCTACGTTAGCTTCAGAACTTTTAGTACAGGAACAGTGCCTGGCAGACATTTACAGTCTGTGCCCTGATAAAGGCAGGGACAAATCAAACTCGGGTATACATATAAAATATTACATACCATGTAAAATGAGTTTATCTTGTTGGGCAGACTGGATGGACCGTTCAAGTCTTTATCTGCCGTCATTTACTATGTTAAGGGGAGACCATCTCTATAGGCTCCCTGGGCTATTGAGGTTTCTTTTCTTTTACATATTAGTGGTCTGTAATCTCTTTGGTTACTGTTAACTTTTTGGAGCAAAATATTTTCGTGCAAAATATTTTGGTGATAATAAGTAGTATACTATTAGGCTTATTTTCGAAAGAGAAGGGCACCCATCTTTCGACACAAATCGGGAGATGGGCATCCTTCTCTCAGGGTTGCCCAAATCGGCATAATTGAAAGCCGATTTTGGGTGTCCCC
Organism: Microcaecilia unicolor; assembly: GCF_901765095.1. Taxonomy (NCBI): domain Eukaryota; kingdom Metazoa; phylum Chordata; class Amphibia; order Gymnophiona; family Siphonopidae; genus Microcaecilia; species Microcaecilia unicolor. Next base: position 525,242,293 of record NC_044032.1, read on the forward strand.
AACTGCTTTCTGTCGCAGGGACGACCAAAGCTCCAGGGGGCGTGTCGGAGGCGTAGCGAAGGCAGGACTGGGGCGTGCCTAACAGATGGACGTCCTCGAGCGATAATGGAAAAAAGAAGGGTGACCCTGATGAGCACTTGGGTGACTTTACTTGGTCCATTTTTTGTTACGACCAAGCCTCAAAAAGGTGCCCGAACTGGCCAGATGTCCACTGGAGGGAATCAGGGATGACCTCCCCTTACTCCCCCAGTGGTCACTAACCACCTCCCACCCCGAAAAAAACAACTTACTCAGGTCCATCGCAGCAGTATGCAGGTCCCTGGGGGGGAGGTGTGTGTATGTCAGCGGAGGCATAGCGAAAGCGTGGACATCCTTCTTTCAAACATTTTGGATGTCCTGAACTGCCCCCCCCCCCCACACACAGGGACAGCAAAATTTCAAGGGACTGGCACAGAGTGGAGGAGTGGCCTAGTGGTTAGAGCACTGGTCTTACAATCCAGTTCAAATCCCACTGCTGCTACTTGTGATCCAAAATCCAAATAAATAAAGGGGGTCTTAGAGGCACAGCAAAGGCATGGACATCCTTTTCACAGAAACATCCACATTTTGGACATCCTCAACTGCCATCCTTCACCCATTCTCTAAAACATAAAAGGCATCCCTGACGAGCACCTGGGCTTGTATTTTTCTAAGGTTGTAGATGGCAATTTATTTAAGGTTGTAGATGGCTATTATATACGCAGCTTGTCTGCATGTATGAAGCCACACATAATGCTTGACTGCTCTACACTGGCTTCCCCTCCTTAGGAAGGAAATCGTGTGCAAATGAGCTAACAGTGAGTAGCTCATTTGCATGCGATTTCCTTCATGCATGCCCGTTCCTTTCCAAATCGCTAAGGAATCGGTAAGGGAAGGGCTTTTTCCGTTCAGTTAGTGCATCAGTTAGTCCACTGCAGTGTCCCCTAGGGTGCCCAGTTGGTGTCCTGGCATGTCAGGGGGACCAGTGCACTACGAATGCTGGCTCCTCCCACGACCAAATGAGTTGGATTTGGTCATTTTTGAGATGGGCGTCCATGGTTTCCATTATTGCCGAAAACCGGGGACAACCATCTCTAAGATCGACCATCTCAACATTTAGGTCAACTATCTCTAAGGTCGACCTAAATGTTGAGATTTGGGCATCCCCGACTGTATTATCAAAACAAAAGATGGACGCCCATCTTGTTTCGATAATACGGGTTTCCTCACCCCTTCGCGGGGACGTCCTGCAAGGATGCCCTCAGGAAAACTTGGGCGCCCTGTTCAATTATGCTCCTCCATGCCATACTTTGTGTTGTTATTTGAATAGTTTTACTGCTGTATTTGTCTATTGCTTATGTTTAATTTATTCTTATTATACACCGCCTTGAGTGAATTCTTTCAAAAAGGCAGTAAATAAATCCTAATAAATAACTAAAATATGTGGTGAGTCTGTATGTGTACGTGTGTAGTAAGGGGTGGTCTGTATTTGTGTGGGGCCTCATGAGTGACTTGTATAAGAACATCAACACCTCCTTTCTTCTGCTGGTTATACCTCTCTTTTCAGTCTCTCACCTCCTATCTCATGAGAGATTGAACAGCATAGCTCAGGAGTGAGACCTTGGGCTGATAGTGTTTGAGTATCTCAAGGTGGCAAAACAATGTGACAAGTTGGTGGCCATAGCCAGAAGGATGCTAGGCTGCACAGAACATGGTATAACCAGCAGAAGAAAGGAAGTGTTGATGCCCCTATACAAGTCATTCTTGAAGCCCCGTTTGGAGTATTATGTTCCATTTCTCATTAAGCATGTAAAAAGACTTGAATTGGTTCAGATAAATGCGACAAAAATAGTATGTGGCTTGTGCTACGAGATGTCTGAGAAGAGACTTGAGGACCTGAATATGTATACCTTAGAGGAAAGGAAGGATAAATGTGATATGATACATGTGTTTAAATATTTGAAATGTATGAATATATAAACCTTTTCCAGAGATGGGAAAGTGGCAGAACTAGAGGACATGAATTGAGGTTCAGGGGTGTCGATTTAGGAATAATATCAGGAAGTATTTAAATGGAAAATAGGGGAGATGACACCAGGAGAAAGGGAAATGGTAAGAAAACCTGGAGAATAGAAGAGGGGGGCGGGAAAGGGTAGAGGAAGGAGAGTGTATCACACATATACCCCTCCCACACACACATATAGTCCATACCATAGGTAGGTATATGTGTGTATATAGATATACTGTAGATATATAGATAGAGATAGAGATATATATCCCCACAAACACAATTTAACTTCCAGAAATACAGCCCTCCACACATATACTGCCCACCCCACCTACCTGATTTATACAAACACACACATTATCCCACATATAACTGACATACATCTTCTACCACATACGTATATACTGCTCATATACCCCTCTCCACTTATAGCTCCCCAAACATGCACTCATATACAATTCCAACACCCATATGTACACACCTCCCCCACACAGAGTACCACAGTAGATGACAGCAGATAAATACCTTCAGTCTGCCCAAGAAGATATCACATCATGCCATATGCTGTGTTTAACATACACATACTTGTTCTGTCTTTGGCATTTGTAGGGCAGACTGGAAGTCTGCCCAGCACTGGTTTTCACCTCCAACCATAGGCGTAGACTGGGGGGGGTGAGGGGGGGCAATGCCCCCCCAAACGACGTGAGGCGCCGCCACGCCATTAGTTTAAAAAAAAAAAAACCACATGCAGGCACGCGCTCCTCTCCATCCGCCTGGCTTCCCTGCCCTCTCTGTCTGCGTCCCGCCTTCCTCTGACGTCATTTCCTTTCGGGCGGGACGCAGACAGAGAGGGCAGGGAAGCCAAGCGGACGGAGAGGAGCGTGTCCGTCTACCTCTCTCTCTTCCTCCCTCCCTCCAGCGCAGGCAGCAGTCTTTTCCAGCGTTCCTGGCAGTGGTAGCATTGTACACGCTGCCTTTGGCTCTGCCCCGAAGCCTTCTCTTCAAGTTCCTGTTCCCGCATAGGTGGGAACAGGAACTTGAAGAGAAATCTTCCGGGGCAGACAGAAGGCAGCGTGTACATCGCTACCGCTGCCAGGAACGCTGGAAAAGACTGCTGCCTGCGCCGGAGGGAGGGAGGAAGAGAGGGGGTAAACGGAGTCACCATCTTGGACCTCGCGGGGGGTGGGGAGCAGAGGGAAGATGGATGGGACGGAGGGATGGTGAGCAGAGGGAAGGAACAGAAGATGGATGGGACTGGGAGGGGTGGGGAGCAGAGGGAAGGAGCAAGAGATGGATGGGACTGGGAGGGGTGGGGAGCAGAGGGAAGGAACAGAAGATGGATGGCACTGGAAGGGGTGGGGAGCAGAGGGAAGGAGCAAGAGATGGATGGGACTGGGAGGGGTGGGGAGCAGAGGGAAGGAGCAAGAGATGGATGGGACTGGGAGGGGTGGGGAGCAGAGGGAAGGAGCAGGAGATGGATGGGACTGGGAGGGGTGGGGAGCAGAGGGAAGGAGCAAGAGATGGATGGGACTGCGAGGGGTGGGGAGCAGAGGGAAGGAGCAAGAGATGGATGGGACTGGGAGGGGTGGGGAGCAGAGGGATGGACCAGGAGATGGATGGGATTGGGAGAGGTCAGGCACAGCAGAGGGAAGGAGCAGAAGATGGATGGGACGGAGGGATGGTGAGCAGAGGGAAGGAACAGAAGATGGATGGGACTGAGAGGGGTGGGGAGCAGAGGGAAGGAGCAAGAGATGGATGGGACTGCGAGGGGTGGGGAGCAGAGGGATGGACCAGGAGATGGATGGGATTGGGAGAGGTCAGGCACAGCAGAGGGAAGGAGCAGAAGATGGATGGGACGGAGGGATGGTGAGCAGAGGGAAGGAACAGAAGATGGATGGGACTGGGAGGGGTGGGGAGCAGAGGGAAGGAGCAAGAGATGGATGGGACTGCGAGGGGTGGGGAGCAGAGGGATGGACCAGGAGATGGATGGGATTGGGAGAGGTCAGGCACAGCAGAGGGAAGGAGCAGAAGATGGATGGGACGGAGGGATGGTGAGCAGAGGGAAGGAGCAAGAGATGGATGGGACTGCGAGGGTGGGGAGCAGAGGGAAGCCTACTGGAAAGAAGACACTGCATAAAACAGAAGACACTGGGATCAAAGCGAATAGAAAAACTAAATGATCAGACAACAAAGGTAAATAAAAGTATTTTATTCATAATTTATTAATTGAAATGTGTCAGCTTTTTGAAATGTGCATCTGTGATATTTTGCCTGTAAATTTCATTTCCTTCCTCCATATTAGCATATTCATTTGCATATGTATATATGCAAATGATATGCTAATATGCTCCGCCCATTCTTTGCCCCCCCAAATGAAACAATCAAACTACGCCTATGCCTCCAACTACTGAATTACATTTCCCTTTCTCCTGGTGTCATCTCCCCTATTTTCCATGTCTTCTGCCACACTTCCTCTATTTCTTTTACTCCTTTCTCTCTTACCAGCTTCAATTTGGGCTACTGTTAAGTCAGGTTAATTTTACCACAGTGTCTCATTGCATAGAATGAGGCACTGTGCTAAATTAACCCTCCTTATAAGGAGCCCATGTTGATAGCTTCCCACCTAAGGCCCAGACTGGCTTGGTACCACCTGGGACCTCAGTCCTGGCTGTTGCCTTCTTTTTTATTGGGGGGGGGGGGGGGGGGTCACAAGGCTTGGACTCCCTACTATGCACTGTTTCAGTTGCTGATTCTGATCAGTTTGGATAGTAGGCCCTGGGATCCCTGACATTTCTACAGCTCAGGGCTTCTTTGTATTTGTGTGTGAACGTTCAACCATACACAGTTAATTCATACATACAGATAGACAAACAGAGAGAAAGACAAATGAGACACTGCCTCAACAATAGGCGCTCTTGCATTTTGTGAAATACGCCCCCCAAAAGGGGATAACAAAATAGCAAAATCTCACATGGGTTAGTCAAATCAGCAAATGCATGATACAATTCTGACAGAGTTATGGTACAAAATCTATAAGAGGCTGTGGTGTGGTTTTGTATATGGTTAATTTTAAGATAGCTGTACCTGTAATCCTGTCTAACTAAAAAAAAAAAACAACCCAAAAAAACAGTTATTGATGCCCTAAAGTCTGCAATGTGATTTGAAAGGGAAGTTCTGCTGAGTGCCTCTGCTAATTAACAGTGGCGAATATGTATCATGCAGTCTTTGACACAGTAGCTTCAGCTTAATCTTTTGCAAAATACAACATTTAATAGTTTGACTTCTAGACTGATGGAAGGATGGCTGAGAGAAAGAACAATACATTCCGAACACCAGAAATTCAAATTATTCTAAAAAAGTGGGGCTTATATGGGTGTTTCGACTCCCCCAGCTAGATTGGTTTTCAGAACAACTCAAATGAATATGCAGAAGCTATATTTGCATACATTTGGTTTAAGGATCACATTAATGCATGCAAAAATAACTCATGCATATTGAAAAATATTCCAAGGCACAATTGCTAAACTCATAGGGCTTGATTTATTCTTGCTCGGGACTTAGAAGTTGTTATTTGTCATCTTGGTGAATACATTTGTTAGTATCCTTTTTAAAAAGCATTATAAAGAGGCCCTGATCATCTTGGAAACCTACGTAAATTCCCTATTTAAGTGTGTGTGTGTGTGTGGGGGGGGGGGGGGGGGGGGTTGTCAGCCCCCATGCTTCGGTGTCTACCTTGAATCATTTACATATTGTAATAAAACTGATGCTTAATTTCCTTTTTGAACAGAAAATGTTGCATTGCTGTCATCAGCAACATATGGAACAGAATGAAGGAATCATGTTCACAGTCTGATCTCAGCATAAAGTAAGAATGAGAACGCTTGCCCAAACCACTGAGATGTCACCTGAAAGCTTTTCATGGCTCTGCTTCTCAGGAAACATTAAAGCAGCAGGAGATGCAAACGGAAAATAAGAAAGGAAGAAACATGTAGACTAAGAAATCAATTCAAATTGTTTGAATATGCTTTTTAAACTGGTGCTCTATATCATTACCTGTCAATCTTTCATGACAACTGTATTCCATTCATGAGTTTGAGATGTCATGTTTGTGTGTTTATTTATTTAATATTTGTGGAGGGGCATTTTTGATATGACGTCTAAGTCCGTGTTTGGACGTTTTGCAAAAAATGTCCCAAATCTGAATAGGAAAGTTCATTTTCAAAAAAAGAAAAATGTCTATCTGTTGTTTTCTAAAATGCTGTTTTGAACAAGGTTTTGTGATTTGGATGTTTTGTTTTTTGGTCCATTTTAGAAAAAAAAAAAAAGTCCAAGTGCAAAATGCACAAAATCAAGCCACTGGGATGTAGGAGGACCCTACCTGTCCCTCCAACTACCGCCCCATTTCCCTCCTACCCTTCCTCTCCAAAATACTTGAGCACGCCGTTCACAGCCGCTGCCTTGATTTTCTCTCCTCTCAGGCCATCCTCGATCCGCTTCAATCTGGTTTTCACCCTCTACACTCGACAGAAACAGCATGCTCTAAAGTCTGTAATGACCTGTTCCTTGCCAAATCCAGAGGCCACTACTCCATCCTCATCCTCCTCGATCTATTTGCCACTTTTGACACTGTCAATCATGATTTACTTCTTGCCACACTGTCCTCATTAGGGTTCCAGGGCTCCGTCCTCTCCTGGTTCTCCTCCTATCTCTCCCACCGCACCTTCAGAGTACACTCTCATGGATCTTCCTCCACCCCCATCCCGCTCTCTGTTGGAGTTCCCCAGGGATCTGTCCTTGGACCCCTTCTTTTTCAATCTACACCTCTTCCCTGGGCTCTCTGATCTCATCTCATGGTTTCCAGTATCATCTTTATGCTGATGACATCCAGCTGTATCTCTCCACACCAGACATCACCGCGGAGACCCAGGCCAAAGTATCGGCCTGTTTATCTGACATTGCTGCACGGATGTCCAACCGCCACCTGAAACTGAACATGGCCAAGACCGAGCTTATCGTCTTTCCACCAAAACCCACTTCTCCTTTTCCACCGCTCTCGATCTCAGTTGATAACACCCTCATCCTCCCCATCTCATCCGCCCGCAACCTCGGAGTCATCTTCGACTCCTCCCTCTCCTTCTCTGCGCACATCCAACAGACAGCTAAGACCTGTAACTTCTTCCTCTTTAACATCAGCAAAATTCGCCCTTTCCTCTCTGAGCACACCACCCGTACTCTCATCCATGCTTTCATTACCTCTCTCCTTGACTACTGCAACCTACTCCTCACTGGCATCCCACTTAACCATCTATCCCACCTTCAATCAGTTCAGAACTCTGCTGCACGTCTTATATTCCTCCTGAACCGATATACTCATATCACCCCTCTCCTCAGGTCACTTCACTGGCTTCCGATCAGATACCGCATACAGTTCAAGCTTCTCCTTCTTACCTACAAATGCACTCAGTCTGCAGCCCCTCACTACCTCTCTACCCTCATCTCTCCTTACATTCCCGCCCGAAACCTCTGCTCACAGGACAAATCCCTCCTCTCAGTACCCTTCTCCACCACCGCCAACTCCAGGCTCCGCCCATTCTGCCTCGCCTCACCCTATGCCTGGAACAAACTTCCTGAGCCCTTACGCCAAGCCCCCTCCCCACCCATCTTCAAATCCTTGCTCAAAGCCCACCTCTTCAATGTTGCTGTTATGTTTCTGCTAGCAGGCTCAGGAGGGGTGGGAACGTCTCTGCTAGTGAGCTGGGAGGGACTTACCTGCCATTGGTCAGCTTGAGGTGTAGCTGACGTTTGCAGTGCTGACATCAGTATCCAGGATCTATTTGTTACCTGCGAGCCCAGGTAACTCTGCTTTGGCGTCAGCTCTGTGTGTGCTTGCCTTAGCTGTTAGCAAACTGTGTTTGTGAGCTTGTGCTGTAGAGGAGGGGTAATTCTGTGCAGCCCTTTCTCTCCCTGTTTTGTGTTTCCTTGCTGTGTGTCCCTACTTGTGCTGGGTTTATTTCCTCTTCGTTTCCCTTCTCTGGTCATTTCCAACACTAGACTACTCCAGGGACCTGCATGCTGTTCTAATGGACCTGAGTATAACATCTGAGGCTGGCAAGTAATATTTTTCATCACATTTCTGGGGGGGGTGGGAGGGGGTTAGTGACCACTGGGGGAATAAGGGGAGGTTTTGATCTAGATATGTTTTAATAACGAATAATACACAAAACATTTCCCTAGTAACCAAAAGGCCACTGGAGGGAATCTGATTCTTTGAATAAGTGAGGATTTATTTCACATGTAACTACTCCCATGCACATTTAGACCAGTTTGATGGGATAATGATTATGAATACATATTTTTCTATACTTAACAACAAATCATTCTTTCAGAATGGGAAAGAAAATCCAGAATTTCCCAGGCCCTCTTTTCACCCCACAGGTACTCTTCTGCTCACCAAAATCCCTCCCATTTCATTAAACACAAAGACAATGGGCACACAATGAAATTCAAATAAATACTTTACTAAAGTGCCCTTTTACTAAGCTCTGGTAAGCACTAGTGTGTGCTTACTGAAGTAAAAATGTGCTTACTGCGGGGTGCACTCTGGTTCACTGCAGTAATGTTGCACTCTATTTGCATTTGACACACACTAAAAATAATCTTTTTTTCAGTATTGGGCATAGAGATTGAGTATGTTCTACACAGCTACATTACTAACTGATTAGCGCGGTGTTAGTATGTGAGCTCTTACTGCGTACAGAATTGATGGTGGTAGGGGCTCACGTGCTAATGGAAAAATAAGAATGTGGCCATTAATACAGACGATGGAATTTTCGTATATTTTACCATTGTGGTAAAATGGCCTCTGCACACAGGAAAGATTCGCGTAAGGTTGTGCTGAGGTAATCTTTTATCGCAGTTTGGTAAAAGGACTCAAGATTGTTCAAAAAGGAAGAAATTAAACATGAGGAAGCTATTAAACAAACAAACAACACAAAAATCTTTTTTTTAGATCCCATTGAATGCCAGAGCATGAATAAAGTGCTGCTGGAAGTGTTTGAAAGGAAAGTATTAGTCTGCTATAGTCAGAGATGCAGCCATTAGGCAGTTCACCAAGTAATTAGAAACTGTCCAGGCTTTAATGAAGAAATGTGATCCAAGGGTTATAGCCTTGCTTTCTGTAGTTTCATGCAATGCATGCATTTAATCACAGGAATAGAGAGAGTCACTGATCTCTCTCAGTTCAGACTTGCCTGGAATTATTCTCAGTCAAATGTTCTAGAAGCTTACAGACTAGTACTCAGACACTAGGGGTGTAGAGGGCAACATTTATTTAGTTTCTCTTGTCATTGATGGGGGTTTTTCATTTTGTTCATTCTTCTATTTTATTTTTTGTTTCAAGGCAATGTCATCAACAGTGCATACTATTTTGCAATTTGACACTATTTTGAAATAGTGCTTACTATTACAAAATATAAATGTATGAATTTATTTATTGGGATTACTTAACTGCCTTAATGAAGAGATTCACCCCAAACAATGTAAACAGCATAACAATAGTAAAATAACAAAAATGTCAGCATAATCCACAGAAAAATGAGGTAAACTTGGAAATAAGAAATTAATTCCTAGTACAAGCAATAATGTAGACATTAAAACAGCACAGTAGAACATTCATACAACAAATATGATAAACATCAGCAGCAATGTTCCCTCTAAGGACTGAGTTGACATGAGCAAATATTTTCCACTACATTACCCTGTGAGCACTTTTCACAGATACCCCCACAGACAAAGAGACAAACACACACACACACACACACATACACACGCTTGCAGGGAGTTTGGAAAGAATTCCATGAGTCAAACTCTGCATACTTTCCCTGCTTGTTCACCTGTAGTTTAACTATATGTTTACAGCTACTCTGAATTTTACTCAGCTATGGATGCTTAGTTCAATTTAGAGTGAACAGTGTTCCCCCTGTATGAGCACCACTCTTAAAAAAAAAAAAGGACAGTAGGGGGACTTTTGAACACAGCAGAGAAGGACACCTTCACTGTCTACCAGTTGCCTTTCCAAATAACTCTGTTACTGATGTTATTAAGCAAATAGGATAAACTCCAGGAAATCAGGTAGAAACAAAAATAATCAAAATACTGCATAAGAAAATAATACAACGTATTAAAGAGAAGAGTATTTTGCAGTATTTTGGAAACATATGCAGGCACTTTAACACTTGGATATCAGTCAGCCCTATCTCCCCAGTCCAGCATCTTCCTGTTGGCCATGTGAACAGAAATCCTGAGGTTATTGGCAACCATAAAATAATTTTTGATAGGTTACCAAATGGCCACCAGGCTTCAACTCTGCTAGCCTTTAGTTTTCTGTTAAATTAACAAACATTAGATACAGTTGATGCAGATAGCAAGAACATAAGTATAGCCATACTAGGTCAGACCAGTGGTCTATCTAGCCCAGTGTCTTGCTTCCAATAGTGGCCAATCCATGTTGCAAGTACTTGGCAGAAACCCAATTAGTAGCAAAATTCCATGCTACCAATCATGGGGCAAGCAGTAGCTTTCCCCATGTCCATCTCAATAACAGAATATGGACTTTTCCTCCTGGAACTAGTCTAAACCATTTCTAAATCCAGATACACTAATCGCCACATCCTCCAGCAACAAGTTCCACAGCTTAGCTATTTTTTGAGTGAAAAAACATTTCCTCCTCCTTGATTTAAAAGTATTTTCATGTAATTTCATTGAGTGTACCCTGGTCTTTCTACTTTTTAAAAGAGTGACAAATCAATTCACTTTTACCCATTCAACACTACTCAGGATTTTATAGACCTCAATCATAACCCCTTTCAGCCAGCTCATTTTCAAGCTGAAGAGCTCTAACTTCTTTAGCCTTTCCTCATATGGAAGTAGTTTCATCTCCTTTATCATTTCGGTTGCTCTTCTTTTAACCTTTTCTAATTACACTATCAGGCTTATTTTAGAAAGAGAAGGGTGCCCATCTTCTGACACAAATCAGGAGATGGGTGTCCGTCTCTCAGGGTCGCCCAAATCAGCATAATTGAAAGCTGATTTTTGGGCGCTCTCAACTGCTTTCCGTCACGGGGATGACCAAAGTTCCCGGGGGTGTGTCAGAGGCATAGTGAAGGCGAGACTGGAGCATGCTTAACAGATGGGCGTCCTCGGCGGATAATGGAAAAAGAAGGGCATCCCTGACGAGCACTTGGCCGACTTTACTTTGTCCAATTTGTTTAATGACCAAGCCTCAAAAAGGTGCCCAAACTGACCAGATGACCACCGGATGGAATCGGGGATGACCTCCTCTTACTCCCCCGGTGGTCACCAACCCCCTCCCACCCTAAAAAAAAAACCTAAATTTTTTTTTTGTCAGCCTCTATGCCAGCCTCAAATGTCATACCCAGCTCCCTGACAGCAGTATGCAGGTCCCTGGAGCAGTTTTAGTGGGTGCAGTGCACTTTAGCCAGGTGGACCCAGCCCCCCCCACATGTTACACTTGTGGTGGTAAATCTGAGCCCTTCAAAACCCACCCGAAACCCTCTGTACCCACATGTAGGTGCCCCCTTCACCCCTAGGGTTATGGTAGTGTTGTACAGTTGTGGGGAGTGGGTTTGGGGGGGGGGGTTGGAGGGCTCAGCTCCCAAGGTAAAGGAGCTATGCAGCTGGGAGCAATTTCTGAAATCCACTGCAGTGCCCCCTAGGGTGCCCGGTTGGTGTCCTGGCATGTCAAGGGGACCAGTGTACTACGGATGCTGGCTCCTCCCACGACCAAATGGCTTGGATTTGGTCGTTTCTGAGATGGGTGTCCTTGGTTTCCATTATCACCGAAAACCAGGGATGACCATCTCTAAGGACGACCTAAGGATGACCCTCTCTAAGGTCGACCTAAATGTTGGGATTTGGGCATCCCCGACCATATTATCAAAACGAAAGATGGACGCCCATCTTGTTTCAATAATACGGGTTTCAACGCCCCTTCACCGGGACGTCCTTAGAGATGGGTGCCCTTAGAGATGGCCGTCCCCATTTGATTATGCCCCTCTATATCTTTTTTAGAGATATGGTGACCAGAATTGAATGCAAAACTCAAGATGAGGTTGCACCAAGGAGTGATACAGAGGTATTATAATATTCTTGATCTTATTTTGCATCCCTTTCCTAATAATTTCTAGCATCCTGTTTGCTTTTTTGGCCATCGCTGCACACTGGTCAGAAGAGTTCAGCGTATTGTTGACAACAACACCTAGATCCTTTTCATGAGTGCTGACTCCTAAAATGAATCATAGCATCAGGTAACTATGATTCGGATTACTCTTCCCAATGTGCAGCACTTTTCATGTGTCCACATTACATTTCATTTGTCATTTTTATGCCCAGTCTTCCAGTTTCCTAAGGTTTTCCTGCAACGTTTTACAATCTGCATGTGTTTTGACAACTTTGAATAGTTTTTTTGGCACCTGCAAATTTAATCACCTCTTTTGTCATTCTGATTTTCTGATCATTGATAAATATGTTAAATAGCACTGGTCCCAGTACAGATCCCTGTGGCACTCCAGTATTCACCCTCCTTCTTTGAAAATAATGGCCATTTAACCTTAGCCTCTGTTTCCTGTCCAATAACCAGTTCCTGATCTACAACAGAACATCGTGTCCTATCTCAGGACTCTTTAATTTTCCCAGGAGTCTCTCATAAGAAACTTTGTCAAAAGCTTTCTGAAAATCTAGATACACTACATCAACCAGCTCACCTTTATCCACATGTTTATTTATGTCTTCAAAGAAATGAAGCAAACTGGTAGACTTCCTTTGGTTGTGCCCATGCTGACTCTGTCCCATTAAACCATGTTTTTCTGTATGTTTTGTAATTTTGTTCTTTATAATAGTTTTCACTATTTTGCCTGGCATTGACATCAGGTCTGTAATTTCCCAGATCACCCCTAGAACCCTTTTTAACAATTGACATTGCATTGGACAACCTCCATGAGGTACTATGGATGATTTTAATGACAGGTTACAGATCATTAACAGCAGATCAGCAATTTCATGCTTGAGTTTTATGAAGTCCACTGCAGTGCCCCCCCCACCCCAGGGTGCCCGGTTGGTGTCCTGGCATGTCAGGGAGACCAGTGCACTAGTCTCCCTGCCATGCCAGGACACCAACCGGGCACCCTAGGGGGGGGGGGGGCACTGCAGTGGACTTCATAAATTGCTCCCAGGTACATAGCTCCCTTACCTTGTGTGCTGAGCTTCCCAACCCCCCCCCCCCAACCCACTACCCACAACTGTACACCAATACCAAAGCCCTTACAGGTGAAGGGGTGCACCTACACGTGGGTACAGTGGGTTTGTGGTGAGTTTTGGAGGGCTCGCTGTTTCCTCCACAAACATAGCAGGTTGGGGGGGGGGGTATGAGCCTGGGTCTGCCTGTCTGAAGTGCACTCACCCACTAAAACTGCTCCAGGGACCTGCATACTGCTGTCATGGACCTGAGTATGACATCTGAGACTGGCATAGAGACTGGCACAAAATATTTTTAAATATGTTTTTTGAGGGTGGGAGGGGGTTAGTGACCACTGAGGGAGTAATGGGATGTCATCCCTGATTCTCTCCGGTGGTCATCTGGTCAGTTCACCTTTTTGTGCCTTAGTCATAATAAAATCAGGTCCTGGTGAAAACGTCCAAGTGTTCATCAGGGATGTCCTTCTTTTTTCGATTATGGGTCAAGGACATCCAAGTGTTGGCATGCCCAGGTCTCGCTTTCGCTATGCCTCCGATATGCCCCCTTGAACTTTGGCCGTCCCTGTGATGGAGTGCAGTTGGGGATGTCCAAAATTGGTTTTTGATTATACCGATTTGGATGACCCTGTGAGAAGAACGTCCATCTTCCGATTTATGTTGAAAGATGGGCATCCTGCTCTTTCGAAAATGAGCCCAAATGTCTCTTTCACACACCAGAACAGAGGTAAACCCTCACCCTGTATAGAATAAGAAAGCACAAACTAAAAATAGAAATATAGAGATACAAATTAAGCTGAACTCCCAAGAAGCCAAATTCTGCAAACACTTCAACACCAGATACAGAGAAAGTGATGCATGTCTTCCTGTACTATGCAAAATATAAAGATAGCAGTTGTACATTTCAAAAAAATGGCATATTTCAACCACTACATTACAAATGAAGAAATACAAACAAAACAAAACAAAGATAGAAAATACGATAATACAATTTTATAGGACTAAATACATTTTTCAATTAGCTTTCAGAGGTCAAAACCTCCTTCCTCAGGTCAAGGCAGTATACTGCTGTTATGGTATCCTGTTCTGAACTGAGAAAGAAGATTTTAGTCTCCAATTAGTGAAAAATGTATTAAAATTTAGTCCAAATAAAGATATCACTTTATTTCCATTTTATATTTATAGTTATTAATATGTTTTAACACAGCTACCACACTACTTTTATCCTAAACAACAAATTACATTCTTGTTTTTATCTTTATTGTCCGTTCATTTTGGTTTCCAGGCTCTGGTTTCTGATTTCCTAATCTTCTCTTAGCTCTCTTGCCAGGATTTCTTTGTCCGTTTGTCATTTTTCTCTCCTCTCTCCTTCTATTCCTTTTAGCTTTCTTCAATTTATTTTTCTACCTCTGTCTTTCTTACTATCCGTCTTCACTTTCTCTCTTTTTACTGTGTCTACCTTCAGCTTTCCATCTCTTTCTCTCACCCAGCTCTCCTATTCCACTTCTTCTTATTCCCCAGTCTCTCACTAACGCTATCCTCTTTTTCCCCTCTATCCAGCATCTGCCCTCTTTCTCTCCCCCTTCCTTCCAGCAGCTTCCCCCTTTCCCTCTCCCCTTTCTATCCATCATCTGTCCTCTTTTTATCCCTCCTTCCATCCAGCATGTGTTCTCTTTCTATCCCCCCTTTCACCCAGTGTGTTTTCTTTAAACTGTTATATCTTTTATTTGCTGTAAGCCACACTGAACTCAAAATTCCTTGGGATAATGTGGGATATACATGTCACAAATAAATAAATGACTCATGCTATTAGCAGCATGCTTACATATACCCTCCAGAAACTAGGGCACTTATCAAAGGGAGTTTCTCTGCAGCGAAACACCTGTTTACTCATGGAGAATCCTTTTAAAAGTGCACCCTACCTTTGCCAGTTGGATGTTTAGATTACTTGGCCATTACCCAAGCTTTTCACAAAACCAGAATAACAACTAGTTCTCTCTCTCTCTCTCTCTCTCTTTATGCTTTTCCCATGAAATGGTGGCATTATTATTAGACAAAATGTTAGGAATGGCACCTGGTATTAGAACAGACAAGAATAAACTATTAGTAATTTAAGAAACACTTTTTTTTTTTAAATCCTGCTGCCAATGGCATACAGGAGCAGTGAGTGTCCCCTACAGGAGTGGTTGGGTGAGGTCCCAGCAGTGCCGTAGCGGGGGCGGCTGGCACCCGGGACAGGTCGCTGCCGCGCACCCCCCCAGGTGCAACGCGGCGCACGCCCCCTCCTCCAGTGCGCACCCTCCCTCTCCCTCCCACCAGAGCGCATTCTACCTTACTTTGGCAGCGAGGGGCGAGGGGCGGGAGGACCGATCCGCCCCCGAGCCCACGTCGCTGGGAGCTGCATCGGCTCCATTGGTTCCTTGCTCTCTCTGCCCCGGAACAGGAACCTGTTCCGGGGCAGAGGGAGCAAGGAACCAATGGAGTCGACACCCCCCCAGCGGAGTGCACCCGCCCCCCCTTCCTACGCCACTGGGTCCCAGGGTGCTGGAGGAGCTACTGTTATGATTTCTGAGCAGTGGTACCATATCTGAAGGCCAGGATTTGTGGCTGTGAACCCAAAAGTAGTTGTGCATGTGAAGCAGTAATAAATCGGGGAGGGGGTGGAGGGGTAGGAATTTAAGAGGCTGTGAACCCAGAAGTAAATGCTATGAAACAGCAAATGTGAATGAGATAACACTGTCATGAAATGCCTTGCCACCTGCCTGGGGTTACCCCACAGTCACTTAGAAAGTCTATCCCCAGCACAGCTCAGGTCAGCCTGCACCTGTCACTTGTGCTCTACCACTAGCACCCTCCTCCCACTGACTAGGTCACAACTGCCTCTGAGCGAATCTCCTACTCTCAAATTATCCCCAGTGATTTCTAGGTTACTGGAGCCACACTCCCAGTGGTCCCACGGTTCCCAGAAAGCACTCACAGACCCACCACACAAACCACTAGGATTCTTTATCAGTCCAGAGAAGTAATAAACTAAATATTATTTGTTGTCTTTTAAAAATCGAACAGTGGAACAAAATAGTGCAAATAGCAAACAATAACAGGTAACAAATATGGATCAATTATAACATTAACTAGACATTTGCATCTTCCTAGAAAAGTACCTGGGAAGATCAGGATATATAACTGTTTGCTTACTGGGCGTCAGCAAAGAGATTCTGCTCTCTTCTTCCTGACTATGACTGAAGGCAAAATCAGTACACTCTAAAGGAAATGAGCTCCTGGGCTAGTCAGAGCCCAGTCAACAAGATTTAAAAGTATACAGCTGCTTGCTCCCTGCTTGTATTAAAGAAAAAGAACATTCAGTTCCCTATAACAACTTTACAGAAAAGAAAAAACACCTGCTGGCCAAATAGGAGAAATACACTTCAGGACATAATCAAGGCAGGAAAATATCTAATACATTTTATAGGCTTAAAACACACTATTTCTTCACAAACACCCTTTGGAACTGAAAGGTGCAGATGAGAGCAGGAGTACTGCAGAAATGGAGTAAAGGTTTAACAGAAAAAGCTTACCATCATTTAAAAAGTATTTATTTATTCATTGCAATCCATCAATATTCTATAAGCAACTGCTTAGAACCCAGGCCAGACCCAAACTGGTCATGGCCATCTGATTGTTGTTTCCTTGCATATTCCACAGTAACTACCTGTTGGGATGCTAATAGCCACAGCAATGCTTTTCTTTATACCAGGAGATCCTTGAAACTGCTGAGCTGTGTAGATGTGTGATAAGTTCTTTAACAGAGGGCAAATTTGAAGTAGAAAAGCAAAAGATCAGAAAATTTGGTATGATCCATTAAATGATCCATTAAATCCCTAATGTGGTTGCAGTTCCTGCAAAGGTAAGCAGGGAATTAAATTTCTGTTAAGAATTGATATGTAATCTGGTGAGAAAACCAGTAGCTGGATATCCCGGAACTGAGGAGTAAAATCCATCCACTTGTGAAGTAAATTTGAAGCTTATTAAGACCTGCCTCAAACCTTAAGAAAGGTTGTCTGAGTATAACAAACTGCTTGAGAAGTCCATGGTCAAAAAACTGAGCTGTATAAAGCAGGGAACAAAATCAGAACCTTGAGAGTTATGAATGCTATGAATTAGTGCAGCTGGCTCTCCACCAGAGAGGGAGATTGATTCTCCTTTATTTTTGTTAGCTAGGTGCATTTCATTGAGTAGGGGAACATGCTATCAAAGAGGAAAAACAACAAAATCAGTCTTGACCCCTAGCAGTAGTACCATAAGTCTACCTCTAGAGGTGCCAGAGCTGGCATGGGCAGGAGCAGCTGGCCTTCAGGAAGGGGGGGGAGTTTCAGGAAGGAAGCTGATCTTGGGCAAAATTCAGGAGAGAGGGAATGCTCTTGAGGGGAGTTGTGGGGGGGATGCTATTGGGGGGTGGGATGTTTGAAAGAGACAGCAAAAAAAAGATTCAGATTGTAACCTGGAATTTGTGCAGGTGCCGGCCAATATTCAGAGCTGGCACTGGCATAGCTAAGTGTCCAAAGACAGGACAGCTTTTTGTGTGGCCCTATCTGGCCACTTAGCTATGTGGACACTGGCACTGAATGTGACCCATGCCTGCATAAATGCCAGCTTCTTCCCATGTCTACCCACAGACTGCCCTGGTACTGTCCAGATTTTAACTAGGTACTCAAAGATAATATTCCATGACATTGCACTGCTCAGTTAAATGTTGCTGAACACTGGCAGCTAGCCAGTGGTTTAAGCAGGCAGGAGCCTCTCCTGCCCATATATATCACACTGCATATACATCCCTAATTGATTAAATATTGTTATATCTATGATTTCTATTAAGAACTACATTTTATCAACTAACTTTGAAATAAAAACTTTTCTTTAAATAAAAAAATGATAACATTCTTTAATTCTATCTAGTTATTTATATAACTTAAAAACAATAACATATTTCCTTTGCGAGAACCATTTTGATGATCATAACATCTGGGGAGAATTCGTACTACCTAAACTTGACCACAAAGTGATGATTACAATAGACTAAGGGTGGGATGGGACTGTTGGAGAGAGACTGAAGAGCAGAGACTATAATAGTCTGTACCATTCTACCCAGCACCAACGTTGGGCTCACCAGTCTATACTTTCCCAGATCACCTCTGGAACCTTTTTTAAAAATCGGCATTACATTGGCCACTCTCCAGTCTTCCAGTACCATGCTTGATTTTAAAGATAAATTACGTATTAATAACAATAGTTCTGCAAGTTCATTTTTCAATTCTATCAGTACTCTGGGGTGAATAACATCCAGTTCAGGTGATTTGCAACTCTTCAATTTATCAAATTGCACCATTACATCTTCCATTTTTAAAGAGATTTAATTTAGTTTCTCTGACTCGTCAGCTTTGAATACCATTTCTGGCACCAGTATCTCTCCCAAATCTTCCTCAGTGAAGACAGAATCAAAGAATTCATTTAATCTTTCCACTATGGCTTTGTTTTCCCTGAGTGCCCCTTTTACCTCTCGGTCATCTAGCGATCCAACTGATTCTTTTGCCGGCTTCTTGCTTTTAATATGCCTAAACGTTTTTTACTATGTGTTTTGGCCTCCCAGACAATCTTTTTTTTTTCAAAGTCCCTCTTTGCCTTCCTTATCAGTGTTTTCCATTTGACTTGACATTCCTTATGCTGTTTCTTATTTTCAGTCGGATCCTTCTTCCATTTTGAAGGATTTTCTTTTGACTTTATTAGCTTCCTTCACCTTACTTTTTAATCATGCCAGCTGTTGTTTGGTCTTCCTCCTTTTTTAATACATGGAATATATTTGGCCTGGGCTTCCAGGATGGTGTTTTTGAACTGCATTCTTGCTTGATATAAATTTTGACCTTCACAACTGGTCCTCTAAGGTTTTTTTTTTACCATTCTTCTCATTTTATCATAGTCTTCTTTTTGAAAGTTAAATGCTAATGTATTGGATTTCCTGTACATACTTACTCCAAAGCCTATATCAAATCTGATCATATTATGATCACTGTTATCAAGCAGCCCCAGCACTATTGCCTCCTGCACCAGATCATATGCTCCACTAAGGACTAAATATACAATGTTTCCCTCCTCTTGTTGGCTTCTGTATCAGCTGTTCCATAAATCAGTCCTTGATTTCGTCAAGGAATTTTACCTCCCTAGCATGCCCTGAGGTGACATTTACCCAGTCAATATTGTGGTAATTGAAATCACCCCTTATTATTGTGTTCCCCAGTTTGTTAGCTTCCCTAATTTCTGGTAACATTTCTACATCTATCTATTTATCCTGGCCAAGTGGATGGTAGTACACTCCTATCACTATCCTTTTCCCCTTTACACATCAAATTTCAATGCATAGAAATTCCAAGATGTGTTTTGCTTCCGGCAGAATTTTCAATCTATTTGATTCAAGGCCCTCCTTAACATACAATGCTACCCCTCTACCAATTCGATCCACCCTATCACTATGATATAATTTGTACCCTGGTATGACAGTGTCCCACTGGTTATACTTCTTCCACCAGGTCTCAGAGATGTCTGTTATATCTAATTTTTTGTTTAATGCAATATATTATAACTCTCCCATCTTATTTCTTAGGCTTCTGGCATTTGCATTTCAAACTATGTTTGTTGTTCCTGTTTACATCTTGCACAGCAGTTGGCAGTGTTAATTTGCAATCTTTTGTCTGCTTTTTCTTTAAAGACACCTGCAGGCTCATTTTTGAAAGAGATGGACATCCAAAAAGTGACATAAATCGGCACTTGGGCGTCCATCTCACAGAAACGTCCAAATCGGTATAATCAAAACCGCATTTTGGACGTCTTTATCGGAAGTCCGTTGAAAGGATATCCAAATCTCAAGGGGGCATATCAGAGGCGTGTTCAAGGTAGGACTTAGGCGTTCCTAAGACTTGGACGTCTTTGAGCCATATTGGAACAAAGCAAAAACGTCCAGAACTAAAACTTGGATGTTTTGAGCTGGACCTGTTTTTCTTATGAATAAGGCACAAAAAGGTGCTGCAAATGACCTGATATCCACTGGAGGGAATCAGGGATGACTTCCCCTTACTCCCCAAGTGGTCACTAATCCCCTCCCACCCCCAAGAATTGTTGTGAAGAACTTTACTTGCCAGCCTCTATGCCAGCCTCAGATGTCATATTCAACAGCATGACAGCGGCATTCAGGTCCCTGGAGTAGTTTAGTGGACTTCAGACAGGTGAACCCAGGCCCATACCCCCCTAACTGTTACAATTGTGCAGGAAACTGTGAGGCCTCCAAAACCTACCAGAAATCCACTGTTCCCACATATAGGTGCCCCCTTCACCCGTAAGGGCTATGGTAATGGTGTACAGTTGGGGGTAGTGGGTTTTGGTGAGCTCAGCACACAAGCTGTGTACCTGGGAGCATTTTATGAAGTTCAATGCAATGCTCCCTAGGGTGCCAGATTGCTGCCCTGGCATGTCAGAGGGACCAGTCTACTAAAAATGCTAGCTCCTCCCTCATCCAAATGGCTTAACTTTGGACATTTTAGACTTGGATGTCTTTGTTTTGAAAATGGGCAAAAATCAAAGACATCCAAATCGCAAAACGTCCAAATCCAAGGACATCCATGGTATTTTCGAACACAAAAGATGGACGTCCATCTTTTTTGAAAATGACCTTCTCCCCACCTCGGAATTTGGACATCTTTGTAAAATATCAAAATTCTGACTTGAACGTTTCTTTCGAAAATGACCCTCCTGGTCTACTATGGTCTTTATTGCAACCTCGCTATCAGGATACCCTATCTTCCCTGTTTTAGTGATATCTTTGGCTAGAGACACCACCAATGAAGAGAAGTGACTTGTGGGGAAAGGCTGATGAGGAGGGCCTGGGTGAGAGGAACTGATGGTAAAAAGTTGAAGTGGGACTGATGGGGAGTGGTTTGGCTGGGGAAGAGAGAGATAATAGTAAGGAAAAGGTTGGGCAAAGTGGAGAAAGACTAGAGAGGAGAGGCTGGAGAAAGGAAGTGAGATTAGTGGGGACAGTTTGGGGGAGGGGTCCCTAAAACGTTTAAATGTTGAAAAGGTATTCCCACAATAAAAAGTTTGGGAATCTCTGACTGTGATCTAGTATTAACTGCAATATGTAATTTCTAAAACATGATCAAATTGACTCTTCAAAGGATAAACAAATCTTCTACTTTTTTTAATCCACAATCTTAGAATCAAAGTGGATCAAACGTGACATTGTAAACTGCTTTATTATCTATGAATTGTGGTATATTAAGTATGGTAATGAAAATAAGCACACATTTCTAAACTAAATAATTTATTTTGATGCATCAGGAAACAAACTGATATCTTTTTATTGGACCAATCCAGTACATTTATGGCCAGTTTTTGGGAACTCTGTTCTTTCATCAGGTCAGCACAGAGAGAATAATGCTGTTCACTGGATTCAAATAAAACAGCTTGTCATGAGATCTGTCTAGGTGACTGTGAGGTCCTTTTACTAAGGTGTGCTGAAAAATGGCCTGTGCTGGTGTAGACACATGTATTGGAGATGTGCTGGTCCATTTTTCAGTGCACCTGCAAAAAAGCAGTAAGGTCTCACACATTAACCAGGTGGTAATTGTCAGCATGCATACACTGCCGATTACCGCCCGATTAGTGCCGCGTGCTGGAAATTTTCCAGTGTGCATACTGGACACCTGTAAAAACTGAAATTACCGCTCAGGCCACGTGGTAGCCAGGTGGTAGTTCTGAATTGGCATGCATTGGGCGTGCGTAGGTGCCCCGTGTGGCTTAGTAAAAAGGCTCCTGTATTATTTAAACAGAATTCTTGTCTCTTCACTGACTTAATGTAGAGGAAACAGCTCCAGAAAGCTTGTCACAGTTATATTAAGTATCACCCTAATTTCCATATATCCAAGTGGACAAATACAGCACCAAAACTCTTTGTTTATTTTAGTATGTGAACACCATAACTAGATAAAGTGTGGAAAAATATTTATGCAAGTGATAATAGACTGTTTATAGCTGTACTGCATTGATTAACACATACATTAATGAAAACAGGTGTTGCTTGTTTCAAGCTTTGGTACTAAATTTTTAGCACTTCTATGAGGACTCATACCAAAGGGAATGCATATGCAATCAAGAAAAAAGTGAGACACGGGATGTTTTTATGATAGACGATCTCAATTGACGTATTTATCACTTTTCTTTGAGATACACTGAGAAGTCATAATGTTAATGGTTGGCATGCTTCACAGAAAGGAGAAAAACACTCACATTAAAAAAAAAACATCTTTAGTAATTACTTCAAAACATATTGCTTCAATTTCTTTTATGTCTAATTTTTTTCTCAGAACTAATCTAGTTCCTATTTTAATATATTTTAAAACAAACAACAATATGAAATAACAGAGAGAGGAAAACAGAGGAAAAGCCATATAGGCCACAAATGTTACAAAGCAAGCAGACCAGAGGAAAGTACCAACACAGGCACCAGAAACCAGTGTAGTGGCCCACAGATGGAACTGAAGCAGAGACCAAATGAAAAGGAAACAAATATTATTGAAGGACCGGACACGCCCCGCGTTTCAATGTTATGTCGGTGTCAGGGGTATAAAACATACAAATACACATCAATATTACAAACTGATAAGTGATAAAAGCATATGGGGTCCTTATACTATACAAAGGCATGCTAAAAAGTGTCCTGCGCTACTTTTAGCGAGCGATTTTCCCATGCGCTCAGGCCACCTCTTAGTGCATCTGCATAAATGGCAAAATTTTATTTATGGTATTAATGGCCAGGTGCTAAGTTCCAAATTCACACCTGGCCATTTACCGTGTGAGCCCTTACTGCCTCCTATTTACTTGGCAGTAAGGGCTTACGTGCTAACCCCACAGTAATCGGGCAGTGCATGGCAATGTAGTCACGCTGCAGATAACCTCCAGGCATGCCCCCCATGGTAGAAAATAGAAAATTATTTTCTATTTTAGGAAACTGCGCTCACCAACTTTGGAACTACCACTGGGCTCCTGCACTACCCTGGCGGTAGGGCTGATTTGGCACGCGCTACCTGCGTGTTAGCCCTACCGTGCCTTTGTAAAAAGGCCCCACAATAACGTAAAAACAAAAATAAAAGTGAATAGAACAACACTGATGCCAGATGGTAGTCTCAGAGGTACAAAGCTTCCTGTAGTAATTTCACATTAGCAATACAGAGGTCAAAACTGCTGCAATATGTAATATTATATGATCATTAGAAAATATTAAAATATTTATATTAGACACATATATTGATACTAACAGACATGATGTGTACATGGAGGGCCAAATTTTATATATGGCGCTCCAAACTGCGTGTGGAAACTTGGGAATGTGCTCAATTTCTGTGTGTAATTTAATTGAATAATGAGCCAATCAGCGTTGATAATTGGACATCAACAATCAATAATTGATGCTAATTTGCACTAATTTGGAATTACGCACAACTCGCTACACGCTATTCTGTATAACGTATGCATTAATTTCTTAGCAATAACTGAAAAGGAGGCATGGCTGTGGGAGAAGAATAGGCAGGTCAGAGGCGTTCACTAAAGATACACGTGGTATTATAGAATTCAGGGGATCAGTGCCTAATTTAGGAGCAAAGATTTGCATCAGAGTTTATTTGTTGTAAATCCTTGTGCCTAAACTAGGTGTGGATCCCGGCAGTATGTGCTATTCTGAAAACGGCACCTAATTCATTTGGGATTCAGAGAGTTTGTGGATTCTCTTGTCTCTGTTCCCTGGACTCCTTAGCAGAGCCCTTGATACACAGCTGTCCTCCCTCTCTTTCTCCATCTCTTTCTCTTTCTTCTGCTTTCCACCTTTGTACATGACCAGGTACCTCACTTCTTATCACTTATGTGAAGATCTTCATTAACACTTGGAACTCAGATCTGAGTTCTCTTTCCCCATGAAAAAACTTTTCAGAGTGAGATTTTTAACCCCTCGGAGTGGGGATCCTCTTCACTCCACTGCTGGATCCCTTAGGAACTGCAAGAAGAAGCATCACAAGCCCTATTGTCATGGCTTTGAGGAATGTGAGCCCTTGGGCCATAGCTAGGCTGGTACCACCTGTACTATGCAAGCGCAACACAGACTGTTGTTGATGATGGCTCATGCTGCCACTAGACAAAGACTAAGATAGGCTGTAGGCAGACATGAACCAAACCAGGACCAAGGTCAAGACAGGCAAGGTAGGACCAGGCCAGAGGTCAAGGCAAGCAGCAGGCAGATGAACTCAGGATCAAGCCAGAGGTCAAGGCAGGCAGCAGGCAGACAAAGTCAGGAACAGACCAAAGGGTGGTTCTTAAAAGAACCTTTGGATGGAGCAGTAAGCAGGAATATGGGAAAAAGGCAAGGCAGGGATGGACAGGCAGGAACTCTGGAACAAGGTAAGGCAGGAAGGAATGCAGGAACAAGGAGGCAGGCAAGAATGCAGGTACAAGGCAACGCCACTGGAGTCAGCAGGACATCAAGAAGCCTGTTGCTGAGGCACTGGCTGAGAGTGGAGAATTTCCTTAAATACTCCTAGACAGAGTTCCAGGGGTGGGGGGGGGGGGGGGGGGGTGGGGGCTGGGTCCACCTGTCTGAAGTGCACTGCACCCACTACAAACTGCTCCAGGAACTTGCATACTGCTGTCAGGGAGCTGGATATGACATTTCAGGCTGGCATAGAGGCTGGCATAAAAGGTTTTTTTTTTGGGTGGCAGGGGGTGGGTGACCACTGGGGGAGTAAGGAGAGATCATCCCCGATTCCCTCTGGTGGTCATTTGGTCAGTTGGGGCCCATTTTTGAAGCTTGGCCGTGAAAAAATAGGGACCAAGTAAAGCTGGCGAAATGCTCATCAAGCCTGGCTTTTGTTTTTCCATTATCGGGCGAAGCCAGCCATCTCGTGAGTACACCCCCATCCTGCCCCCGTCCCGCTTTCACTACCCTACCAACACGCCCCCTTGAAATTTCGCCGGCTCCACGACGGAAAGCAGTTGAAGCCGGCCAAAATCGGCTTTCGATTATACCGATTTGGCCAGGTTCAGGAGATCGCCGGCCATCTCCAGATTTGTGTCGGAAGATGGCCGGCGATCACTTTCGAAAATAAGCATGTGATTGGTCCAAAAGCTCATGTGACTATGCATACATGCTATTCACAGAGTGCTGTCCTACCTAAGTATGCAGTGCTCTTGTGTTCTTTCAATGAAAAGCTTGGAGTCCGGCCTGCCAGTGTAGCCTAGTGGTTACCACAACAACCTCAGAAGCTACAGAACTAGGTTCAAGTTCCACTGCAGCAGTAGGTGGTATCTTCCCCTGATTTTGTATTGTGAGTCATAGATGACATGCGTACACACCACCCTGAGAATAGCCTTTGTTAGATCAAAATAAACCGTTTTGATACCCTTGCAGCTGACACATACATTATGACAGACCATTGTGACAGCACTCCTTATCCCTCCTGCCTTTCTACTCTGCACAGTAAGCAGGAAACCAGTGTATTACCCTCTGAACCTTGATATCAGACTGGGCAACCATAAACATTCAAAGGAAAACACAGGCCAACCATGTGAACAATGAACTGTGGTTTAATATAATATATTGTAGTTGTACCCCATCCCTTTAGAGCACAGCCCTACTGTACCTGATGTTGGTAGTCGTGACGGATACCTCAAGCTGTGATTCAGGAAAAGGTTACACAATATAAACTAACCTCATCCTCATAACACAAAGCTGTAAGAAGGAAAAAAAACCTAAAATGTAGAATTTTTCCTGTAAATGATAAACCACATGAATACGGTAGGTTGTCATAAAAATACGCTTTAATTGGTAACTGAAGTTGATGTTTCAATTTTTCCTTAGAAATATAAGAATACCTCTTAAGTAAAAACACTCAATAACAACAGGTAAGATTTGAAACTAGTATAGCTGAATTTTACAAAAGGGTCTGATTTCATTTTCTTTTTTAAAAATTGTTTTTATTTCTAACCATTTAAATTTTTACAAGTGATAAAACAACTTGCTGGAAATACAGAGAAAGTAATATGTAGGAATTATTTCAGTCAGGTAATTCTATTCTCTTCCTTAGACTACTAAATAGGGAGAGTGAAACAAGATAAGGAGATCAATTAAACAGTAAACAGAAAAAAAACGTGGTATTAACCTGATTATCCCCAATATTACTCATCTAATTCATTATTCCATATTAATCATCTGGTTGGCTTCTTCAAGGCCAATATGGTGTATAGTCAAATCATTTAATTGAAAACATACTTATTGTCCAATATTAGTTAGAAATAATACATCTGATTACATTCTTTCTCTTTTAAAAACCAGAAGTTATTTAACAATACATATACTTAAGTCTCTAATTCAAATCCCACTGATAAAAGTAATCCCAGTTTTCACAGGCTTCACTCCTTTTAAAGTAATAATTTGAGGAAATATTTCTGAGGAAAACTTTAGGAGTCATACCCGGAACTCTGGGAAAAACAATAATCTCGATATTAATCATCTATAATAATATTCATTTTATTATTCAAAATTTCTGGTTTATTATCATTTTCAAAATCATAGCCACTTCTTGCTCATAAAGAATCATTTGTTATATCAATTTTTTACTCTCAAAGGGTTCAGTTGAATTATCCATGTAACTCTCTAATAAAATTATATCTGGAACAAAATTATTTACTGCTACCGTTAGGTCCCGAAGCGCCTTCCAGATGGTATTCAATGTAACCTCCACAGGAGCCAAAAACTCCAAGTTGATTTCTCATAGGTGTTTAGGAGTGGTTCCGCCGATTCGGGTTCTGCTGTAAACGTCCTCCGTTTCAGCATATACCTCTAACTCACTCCTCCACTCCTTTGGGCATGGTGGTTGAATAATTCGGGAGCGATGGAGTTGTTTTTTCCAGGTCCAAGAGCGTTGACGCTCCTTCGCCGGCGCTAATCAAAGAACTCGCCAACCCTTTCATCTGTGGGCAGTTCATTGCGCAGCGGTCCCGCACTTGCTGCTCAGGGGGTAAAACGCTGGCCATCGGCGGCTGACTGCCGGTTGTCCCCTTCCTCTCAGTTAAGGTAACTGCAATTGCAGAGAGGAAATTTACGTAAAGAAGACGAAACTTCAGAGGGCAGCTGGGCCATTGGGCATACGAACTTCAGGTCACCATCTTACCACTCTCCCAGTTTGGGACACTCTTTGTCTGTTTTCTCCTCAGAGGCCTGTCTGATATGGGTAACCCTTCAGCATAGCCCTCTAAGTCATTGAAACACACAAGCCCCTCCACCCCTACAAGGTGGTGTCCCTTCAGAGGGGGTCTTTTTCTTTTATAGAACATTTGTGAATCCTACAGGCACTGAGCCCATGAACACTGCAATCTATCAGATAAGCATAGCTTAATATTACTTTTAACTTCTCAATTTTAACCAAATTTTAACTTAAATTCAAACCCTCTCTTTATCATAAGAATTTATTCTTTGTATTTTGTGTTTTCTTACAGGTATTAATATCTCACACCCAGCAGCAGGTAAGTTTACCACTAAAGTATCCTTTTTCTATTTTAGAACTTGTCTTTGGTGCTTGTGTTGATGCAAGATTCACTTAGCTGTATCTTTCTTGGCTGGTGGACTTTGGTCTTTTTTTAACATTGAAGCTCAAGATCAGTAGCATCCACTGTACACAGCATCGACGATCTTCTCAATTACAGTTGAATTGCAGGTTTTTTAGACCTCATCTAACATTAATAACTTAAAAGGAGAAAAACCCTAACTTTCCTGCCAACACCAGATACCTATCAGGAACTTATAACTGTGGCCAGTTTAAATAGGGACAAATGAAAAGAATAATTTTGTTATTTAACCCTATACTTCCAGGCCCTATTCTATAATCACTTTTCCCTTCCTCTAATGAAGAGCCTTAATGTTTGTCTCCTTGATTTCCTCGGGAACCACTCAGACTCACATAGATATCAGTGTCTGCTTTTACTGCACCCAGTATTTCCATTCAGTTCTTTCTCATGACACTCAGAAACACATTTTGCACTAGTAATCACATTTAATCAGAATTAATTCTTCTTCCACAAAAGTCTATATCCATCTCACTCACTGAGGCTTTCACCATATCAATCTTGTGGCCATACTGTAATGTCACACACTCTTTCCCAACAACTTCTATTGTACTTTAGTATCAATCACCCACCAAAAATACATTAACTTTTGCACTTCTAGAAAAAAAAAGTAACTTTTTTTAGTACTGGTTGTCAATCACCTCAATCACCTCTCACTTTTAGGCCACAGTTGTGACAATTTCTTTCTTCTCAGGCCTCACACATGCATGGACGCATAGACACCTCTTCACATATCCACTTTCTTCAGCTTCTAGGTCTCTTCTCAGCAACTGACACAGGTGACATAACCATGGAAACTCCTACTTGGCTGGATCACTTGGTCAGTTTCAGTCAATCACACAGCAGTAAGTGCATAGGTTTTTTCATCCTGTCACTAATGGAATCCTGAATATACATTCTAATCTCCATTTTGATTTTAAACATTTCCACAGAAAATAATAGAAAAATGACAGTTTCTCAAAATTTTGAATGTAAATCACAGTCAAACAAGTTCAAATTTGCTGAGCAATTCATGCACAACTTTACCCACAAACCTGTTTTTAGTTTTTAAAATTCCACTTTATTTTAAGAAATCTCCCAATTATTTTTAATAAAACCATTTTAAATTTCTCAAAATCCACAGAAACCACCTTAGAAAATTAATAAAAGTTCCCCTAAATATCTTCTATCGAAGATTTTCCAAAAAAAACCCCATCCTGAACTGTAAAATTACCCCAAACGTTAACCTCAGGATTTTTCCACTTTAAGCCTTTTTTGACAACCCCCCCCCCCAGTTTACTTTAAGAGGTTCTCAGAAACCCATAACTACAAAAAGAATTTATATTAATTTAACCCCTCAAGTGCCAGACTATGTTTTAAAAATCACATTAAAAAACAGCAACCTCTTTTCCGGCCCACCACACCCCTTACCTGGATCCCTATAGGCTCCCCACATGGTGACTACCTTCAATCCAGGTCCCAATGGACCCCGGTGACCCAAAATGCTCCACCATAAAAACTGCAACATTTGTGGAACTCTGGGCTGGGCAGTTTCAAAATGGAGCCCCAGGCTGCACTCTTGGCCCAGTTGGCGCTCTGGAGATGCATTGAGCATGTGCAAACTCTTGCACATGCTCAGTTTGCTCCAATCTGGCAGGCCATTTTCCTGCTGTGCTGCCTTCTGCTTCCCCTCATTTGCGACCAGCGCATCTTCGTGGTTGGTCGTGTTTTTGCAAGCTTCCGGTCCCGGAACCTCCAGAAGCCCACCACTGACCACCAGTGACTCCACTTGCCCCTTGACTAGCTGGTTTTGTTAGAGCCAATATTCAGCAGTCTTGCAAGATCACTGCTTGAAGTCTCAGCAGCCATTTGGAAGTGGTGCCGGCAGCGAGCGGGTCAGCAGCAGTGCCTGGCAGGAAAGAGTGGGGCTCTTTCCTGTTCTGAAGAGGCCACTAGACCACCATGGTGTGATAAGATACTTGAGGGGAGAGGACAGGAGGTGGGTGGAGTCATGTAGGTGTATGGGTGGAGGATGCCTGGAAAAAAGATTGGGGAGGGGACATACATAGGGGGAGGGAAAAGGGGGAAATATGGCATATGGAAATGAAACAGGCTAAGTGAATCAGGAGACAAAAGGCAAATTGGTTCCAAAGCAATGCAGCTTTATTGCTAGCAATGAACAGCACTGGGTTTTCTCAGGATACTGTGTGTCACAAATCATCTGACACTTACATTTATACTTCCCTGCTGGGCCTGCGCATTAGGCCCCTTATGCATCACAGTGGACATGCGCAGTAAACATTTGTAGTTCTTACAGTGCACATTTGTAGTTCACAGTACATACACACATCATAATACTGAAATGATACTGGCAAGGGAAATGAAACTTAGCATCTTGTTCTACACACACAATGCTCCTTTCTAGCAGAGGAGATAAGGTTCGTTAGGCTCAGAAATGCAGGGTGAGGGGTGTCAACACCCTCCAAGGCCATCTATTCATGTGACGCCTACGTGCAGGCTTTGTGTGCAAGCCTTGCTAACTACTGTTACAAGCTGTTTATCTAAAGCACCTGCATTCTGTCTTACACTAATAGGCGGCAAGGCAGCGCAAACTGACAAGTTGTGGTTAAGGCACAGTACAAGAGAACTTAAATGTCCAATACATTCAAGTATGGAATATGCCCAAAAAGGCAGAAGCAGAGGTAGTATGCACAAAGTAAAGTCCATCAGTATGCACAGAGCTTGAGGTTGTTCTGTTGGTCCAGTAGTATCCAGTGTTCAGTGATCCACTCCTACAATTCCCCCCTTTTGATACTTGAACATCCATTCTGGTGGAGAGTATCATCTCCATAAGCCTGAAAGGGAAGAGAGAGACAAGAAGCATTAGCAGGGAGGCAAAAAGGGAGCCCTAGGCTCTTGCGCAGCCGCTGGTTGCTTCGCCGGGGTTGAGACGGAGGGCCCCTAGTGGAATCCCCCCCCCCCCTTTGTAGCCGGTCTTGTGCTGTCACAAGGGTGTTGGCCTGTTAAATTGCCTCGGGAGAACAGAATTCTGCTTCATCCACATCGGATTGGGGGATGGGGAAATACATCTGGAGGGCCATAAGTTGGGCGGCTGCTCGGCGGTCAGCGATGCTTTCCATGGTGGAGCGGAGACACCTGAAAACAAAGGGGAGAGACAAGGGTATTAATAAGCAGGACAACAAGAACAGGCCACCCATGACAAGGATACTCTTGAGGCTCCCAGAGGTCGGTAGCCAGTTGGTTAAAGAGGATGTCCAATCCCAGGCGCTGTTCCAGGCTTGGACAGGGACGTGAGCCAATTTCACCATCCGGTCAGTGATCTCCCTGATGACGTGACTCTGGTCATCAATTTGTAGGCAGCAGTTGCTGAGATTAAATTTGCCGCACACCCCCCCCCCCCCTCCTGGGCTAAGAGGTAGTCAAGAGCCAGGCGATTCTGGTAAACTGCGGTAATCAATTTGGTGTTTTGGCGTGCCAGGATGTTAAGGGCAAAGGCCGAGTCGTTAGTGAGTATTTCGAGCACTGCCTGCAGACGGATAATGCGATTCAGCATGTAGATAGGAGTACGATACCCATATGTGCCATCTTCAGCCCATGTGGCTGGTCCATAATAATGAATGATACGTTCTGGTGGCCACTCGTTGTCCTTCCAGTCTCCTATCTGGACCTTGGGCTTGGTGTCTCGAGGGGACCGTTTACGCCTGCCCATGTTTCCAGGCCCCTGTTCCATATAGAGAGGTATACCTAACGTCTCGCCTACGCGCAGGGGCAGGAGGAAGAAACTAGGATGGACGGTGCCCAAGAGACAGGTACCGTACCAGCGGGCTGGGAGCTGCTCATAGGCCCTGCGACCGCAAATGTAGTAGTAACCCTCCGGGGCTATCCATTTAAGGGAGGCGTTTCCCCCGTATGTCCAGGTTGTATTCAGTGTGGGTTCGGTCCAAATGGGCACCGGGGCGGGCAGGTTGTCCGTTTGCCACCAGGTGGTTCGGCTTCCATTAAACTGAAGGACCCCCGTGCAAGCGGAATCTCCCACTGGGACGGAATAGCGCTTCGAGGGAGCCCGGCTAGCGCAGAGGGTACCTATGATGTTGGTCCTCAGGGCCCATTCATAGGGCCTCGGACGCCGAGGAAAGGTAATGTTGGTGGCGTTGAGGGCGTCCCACATGTGCTGGTGAATCTCCTTCGCTTCCCAGGGCCATTGCTCACCCATGTCGGTGCCTCCACAGATGAAACAGTTGGCAATTCCTAGGGAGAGGGCAATGTTTTCGGCCAGGTTGAGGAACATGTTCCGAGCTTCGGGAGAAATGGGGAACTTAGTCGCTGCCTCCTCAGCGCGAGCAATTTCGTCGAATACGTCCTGGTACCTGACAACCGTGGTCTGATAGTGTGTGGGTGCCTTCTCCTCAAGGCTCTGGCTGATGAAGGTTATAGGGTCCGTTCCGGCCCCGTCGATGCCAAAACCCCAAGTTTGTCTCCAGGGCGTCCCGGGTCCCCTCAGTGGCCATTCAAGGAGCACGGTGTTGTCGGAGCCCCTGCGAAATTCACCTAGACCGGGACATCCGGGGTATCCACCTCCTGTGTAGGCACACACTCGTTCCCATCCCGAGGTCCGGGTGTCTGCTGCACAAGGTAGCCAAGACCAAGGAGAGCCATATCTTCCGTCTAAAGTAAGGGGGCAAACATACTTGTGATCATTTGCATAGGCCTTGCGCCAAGCTAGACTTCCGCACTTGTGGGACCAGGGGTGTCTGTCTATGGCAACACAAACGTCAAAGGTGAGGGTGGCCACAGTTTGAGTACCACCTGCAATAATGCGGGTGGAGTTCACGTAATACAGGATGCCGTCTCCCTGGACTCCCATAGACCCGACGTACTGGGGGAGCCCCACACTGAGGGTGACATTGTAGTATCTTGGCTTGACTGGGCTGTGGCAGATAGTGAGATTGTTCTGGAGGCACCTGTGAAACTGTTGGAGTCCAGTCGGGGTCGTAATGGCACAAACCGGAAGGGGCCGGCAATCACCTTCTGGAGGCTGTGACTGATGAATGAGGGTGGTGACCAGGTGATATCCCCCCTCTATGCGGTGACGTACTGAGCGCAAACACTCAGTACAGTTCTGACTCAGGGTGATAGGCTGGTTCGAGGATGGGCAAAGGAGGATTATGAAGAGTAGGTTCAGCATCATATGTATGGGGGGAGGTATCCCAATCTCTGCAGTAGGAAGATTATGAGACTTAGAATGACGGCTCCAATAAACAGGGAGCCAAAGACGCAGTGGGTCCAATAGCTGAGCTTCTGTTGCTGGGTAGGCATGGACCTGGTTCACTTCCTCGTCAGGGTCAGCCGCAGTGGAGCGTCAGGATGTTGACGGGCAGTCCAAACTCTAGGTGTGCCGCCGGTAGGTGCAGCGGGTTTCAGCCTGGTCCAATGTATCCACACGGGACTTCCTGCAATTTTAACAGCGGTTGGGGTAGTTAGGAGAACAAGGGAGGGCCCTTTCCACTTGGGCTTTAAACAGTCAGATTCATCCCACTCCTTTACCCAGACTTCATCCCCCACCCTAAACTGATGTGTAGGACTAGTAAGGACTAGAGGACCTACGCTCTCAGTGTACTGTTGGATGTCCTGCACTACCTCGCGTAGGGCCTTCATCTGTTTTACTAGGGAGCTCTCGCCCTGTATCTGCAAGGAGTCGGGAAAGGAGGGTAGGGGTGGCGGCCGGGCGTACATCATCTCGTAAGGCGTAAGGCCTGTAGCCTTGGGGGTGCACCTGAGATGCAGTAAGGCCAGTGGGAGCACCCACCTTCTTAATGCCATCTCTCCTACTCTTATTCCTTTTATCTGTCACATTCTCAACCTCTCACTTTCCACTGCGACTGTCCCTGCTGCCTTTAAACATGCTGTGGTCACACCTCTCCTTAAGAAGCCTTCACTTGACCCTACTTGTCCCTCTAATTACCGACCCATCTCCCTCCTTCCTTTTCTCTCCAAATTACTTGAGCGTGCTGTTCACCGCCGCTGCCTTGATTTTCTCTCCTCACATGCTATTCTTGACCCATTACAATCTGGTTTTCGCCCTCTCCACTCAACCGAAACTGCGCTTACTAAAGTCTCCAATGACCTATTACTGGCTAAATCCAGAGGTCAATATTCCATCCTCATTCTTCTTGATCTTTCCGCTGCTTTTGACACTGTCGATCACAGCATACTTCTCGATACCCTGTCCTCACTTGGATTCCAGGGCTCTGTCCTTTCCTGGTTCTCTTCCTACCTCTCCCTCCGCACCTTTAGTGTTCACTCTGGTGGATCCTCTTCTACTTCTATCCCTCTGCCTGTCGGCGTACCCCAGGGTTCTGTTCTTGGTCCCCTCCTCTTTTCTATCTACACTTCTTCCCTTGGTTCATTAATCTCATCCCATGGCTTTTCCTACCACCTCTATGCTGATGACTCCCAAATCTACCTTTCTACCCCTGATATCTCACCTTGCATCCAAACCAAAGTTTCAGCGTGCTTGTCTGACATTGCTGCCTGGATGTCTCAACGCCACCTGAAATTAAATATGACCAAAACCGAGCTTCTCATTTTCCCCCCCAAACCCACCTCCCCGCTCCCCCCGTTTTCTATTTCTGTTGATGGCTCTCTCATTCTCCCTGTCTCCTCAGCTCGAAACCTTGGGGTCATCTTTGACTCTTCTCTCTCCTTCTCTGCTCATATCCAGCAGACCGCCAAGACCTGTCGTTTCTTTCTTTACAACATCCGTAAAATCCGCCCCTTTCTTTCCGAGCACTCTACCAAAACCCTCATCCACACCCTTGTCACCTCTCGTTTAGACTACTGCAATCTGCTTCTTGCTGGCCTCCCACTTAGTCACCTCTCCCCTCTCCAGTCGGTTCAAACTCTGCTGCCCGTCTCATCTTCCGCCAGGGTCGCTTTACTCATACTACCCCTCTCCTCAAGACCCTTCACTGGCTCCCTATCCGTTTCGCATCCTGTTCAAACTTCTTCTACTAACCTATAAATGTACTCACTCTGCTGCTCCCCAGTATCTCTCCACACTCGTCCTTCCCTACACCCCTTCCCGTGCACTCCGCTCCATGGATAAATCCTTCTTATCTGTTCCCTTCTCCAGTACTGCCAACTCCAGACTTCGCGCCTTCTGTCTCGCTGCACCCTACGCCTGGAATAAACTTCCTGAGCCCCTACGTCTTGCCCCATCCTTGGCCACCTTTAAATCTAGACTGAAAACCCACCTCTTTAACATTGCTTTTGACTCGTAACCACTTGTAACCACTCGCCTCCACCTACCCTCCTCTCTTCCTTCCCGTTCACATTAATTGATTTGATTTGCTTACTTTATTTATTTTTTGTCTATTAGATTGTAAGCTCTTTGAGCAGGGACTGTCTTTCTTCTATGTTTGTACAGCGCTGCGTATGCCTTGTAGCGCTATAGAAATGCTAAATAGTAGTAGTAGTAGTAATAGTAGGTCGGGCCATTTAGCTTTGGCTTCTTGGCATAGCTTAGCCAGCTGGTTCTTCAGGGATCGGTTAGCTCTCTCCACTATTCCACTGCTCTGGGGTCTCCATGCACAATGTAACTTCCAATCGAGGCCCAGCCTTGTACTGAGTTGTTGTGTTACTTCGCTGGCGAATGCAGGACCGTTGTCGGAGTTTATCTGTCTGGGAAGGCCGTATCTCGGCAGGAGGTGATGGATCAATAAGGAAGTGACTTCTTTCGCCATTTCCGTTCTGGTGGGCTGGGCCTCAATCCATCCGGTGTAGGTACACACGGCGACGAGGATGGCTTTGTAGCCCCGGGCTGGGGGCATATGCGTGAAGTCAATCTGGCAGTCGTGGAACAGGCTAGTGCCTCGGAGAACATGTCCTGGCATAGGACCGGGCCCCGTCCTTGGGTTATTCCGAGCACAAGTTGCGCATTGGCTGGAGGCATTTTTGGTCCAGAGGGACAATTTATTGATGTAGTAGGTCTTCTCGAGTAGGCGCCCCAGAGCGTCCTTGCCCAGATGGGTGCGGTTGTGGGCCTCCCTGGTCACTGTCCAGGCCAAGGCTTTGGGTATCCATATGCGCCCATCCTGTAGTACCCACCAGCCATTGCGTGACTCCAGGCCCTCTTGCCGGGCCCACTCAGTCTCTTGTGGGGCATAGATGGGGGTCTCTGTGGGGAGGTGAACGACGAGTACAGGGTCAGAGGAATGAGAAAGGTAAGGGAGTCGACTCGCCCTTTTTGCAGCGTCGTCTGCCCGCTGATTTCCCCGGGCGATAGGGTCCTTCCGGCCTGTGTGGGCCCTGCAGTGCATCACAGCTACTTTCTTCGGTTTCCATACTGACTCGAGTAATTGGCAGATCTCAGTGGCATTTGCAAGTCCCTTCCCCTCAGCTGTCAGAAATCCCCTCTCCTTGTACAAGGCCCCGTGCACCTGGAGGGTGAGGAAAGCGTATTTGGAGTCGGTGTAGATGTTAACAACTTTTCCTTCAGCCCACAGGAGGGCTCTGGTGAGGGCGATCAGCTCCGCTTTCTGGGCTGACGTTCCGGGCGGCAGAGCCATAGCCTCGATCACATGGTCCTCAGACACGACAGCATAGCCAGCTCTTCGAATTCCCTCTATCACCTGGCTGCTTCCATCGGTGAACAGGGTGATGCCCCCTTGCCAGGGTTGGTCCTTGAGGTCAGGTCTGCTAGAATGCACAGTGGCCATTACCTCCTCACAGTCGTGGAGTGGTGGTTCAGGGGCCGGAAGGAGGGTAGCGGGATTAAGGTTGGTTGTGTCCAGGATCCGCACCTCCGGATTTTCGCACAGGAGGGCTTGGTATTTAACCAATCGGGAGTTGGTCATCCATCTGGGTCCGTGGCTCTTGAGTAGGCCGCGGATGGTGTGGGGTGTAGTCACAAAGAGTGTTTGGCCAAACGTGAGTTTATTGGCCTCGTGTATCAGCAGACAGGCCGCTGCAATGCTTCGGAGACACCCCGGCCATCCTCGTGCCATGTTGTCCATGCCCTTAGAGAGATATGCTACAGGGCGTTGCCAGGTGCCGACCAGTTGGGTAAGGACTCCAAGTGCCAATCCCTTCTTTTCGTCGATGAACAAGTGGAACGGCTTGGTCACATCTGGCAGTCCGAGCGCTGGTGGGGCACAAGGGCCTCCTTGAGGTCCTGAAGGGCTTTCAGTTCGTGCTTCTCCCACTGGAGATTTTGGCCCTCGAGTTCAGGTCCTTTCAGTTTGGCGTACAAGTCTTGGGTCAGGACCGCGAAGTTAATGATCCAGATCCGGCAATACCCAGCTGCTCCTAGTAATGCCCGCAATTCCTTCTTATTTGCAGGAGTGGGTTGGTTGCGAATGGCTTGGGTTCGGGGGGGTACCGAGCCTTCGAGTTCCTTCTCGGAGGCGAAAACCCAGGTACTCGACTTCGATCTCACATATCTGGGCCTTCTTCCGGCTGGCTCGGTACCCCTGGGCTTCCAGGGTTTTCAAGAGGTAAGGGTAGCTTCTGCACAGTCCGTGTACGTTTCACGGGCCACCAACAGGTCGTCCACGTATTGAACGACCGGCCCATACTCGTCCTGATACATCTTCAAGTCCTGGGCAAGTTGATCACCAAAGAGGGTAGGCGAGTTCTTGAATCCCTGGGGAAGCCGGGTCCATGTAAATTGCTGCTTACTTCCAGTCTGTAAGTCTTCCCACGTGAAGGCAAACAACTTCTGGCTGTCGACAGCAAGAGGGATGGAGAAGAAGGCGTCCTTCAGATCAATGACGCTATACCACTTGGTCTGGGCTGGCACTTGGGCTAGGATGGAGTAGGGGTTCGGTACGAGGGCAACTATGTCGGCTACCTGGTTGTTGACTTTCCTCAGGTCCTGGACGGGTCTGTACTCTGATGTTCCTGGCTTTTTAACGGGCAGCAGTGGGGTGTTCCACGCAGATCTGATGGGTTTGAGGACCCCTTGTTGAAGGAGTTTCTGTAGATGAGTTTGCATACTATGCCGGGCTGCATAAGGGATGTGGTATTGCCCTTGGTTGACGACTTGAGCATTTGGTTTGAGTTCAATCCAGATGGGGATGGCGTTAACGGCCAGTCCACCGGGGTTCACCTCTGCCCATACGTTGGGCACCCCAGCCATTAGGGCTCTCCTCTGCCGTGCGAAAGGGGTGTCCTGGCAGTAACGGCAGTCGTCAGGGCCTGCAATTAGGGGGGGCGTGTAGTCTCCATTCTTCCCGCACAGGGCAGATGAGTGTCACCGGTCGGTCTTCAAAATGAGCTTCTACTTCACCCGTGGTCTTAAACTTCAAGGTGGCTTGGAGTTTGCACAGTAGGTCTCGGCCAATCAGGGGGACTGGGCATTCGGGGACATGTATGAACTGGTGAGACATCATCGTCCCTCCGATCTGGACTTGGCGTTCCTTGAGGAGGGGAGCAGTGAGTGACTTCCCGGAGGCACCCACAATCGGTATGGTTTCTTTCGTGGCCGGGGCTATGGCAGTGGTGATAACAGATCGCTGGGCCCCAGTGTCTAGTAGAGCCTTCATCAATTGCGTCCCCACCCGGATCTCCACCAGAGGGTCAGTGGGGACTCTGCCCTCCTGGTCCCTTCATGCAGTATGGTCCCGGGTGGCGTCAAGGGCCATCTGCCATTCCTGTTGCTCGACACGTCCCCGGCCGCGGCCCCGTCCTCGTTGTCCCTGTCTGGGGCCTCTTGGGCGGTCGTCGTCCTCCTCCTCTCTCTTCTGGTCTCGTGGCTTCTCCGGGCAGTCCGCCCACCAGTGCCCTTCTTCTCGGCAGTTAGCGCACTGGTTGCGTCCTATGGGGGACCGTGTTCCTTTTCCCCTCCGGCCCTTGCCTCTGCCACACGGTCTGGACCCCAGGTGTTCTTCCAGTACCGTGGCCAGCACATCCGCCTTCTCGCGCATCCGTCTGGTCGACTCCTTCCGGGCTTCAGTCTTCTCTTCTTGGTCGCGGTATCCAAATACGCGATCAGCTATAGCTTTCAGTTGGCTGATACTCATCCCTTCAAACCCTTCAGTTCTCTGGAGTTTTCTTCGTATATCCGGTGCTGACTGACTGACAAAACTCATGACCACTGTAGGGACGTTCCTGGGATCTTCGGGATTTATTGGACTATGTCTTCTAAATGCTTCCATAAGTCGTTCAAGGAAATCCCCTGGGCTTTCGTCCTTCTGTTTGACTACATTGTGGATTTTTCCCATATTGGTAATCTTCTGTTTTCCCTTTTTAAGGGCCGCCAGGTACGCCTGCTGATACCGGCGGATGACGGTTTGACCCTCAGCGGTTCGATAGTCCCACGCAGGGGCCGCAGTGGGTACTTCCGCGTCTAAGAGGTTCTGTAAGTTGGCATGGCCCGGGTTGGCGTCCCGGACGGCTTGTTCCATATTCTGTTGTAAGAGGCGGCGTTCTTCAGTGGTCAGAATGTGGGCGCTCAATTGCCTAAGGTCACCCCATGTCGGATTATAACTGTATATGATGCCTTCCACCAATTCTATCAGCTGTTCAGGTTTCTGGTCGTACGAAGGCCCATGTAATTTCCAGTTATACAAGTCGGCACTGGAGAAGGGAACGTGGCTGTAGACGGTCGACTCGATGGGCTGGCCCCCTTCTGCTGCCGGGTTGGGGGTATAGGTGGTAGATTGTCGGACCGGGTATAGGTCAGTAATTCCCGCTCTGCGGCTGGAGGGGAGGGTGTTTCGCGGACTCAATTGGGGAAACCGAGTAATTTTCTTCACGACCCTTTGGCTCTTCCTTGAGGTTGCGGGGCCTGTTGACTCGGGCGAGCCTGGTCGGGAAGTGTCTTCAGCGTCCGACTCTGACTCGGAGGCCTCGGCGTTATTCTGGCCCTCCGCCACACCCGCGAGGTCGGGGTATATGGGGGCGTAGGGAGGGGGCGCAATATCATCTTCGTAAGCCTCCATCGTAGCAAGTATCGGGGCCTTCGGAGGCACCTTTTCGGGCAAATCCTGAACTTTCCCTAGGGTTTCCTTCAGGGGTCTCGTTCTGGGAAGTGTATTGGTAGCACAGGGCGTGGCCTCAGTCTTAGCAGTAGTAGTACGGGGTGTGGTCTCTGTGGCTTCGATGCTAGGGGCGGTCGGCCTTATGGGGGCGGTCCCTGCGGCCTTCGGAATGGCAACGGTTGCCGGGGTTTGGAGAGCGAAGGCATAGGTCTGCAGAGCTTTCAGGGCTTTAAGTTTAGTTTTCCGCCCCTTTCTCTGGTTTACCACCATGAGGGTGGCCTTTTCTACCTTATGTTGGGCCCAGTCCGGCGGGTTCCGGACTACATTCAACCACACTTCTATATACGGTATGTCCTCGGGACAGCCTGGGTTTCCCTCAACTATAACAATATCCATAACTGCCGCCACCTTCTCGTACTCAAATGACCCTTCCGGAGGCCATTCAGCAATCCCTAGTCCAGGCCACATAAATTGACATCGCTGTATCATCCCGGCCCTACTACATTTATCTTGGTCGAACACTTCGCTAAAGTGTTCCGTCATTAAGTCTAAAGGTGTGGATCCACCCCCGCCCATCCTAACCTGAGTGCCAAAGGATAGGAAACAGACAAAGAGGGAAAAGGATGGTGGAGGAGTAAGGGGTCTCGTTCCACCGGACACAGAAGGATCAACACTCAGCCTGACCGGAATGCGGTCGCCCGATCCGGAAATGCAAGCCCACTCACACAACTTCCATACGCCACAAGAAACCCTCCCATTCGGTTCCTTCGCAAAAGCCTAGTGAGTTTCGGGACCTAGTCCGTATTAGTCACTGGCTAAAAGAGGGTGATCATGCCTCTTCTTCGGTCCTTACTGGGCCGGTCACTACGTTGAGTATACTCGCCTGTCCGTCGTCGTCGTTGCAGGCCGCGCCGTCAGTGCGCTTCTCTCCGGAGTCGGAAAGGTGCCTTGCCGGAACCATGCAGTCCCCCTTTCAGTCAGCCGGAATCGATCGGCCCTCGGCCGGGAGATGGACACAGAAATCAGCGGTGGCCACTCACCACCTTCTCGGGAGGGGGTCGATGACCCGACCCAACTGCAGTGGGGGAGGGGAAAGAATATAATCCGATTTCCCTTTTGTAGTCACTCCTGGCTGGCTCGCCAATGAAACAGGCTAAGTGAATCAGGAGACAAAAGGCAAATTGGTTCCAAAGCAATGCAGCTTTATTGCTAGCAATGAACAGCACTGAGTTTTCTCAGGATACTGTGTGTCACAAATCATCTGACACTTACATTTATACTTCCCTGCTGGGCCTGCGCATTAGGCCCCTTATACATCACAGTGGACATGCGCAGTAAACATTTGTAGTTCTTACAGTGCACATTTGTAGTTCACAGTACATACACACGTCATAATACTGAAATGATACTAGCAAGGGAAACGAAACTTAGCATCTTGTTCTACACACACAATGCTCCTTTCTAGCAGAGGAGATAAGGTTCGTTAGGCTCAGAAATGCAGGGTGAGAGGTGGCAACACCCTCCAAGGCCATCTATTCATGTGACGCTTACGTGCAGGCTTTGTGTGCAAGCCTTGCTAACTACTGTTACAAGCTGTTTATCTAATGAACCTGCATTCTGTCTTACACTAATAGGCGGCAAGGCAGCGCAAACTGACAAGTTGTGGTTAAGGCACAGTACAAGAGAACTTAAATGTCCAATACATTCAAGTATGGAATATGCCCAAAAAGGCAGAAGCAGAGGTAGTATGCACAAAGTAAAGTCCATCAGTATGCACAGAGCTTGAGGTTGTTCTGTTGGTCCAGTAGTATCCAGTGTTCAGTGATCCACTCCTACAGAAAGAAAGGGATGGAGAGAAGAAGGAGATATGCTGCTTATGGATTGGACGAAAAGGAAAGAAGGACATATTCAAGGTTGTTTATTTTTTCATGTTTTCATTTTGTATTTAGCAGAGTATGTAAGAAAATGTATTTCTGCTACTTTACTAGTATTTTTACTGCTTATAGAATCTGGCTTTCTTGGGGGAATGGGGTTCAAGGTGACTGTGCAGTGCAGGGGCGTGGTGGTGGCTCTGGCAGCAGTGGTAATTGGGGTGGTGGCAGGGGCAGGGCAGGGCATGATGGGGAGGTGAAAGAGGCAGGTGTGTGGTGGGGGTGGGGTTTAGTGAGGGCAGGGCTGCATTTTATATTGTGTCCTCTTTTTTGTTGCGGCAAATATGGTAACCCTAGATATAGAGAAAATATGGGGAAAATACTTGTTTATAGCAGATGTTAAGGCAACTCTAGGAAAGCAGTAGTCTTCTGTATTGTTGTGTCTTGAAATGCCAGGCACAACTGATATAGAAGGGGCCCAACATGTGCTTCTAGTTAAGCTCTGGAACTCTTTGCAGGAGGAGGTGGTAACAGCGGTTAGCATATCTGGGTTTAAAAAAGGTTTGGTCAAATTCCTGGAGGAAAAGTCCATAGTCTGCTATTGAGACAGATATGGGAAGCAACTGCTTGCCCTGGGATTTGTAGTATGGAGTGTTGCCATGATTTGGGTTTCTGCCAGGTGCTTGTGACCTGGCTCGGCCACTGTTTGGAAAACAGGATACTGGGCTAGATGGACCATGGTCTGACCCAGAATGGCTACTCTTATGTCCTTATGTTCTATGTTCTTATGATACTAGACAAGGGAGGG
This sequence comes from Microcaecilia unicolor, assembly GCF_901765095.1. NCBI lineage: Eukaryota > Metazoa > Chordata > Amphibia > Gymnophiona > Siphonopidae > Microcaecilia > Microcaecilia unicolor. The sequence continues at coordinate 525,284,956 of NC_044032.1, forward strand.
CCTCCTTGTAACAAAAATATGCAGTAAAAATCTCTTAGCTAGAACAGAAAAATACGGGTTTGATATGTGGCTTAAAGAGACATTGTTTCTAACAATTAGGTAGGCCTCAGAAAATTTACTCCAAAATATGGCAGGATTTTCATCAGTATGAAACAAAACTATATTCCTGGGTAGGAGTTCTTAAAACAAACTTCCTATGTTGATTCACAGTTATTGAAAAACTCAAAACTAGAAAAAAGGTTGCTTAAGTTTCTAGGGGTCAATATTAAGCTGGTGGTGGTCAGTGATTTTTAAGCCTCTGAATACTGTGGGCTGAACTGAGTCCAGATATTCAATGCAGGGCAATATCTAGCTTACAGCATTGAATATCTGGGTATGTGCAGTGTCCTGTAAGTTTACTGGATACTGGCCAATATTCAGATCAGTGCCTGGTTAGTTTTGTAAACAAATTAGGACAGCCTTTTTGCTGTCCTAACTTCATCCACTTACTTAAGCAGTTAGTAGACTGAATATTGTCACTAACCAGTTAAGAAGTGGCTCAGTCCAGTTTACACCCTTGAACCACTTGACTAGCTGGGTTTGTTAGAGCCAATATTCAGCAGCACTGCCCAGTTAACTGCCACTGAATTTTGGAAGCCGATCACCTATGAATGGTTTAACTGGGCAGGAACCTTTCCTGCCCAGTTAAGCCCCTTTGAATATTGGGCCCTTAATCGTCAGACTTCTCCGATGGATGTTCAGTTCCTCTTGTGGACTTTTTCAATTAATGGGAAATCTTTTGAATTCCTCCTCGTTTTACTTTGTGACTCTTGATCTTCTTTGAATCTGGAAAGGATACATTTCACTCTCAGTATCATAAAGTTAGGGTGAACCCTTCTCCTCATGGATGTTTTAGGTAATTTGGGCTCTAATGCTGTAGTAGTAGCTCAGCTACTTACTTCTTTTTCACCACTTTCTTCTGCAACTACTGTACACTCTCCATAGATACAGCTTCTCTACATACACTGCAACTACTCTTGCTCAGTCTGGTTGCACTTGGGCAATACCTCAAGACAATGGCCTTCAATTCCCACTGCTGTCTGACGGTCAGCAATGGGTTGAGATCCTGGGGAACCAGGTTCAACCCCTCTGCAGCTCCGTGTCACCCTGGGCAAGTCACTTAGCCCTCATTGCCCCAAGTACAATATATAACTTAGATTGTGAGCCCATTAGGGACAGTACAAAGTACCTGTAATAGAAATTTTAAACCGCATAGTCACCTCAGGGGGAAGTGGACCCCCCTTTACAATGGCACCCCAGATGGGACCGAGACCATGAACCACGGTGAAGAGGCGTTTGCAGTGGACCCTGGCTTCCCTCAGGGGTCACTTGCGGTATATCAAGTGCTGAATGTTCTCTTGGTTTCATGCTGATGCTAGGAGAGTACCAATTTCTTTCTGGGTTGGGATGACAAATGCAAGCTTTGCCTTACAGTATCACATATAAAGCAAAATTAACAGAAGGCCAGTGAGAGCAGACCCTGCACAATATATCTGACCAAGCTTGAGCAGTGGCTCATTGCCTTCATAAGACTGAAGTGCCTAGAAAGACTGCTTAAAGACTTTGGCACTACTGCAGATATATCTGTAAATGGTTATATCACCACAACTCAGGAGATAAGTATTGTCATCTTAACCAACATGTCCTACACTTTGTAGCCTGGCATGACACTCTTAGGCCATAAAACATTCATCCATCACAATAGGGAACACAAGGATCAGTATGCCATGCTTCAGCCAGATAGATCCAGTGGAACTAAAAGGTTCTAGACAGAGGTGTAGCTAGGTGAGCTGTAAGGGAAGTGGCTGGTCTCCTAAACAGACTTCCAATGAAAACGGTGCTTATACAGTTTTATAAACTACTGGCCCTGGCACCTATTTTTTAACATTATCTGCTCCTCCAGTGCCAAAACCTGGCTATGCTTCTGGTTCAATGGAGAATATAAAACATGGTAAACAGTCTTTGGATGCAGATGAAAGGAAGTCTTCTCTGCAACCACTCTCTCTCTTCTCCATATAAAGAAGGATTCTATAAATCAGAACCTGTTGTGAAATAATAGGTCATGTCTGTGCTACCAGCCTTTGAGTTTCTGTCTACCAAGGAGTTGGGCCTGATCCTTGGCCTGTAAATCTTGTGCTGATACTGTAGTGTGTCTGTTGTACAGTCTGTTTTTCCTATAGAGTGCATTGTGAAGCTATGAACTCTATATAGTTTTTCTTGGTTGTTTATCAACATTTTCTCATAATATGACTGCTACTATTTGTCTTTTGTATGATTGGTGTCTTTTTCTGGTGTTGCTTGTTTTTTGATGTGTGCAGGTAGCTGAGGCCTTCCTCAGGCTTTAGGTGCCTTCTGGATATGTGTATGGTATCGTCTGCCAAGCTGTCAGGCTATCTCAGCTCTGAAGCTATACTTCTTCACCTCTTTGCCACTGTTGTCCACGATTGTCTTCCCACCCCCTGGCATAGCCTTTTGCCATTTGCCAGCTACACTTATTGTACCTAGAGGTTTTCCATAGTATGGAAAACAAAGTGACAGCTTCCTCTCTTTTCTAGCAATGTAAGCCACTGTTTTGCATGACCAGCTGAAGAGACAAAAGCATCCTTTTCCTCATAATGTGATATCCTGGGGTGGAAGAAATTTTTGGGAACAAAGGCAACTGCAAAGTGAATAGCATGCCGCAAGCAAAATTGCTCATATGCATAATTAATTCTTCAGTAACATGTTCAGGTGTAGACCATTTTTATAATGGTGCATCAAGTTACGTTTATATGTCGAAAGGGATATATAAGTGCTTTAGTAAATAGTGCGGTGATTTATCCTTGCATAAAGAGGTGTTTATGCCCACGCACATACTTCCTAAGTTCAGTGTATTGGTCCCTTGGGAAACTGAAGACAAGCAGGAGACATTTCTATGTTAATAAGATGTGAACAGTAAAAGATTTCTAAGTGGTAAAGCAATGTAAAGTTAAAATTGTAATAAGTGTTTTTCCCTAGGGGTGGGGAAGTATGAACTGATTGTCAGAAGAATATACATCAAGAAAAGAGAATGGGAATGTACAGACTCCTTTTTCTTACCTGTAATCATCAAATATGTTCTATGAGGAAAGATCATAGGAGTCAAGATTTAAAACCCACAGTTAATGTTTTGTGTAGATATGGCTGCAGCAATTAAATTACATATATTCCATGCCACTATCCCCTTATTCTAAAATCTTAGAGCCTAAACATAAGCACCATTTGCATGTTGAAATTATAGAATACTAGCATTTATTCATGCATGTAAGTGCTATATGTGTGTCAAGCGGTATTCTATAATGTGATCATGCAAGTCATATAAGGCTGGATTCAGTAAATGGCGCTGGGAAAAATCAGCGCTCCAGGATGAGCGCCTTTTATAGAATAGCACCTAGTGGGGATTCTGAAACCCAAGTTTGGGTGTGAGGACATATGCCGGCTGAAACCTGGTGTAAATCCTGGCACACAACTTGGGCACACATCCCCCAAATTTTATAACACTGCACGCAATTCATTAGAACGCCCTTGACCAGTCCATATCCCCTCCCATGGCCACATTCCCTTTTGGATTATGCATGAGAGGATTTGGGAGCGGATCGTTATAGAATCACACGCAGCCAGTTCTGTGTGCAAATCCAAATTAGTGCCAATTAAAGTCAATAATTGATCATTAGCAACTAATTATGAATTGTTAATGGCTTGTTAAGTAATTTATTTGCTGATGGATCTCAGGATCATGTGCAAATTTGGGCACCTTTTATAGAATCTGGGGGTCAGTGTGTAAATGCAAGGGGGAGGTGCATGGGAATGGGTGTGCCACAATTTTATATGTATAGATTATAGAATACTGTCATTTACGTGTTAAAGTGCTATATTTAGGTTCACCCACTCATGCCTGCTATCGGCATGGAGTAAGTGGGTGCATGTAGGTGTGTAAGTTCCAACTTACGCTAGTATTCTATAATGGAATCTGGGCACCCAGATGTCATTATAGAATTCAGGCCCATCATACTGCGTTTGGTGCCTCTCCTCCTAATTATGAAGATGTCACCAAAAATTGCATGCATACCCAATTTGAGTGCACAATTTAATTAAATAACAATCTAATTAGCACCAATAATTGGCTTTTTAACAAGCAATTATTGGCATTAATTATATTTAATTGAATTTTACATGTGATTTGAAAAAAGGGGACATGGAAATGGGAGGGTCATGGGTGGAACGGGGGCGTTCCTAAAATTAACGCACATTGTTATAGAATAATGGGGATATCCGCCTATTGTAGGCACTTACATTGGCACCACATTTCAGTTGGTACAAATGGCCGTGCCTAAGGTTAGGTGCGATTCCCGGGCATAAGTGGTTTAACTCGCATTAATCTACATAAGTACAAAAGTATTGCCATACTGGGAAAGACCAAAGGTCCATCAAGCCCAGCATACTGTTTCCAACAGTGGCCAATCCAGGTCACAAATACCTGGCAAGATCTCAAAAAAGTACAAAACCTTTTATACTGCTTATCCCAGAAATAGTGGACTTTCCCCAAGTCCATTTAATAATGGTCTATGAACTTTTCCTTTAGGAAGTAGTCCAAACCTTTTTTAAACTCCGCTAAGCTAACCGCCTTTACCACATTCTCTGGCAACGAATTCCAGAGTTTAATTACACATCTACCCGTTCAACTCCACTCATTATTTTATAGACCTCTATCATATCTCCCCTCAGCCACCTTTTCTCCAAGCTGAAGAAAAGGCGGCTGAGGGGAGATATGTTATGTGTTTATATATAGGTAGCACTGAATGACAGCAAAGGCTGATCTGGAGGTCCCAGGCAGACAGATCAGACAAAATAGGTGGTGTAAAAGACAGGGATGAGGCACAGGAAAGTAGAGGGCTAGGTCATATAATGCAAACATATATAATCTAGCTGAAAGTCTTAAATGCATGCATGTAGTCCAACCTGCACCAGATAAAAAAAAACAACGGGCCCCCTCATCTCCCCAGTGCCAGTTGGACTGCATGAATGCATTCAAGTCTTTTCAGCTAAGCTATATTTGTTTGCTTTATATGATATGTTTACTTGTGTTTCAGATCATTTCTTCTGGTACCGTTGGTTTTTTTTCTTTTGCATTCACTCTGGCTTGTAGTGATTCTGTTTGTATGACATACTGTGACCATTCACATTTTGGTGGTGGAGTTTTTTATTATGCCATTTGACTTTTTTTCTCCACTTGTGTTACATTTTTTGTCAGTGTCAGGGAGTGTGCCTGCGATAGTACCTGTTGTAGTCCCTGTCATTGAGACTTGTCTCACAGGGGGTGTTTGGCTTTGAGGCTACACTCCCTGCCTTCTATTTTGTGTGCTTGTTGTTGCACTGCTTTTTGTGTAGTGGTCACATGTTTGCCAGGAAGTTCAAGAGGGAATTTTGAATTATTTCATATATATATATGCATACATACATGTTATATGGGGGATGATTCAGTACAGTTCACCAAAACTTAGGCTCCAAAATGCAGGTGAATTTTATAATGGCATCTGCACAGCCAGATTCTGATACAGAAGTTTAAGTCTGCATTTATGCACCAACTTTTAGGTATGACTGAAACAGGTGGGAAATCAGGAGACGAAAGGCAAACTTTGGTTCCAAACAAGGCAACTTTATTGCTAGCAAGTGAACAGCACCGAGTAGTCTCGGGACACTGTGTGTCATAAATCATCTGACACTTACATTTATACTTCCCTACTGGGCCTGCGCATTTGGCCCCTTACACATCACAACTGGCATGCGCAGTAAACTTTTGTAGTTCTTACAGTACAAAATTGTAGTCCCAGTACATACTCACGTCATAACACTGAAATGATACTGGCAAGAAAAACGAAACTTAGCAGCTTATTCTTCACACACACACAATGCTCCTTTCTAGCACAGGAGATAAGGTTCGGCTCAGGAATGCAGGGGGTGTCAGCACCCTCCAAGGTCGCGTTGCTACATGCAAGCTGGTCTTGTACAGGCCTTGCAAACTACTGTTACAAGCTATATGTCTAATAGTCCTGCATTCTGTCCTTTACATTAGTAAACAACAACCTTCTTGGTTAGTAAACAGTAAAACTGGATAAGGCACAAATGTCCAAGGCACAAATGTCCAGTGCAGTAATAAGGTGTGGCTAAACAGCCAAAAGCAGAGGTAGAGTGCATAAGTATACGTCCATCAGTAGGCACAAAACATGAGGTTGTCCTGTTGTTCAGCAGTATTCGGGTAGTGTTCGGCGTTCCACTCCTTCATTCCCCCCTTTTGATACTTGAACATCCATCTAGGTGGAGAGTATCACCATGAACCGCACCTCCATGAATCCTGAAAAGGAAAGAGAGGACAAGGATAGTCAGCGAGGGAGGCAACAAGCGAGCCCTAAGCCCTTGCGCAGCCGTTGGTTGCTTCGCCGGGGTTGAGACGGAGGGTCCCTAGAGGAGTCCCCCCCCCTTTGTAGCCGGTCTTTTGCTGGCACAAGGGTAATGGCCCATGAAGTGACTCAGGGGGTTCAAAGTGCACATCAGCCACAAAGTGCTTCATCGTCAGCTTCATCAGACTGGGGAATGGGAGAGTACATCTGGAGAGCCATAAGTTGGGCAGCAGCACGGCGGTCAGCGATGCTTTCCATGGTGGAGCGGAGACACCTGAAAACTAAGGGAAGAGATAAAGGAATTAGTAAACAGGACAATAGAAACAGGCCGCCCATGACAAGGAGGCCTTGCAGGCTTCCGGAGGTTGGCAACCAGCTAGTTAGGGAGGAGGTCCAGTCCCACGCGCTGTTCCAGGTCTGGACTGGGACGTGGGCTAATTTGACCATCCGGTCAGTTATCTCCTTGATGACATGGCTCTGGTCATCAATCTGTAAGCAGCAATTACTGAGGTTAAACTTGCCACACACCCCGCCCTCCTGGGCTAGGAGGTAGTCAAGAGCCAAGCGATTTTGGTAAACTGCGGTAATGAGCTTAGTGTTTTGTCGGGCTAGGATATTGAGGGCAAAGGCCGAATCGTTAGTAAGGATTTCGAGCACGGCCTGTAGGCGAATAATGCGATTCAGCATATAGATAGGGGTGCGGTACCCGTATGTACCATCTTCAGCCCATGTGGCCGGTCCATAGTAATGAATGATGCGTTCTGGCGGCCACTCGTTGTCTTTCCAGTCTCCAATTTGAACTTTGGGCTTGGTGTTCAGAAAGGACCGTTTACGTCTGGCAGGGTTACCTGGCCCTTTTTCCACGTATAGGGGGATACCCAAAGTTTCGCCAATTCGCAGGGGCAGAAGGAAAAAGCTAGGTCGAACAGTGCCCAAGAGACAGGTACCGTACCAGCGGGCCGGGAGTTGTTCGTAGGCCCTGCGCCCGCAGATATAGTAGTAGCCCCCCGGGGCTACCCACTTGAGGGAGGCGTTTCCTCCGTATGTCCATGTTGTGTTCAAGGTGGGTTCTGTCCAGATAGGTTCCGGGGCGGGCAGGTTATCCGTTTGCCACCAGGTCGTCCGGCTTCCATTATACTGAAGAACCCCCGTGCAAGCAGAATCTCCCACTGGTACAGAGTACCGCTTCGATGGCGCTCGACTAGCGCAGAGGGTACCTATGATATTTGTTCTCAAGGCCCATTCGTACGGCTTCGGTCGCTGGGGAAAGGTAATGTTAGTGGTGTTAAGTGCATCCCATGTTTGCTGCCGGATCTCTCTCGCTTCCCAGGGCCATTGTTCACCCATGTCGGTGCCTCCACAGACGAAACAGTTGGCAATTCCCAGGGAGAGGGCAATGTTCTCTGCCAAGTTAAGGAACATATTCCGGGCTTCTGGGGAGATGGGGAACTTTGTCTCGGTCTGTTCAGCATGAGCAATTTCATCGAATACTTCTTGGTAGCCGACGACAGTAGTCTGGTAGTGCGTAGGAGGCTTTGTTTCGAGGCTCTGATATATGGTAATATATGTCAAGGGATCCATTCCTCCACCGTCAATGCCAAGGCCCCACGTCCCTCTCCAAGGCATGTCGTGTCCTCGAATGGGCCAGTCTAGGGACACATAGTTACCAGAACCTCGACGAAACTCGCCCAGGCCGGTGCATCCGGCATATCCTCCTCCCGTATAAGCACATACTCGGTCCCAGCCCGAGGCTCGAGTGTCGCCGGCGCATGGGAGCCAAACCCACGGGGAGCAGCATCTCATGTCTGGACTAAAAGGGCAGACATACTTGTGGTCGTTCACATATGCCTGACGCCAACTCTGGCTACCACATTTGCGAGACCAAGGGTGTTTGTCCATGGCGGCACAGACGTCGAAGGTTAGGGTTGCTATAGTTTGGATGCCACCAACGAGGATGCGAGTGGAATTTACGTAATATAGAATGCCATCGCCCTCGACTCCCGGGGGCCCGGCCACATACGCAGGGAGTCCTACGCTGAGGGTGACATTGTAGTATCTTGGCTTGGTAGGGCTATGGCAGATAGTGAGATTGCCTTGGAGGCATCTGTGGAACTGTTGGAGGCCATTCGGGGTAATGAGGGCACAAGTCGGGAGAAGCTGGCAACCGCCTTCTGGGGGCTGCGTCTGGTGGATGAGGGTGGTAACCAGGTGATACCCTCCCTCTATACGATGGCGCACCAGGCGCAAACATTCGGTGCAATTCTTGCTCAGGGTGGTAGGATAGCTCGGGACTGCACACAGGAGAAGGAAGATGTTCAGCATTATAGATTTGGTGGGAGGTATCCGAGCTTTTGCAGCAAGAAGATAATGAGGCCCACGATGAAGGCTGCGATAAACAGGGAGCCAAAAACGCAGTGGGTCCAGAAGCTGAGTTCCTGTTGCTGGGCAGGCATGAATCTGGTGGTTCACGTCTTTCTTAAGGTCAGCCGTAATGGAGCGTCTGGATGGTGATGAGCAGTCCAACGCTTCGGGGTGCTGTTGGTGGGAGCGGCAGGTTTCAGTCGGGTCCAATGTATCCACACCGAGCTTCCTGCAATTTTAACAGCGGTTGGGGTCGTTAGGAGAACAAGGGAGGGCCCCTTCCACTTGGGCTTTAAACAGTCAGATTCATCCCACTCTTTTACCCAGACCTCATCTCCTACCCTGAACCGATGTGTGGGATTGGTGAGAACCAAGGGAGCTACTCTTTCAGTGTATTGCTGGATGTCTTGCACTACCTCGTGTAATGCTTTCATCTGTCTCACTAAGGAACTCTCGCCCTGTATCTGCAAGGAGTCGGGAAAAGAGGGTAGGGGTGGTGGCCTAGCATACATCATCTCGTAAGGAGTAAGGCCAGTAGCCTTGGGGGTACACCTAAGATGTAGCAAGGCCAGTGGGAGCAGATCGGGCCATTTGGCTTTGGCTTCTTGGCATAGCTTGGCTAGCTGGTTCTTCAGGGAACGGTTAGCTCTTTCCACTATTCCACTGCTTTGGGGTCTCCAGGCACAATGTAACTTCCAATCAAGGCCTAGTCTCGTACTGAGCCGTTGAGTTACTTCACTGGCAAAGGCAGGACCGTTGTCGGAGTTTATCTGCTTGGGGAGACCGTATCTGGGTAAGATTTGATGAAGCAGTAGGGAGGTGACTTCTTTAGCCATTTCCGTTCTAGTGGGCTGGGCTTCAATCCATCCGGTGTAGGTACACACGGCGACAAGGATAGCTTTGTAGCCCCGGGCCGGGGGCATGTGTGTAAAGTCAATCTGGCAGACTTGGAAGGGGCTAGTGCCTCGGAGAACATGTCCTGGCGTAGGACCGGGCCCCGTTCGAGGGTTGTTCCGGGCACAAGTGGCGCATCGGCTGGAAGCATTTTTGGTCCACAGGGACAGTTTGTTGATGTAGTAAGTTTTCTCGAGTAGGCGCCCCAGAGCGTCCCTGCCCAGGTGGGTGCGGTCGTGAGCCTCCTTGGCTACCGTCCAGGCCAGGGCTTCGGGTATCCATATGCGCCCATCCTGTAGTACCCACCAGCCATTGCGTGACTCCAGGCCCTCTTGCCGGGCCCACTCAGCCTCTTGTGGGGCATAGATAGGGGTCTCTGTGGGGAGGTGAACGACGAGTACAGGGTCAGATGAGTGAGTAGAGCAAGGGAGCAGACTTGCCCTTTTTGCGGCATCATCCGCTCGTTGGTTACCGCGGGCAATAGGGTCCGTCCGGCCGGTGTGGGCCCTGCAATGCATTACGGCTACTTTCTTAGGCTTCCACACCGACTCGAGCAGTTGGCAAATCTCAGTGGCATTCGCGAGTCCTTTTCCTTCAGCTGTCAGAAATCCCCTCTCCTTGTACAAGGCTCCATGCACCTGGAGGGTGAGGAAAGCGTATTTGGAGTCAGTGTAAATGTTAACAACTTTTCCTTCAGCCCACAGGAGGGCTTTGGTGAGGGCGATCAGCTCCGCTTTCTGGGCTGACGTTCCGGGCGGCAGGGCCATAGCCTCGATCACATGGTCCTCAGATACAACAGCATAGCCAGCTCTTCGACTTCCCTCTATTACTTGGCTACTTCCATCGGTGAACAGGGTGATGCCCCCTTGCCAGGGTTGGTCCTTGAGATCAGGTCTGCTAGAATGCACTGTGGCCATTACCTCCTCACAGTCGTGTAATGGCGGTTCAGGGGCCGGGAGGAGGGTGGCAGGATTGAGGTTGGTCGTGTCCAGGATCCGCACCTCCGGATTTTCGCACAGGAGGGCTTGGTATTTAACCAATCGGGAGTTGGTCATCCATCTAGGTCCGTGGCTCTCGAGTAGGCCGCGGATGGTGTGGGGTGTGGTCACAAAAAGTGTTTGGCCAAACGTGAGTTTGTTGGCCTCATGTATCAGCAGACAGGCCGCTGCAATGCTTCGGAGACAGCCCGGCCATCCTCGTGCCACGTTGTCCATTCCCTTGGAGAGATATGCTACAGGGCGTTGCCAGGTGCCGACCAGTTGGGTGAGGACTCCAAGTGCCAGCCCCTTCTTTTCGTCGACGAACAAGTGGAACGGCTTAGTCACATCTGGCAGTCCGAGCGCTGGTGGGGCCACAAGGGCCTCCTTGAGGTCCTGAAGGGCTTTCAGTTCGTTTTTCTCCCACTGGAGGTTCTGGCCCTCGAGTTCAGGTCCTTTTAGCTTGGCGTACAGATCATGGGTCAGAACAGCGAAGTTGATGATCCATATCCGGCAGTATCCAGCGGCTCCGAGGAGTGCTCGCAATTCCTTCTTATTCACAGGGGTGGGTTGGTTGCGGATAGCTTGGGTTCGGGGGGTACCGAGCCTTCGGGTTCCTTCTCGGAGGCGAAACCCCAGATACTCGACTTCGATCTCGCATATCTGGGCCTTTTTGCGACTGGCCCGGTACCCCTGGGCTTCCAGGGTTTTCAAGAGGTAAAAAGTAGCTTCTGCACAGTCCGTGTACGTTTCCCGGGCCACCAACAGGTCATCCACGTATTGGACGACCGGCCCGTACTCGTCTTGGTACGTTTTCAGGTCCTGGGCAAGCTGGTCACCAAAGAGGGTGGGGGAGTTCTTGAACCCCTGAGGAAGCCGGGTCCATGTATATTGCTGCTTGGTTCCCGTCTGTAAGTCTTCCCACGTGAAGGCAAACAACTTCTGGCTGTCGGCAGCAAGGGGGATGGAGAAGAAGGCGTCCTTCAGATCAATGACACTATACCACTTGGTCTGGGATGGCACTTGGGCTAAGATGGAGTAGGGGTTTGGTACGAGGGCGACTATGTCGGCTACCTGGTTGTTGACTTTCCTCAAGTCCTGGACGGGTCTGTATTCGGATGTTCCTGGCTTCTTAACGGGCAACAATGGGGTATTCCACGCGGATCTGATCGGTTTAAGGACCCCTTGTTGGAGGAGTTTCTGTAGATGAGTTTGCATACTATGCCGGGCTGCATAGGGGATGTGGTATTGTCCTTGGTTGACAACTTGAGCATTTGGTTTGAGTTCAATCCAGATGGGGATAGCGTTAACGGCCAGTCCTCCGGGGTTCACTTCTGCCCATACACCAATCACTTCATCCATTATGGCTCGCCTCTGCTGGGCAAAAGTGGTATCCTGGTCGTAACGGCAGCTGCCAGGCCCTACGGTTGGGGGGGCGTGTAGTCTCCATTCTTCCCTTACCGGGCAGATAAGTGTCACTGGCCGATCTTCAAAGCGAGCTTCCACTTCACCCGTGGTCTTGAACTTCAAGGTGGCCTGGAGCTTACAGAGTAGGTCTCGACCAATCAAGGGGACTGGACATCCAGGGATGTGTATGAACTGATGAGACACCATTGTCCCTCCGATCTGGACTTGGCGTTCCTTGAGGAGGGGGGCTGCAAGGGATTTCCCGGAGGCTCCCACAATTGGTATAGTTTCTTTCGTGGCTGGGGCTATGGCGGTGGTGATAACAGATCGTTGGGCCCCCGTGTCTAGTAAGGCCTTCATAGACTCTGTCCCCACCCGAATTTCCACCAGAGGGTCAGTGGGGACTCTGCCCTCCCGGTCTCTTCATGCGGTACTGTCTCGGGTAGCCTCCATAGCCATCTGCCATTCCCTCCGGTCATCCCGTCCTCTATCTCTTCGGCCCCTTCCCCGGCCTCGCCTGGGGGCCCCTGCGCGGTCGCCCGTCTCCTCCTCTCTCTGTCGGTCCCATGGTTCATCTTCTCTCGGGCTGTCCCGTATCTCCTCTGGACAATCAGCCCACCAGTGTCCTTCTTGTCGACAATTTGCACACTGGTTACGTCCTATGGGGGACCGCGTTCCTCTTGTCCTTCTGCCCCTCCCCTTTGGTCTAGACCTCATCCGTTCTTCCAGCACCGTGGCCAACACATCTGCCTTCTCCCGCATCCGCCTGGTCGATTCCTTTCGGGCCTCCGTCTTCTCTTCCTGGTCGCGATATCCGAATACGCGATCCGCTATAGCTTTCAGTTGGCTGAGGCTCATCCCTTCGAACCCCTCCGTTCTCTGTAGCTTTCTTCGTATATCCGGTGCCGACTGGCTAACAAAACTCATAACTACGGTTGGGAGGTTCCTGGGGTCTTCGGGGTTTATCGGGCTGTGCCTCCTAAATGCCTCCATAAGCCGTTCCAGAAAATCCCCCGGACTCTCATCCTTTTGTTGGACTACACTGTGAATTTTCCCCATATTGGTAACCTTCTGTTTCCCCTTCTTTAAGGCGGCCAGGTACGCCTGCTGGTATCGGCGGATAAGGGTTTGGCCTTCAGCGGTTCGGTAGTCCCACGCAGGAGCAGCGAGGGGCGCCTCCGTCTCTATTAGATTCTGTAAGTTGGCATGGGTGGGGTTCGCATCCCGGACAGCTTGCTCCATATTTTGTTGTAAAAGGCGGCGTTCTTCAGTAGTCAGGATGTGGGCGCTCAACTGCCTAAGGTCCCCCCAAGTCGGATTATAACTGTATATAATGCCTTCCACCAGCTCCACTAACTGCTCGGGTTTCTGGTCGTAGGACGGCCCATGCAATTTCCAGTTATACAGGTCGGCACTTGAGAAGGGAACGTGGCTATAAACTGTTGATTCAATGGGCTGGCCCCCCCCTTCCGCCGGGTTAGGGGTATAGGTGGTGGATTGTCGAACTGGGAATAGGTTAGTGGCTCCCTCTTTCCTGCTCGAAGGGAGGGCGTTGCGCGGACTCGATTGGGGGAACCGAGTAATGTTCTTCACAACCCGTTTACTCTTCCGTATGGTTGCGGGGCCCGGTGACTCAGGTGAGTCTGGACGGGACGTCTCTCCAGCCTCCGACTCTGACCCGGAAGCCTCAGCGTTATCCGGGCCCTCCTCCAGGCTCGCGATGTCGGGGTATATCGGGGCATACGGCGGTGGCGCGATGTCGTCTTCGTATGCTTCCGCCGTAGCAAGAATCGGGGCCTTCGGAGGCTTCTTTTTGGGCAAACCCTGAACTTTCCCTAGGGTTTCCTTTGGGGGTTTCATTCTAGAAAGTGTGTTGGTCGTACTGGGCGTAGCTCCTACCTTACCAATGGTAGCAGGGGGCGTGGTCTCAGTGGCTTCAGCGCTAGGGGCGGTAGGCCGTATGGGGGCGGGCCCTGCGGCCTTCTGAACGGCAGCGGTTGCCGAGCTTTGGAGGGCGAAGGCATGGGTCGGCAGGGCCTTAAGTTTGGTTTTCCGGCCCTTTCTCTGCTTTACCACCATGAGGGCGGCCTTTTCTACCTTCCGTTGGGCCCAAGCCGGCGGGTCCCGGACTACATCCAACCACGCTTCTATGTATGGGATGTCCTCGGGACAGCCTGGGTTTCCCTCAACTATAACAATATTCATGACCGCCGCCACTTTTTCATACTCGAATGACCCTCCCGGGGGCCATCCGGCAATTCCTAGCCCTGGCCACATAAATTGACATCTCTGTATCATCCCGGCCCTGCTACATTTATCTTGGTCGAACACTTCGCTAAAGTGTTCCGTCATTAAGTCTAACGGTGAAGACCCACCCCCGCCCATCCTAACCTGAGTGCCAAAGGACAGGTGACGGACAAAGGGGGAAGGGGCGGTGGAGGAGTAAGGGGTCTCGTTCCACCAGACACAAAAGGGTCAACACTCGGCCTGACCAGGACGCGGTCGCCCGGCCTGGAACTGCAAGCCCATTCACACACTTTCATACGCCACAAGAAACCCTCCCGTTCGCCGCTCGGTTTCGTCGCCGGAGCCTAGTGAGTTTCGGGACCTAGTCGGATACCAATAGTCCGTATTAGTCACTGGCTAAAAGAGGGTGATCACGCCTCTTCTTCGGTCCTTACTGGGCCGGTCACTACGTAGAGTATACTCGCCTGTCCGCCGGGGTCGCAGGCTGCGCCGTCGTACGCTTCTTTCTGAAATAGAAAAGGTGCCTTGCTGGAACCACACAGCCCCTCTACAGTCAGGCGGAGTTGATCGACCCTCCTCCGGGAGATGGACGCTGAAATCAGCGGTGGCCACTCACCAGCTTCTCGGGTGGGGATCGATAACCTGACCCGACCACAGTGGGGGAGGGGAAGAATATAATCCGATTCCCCTTTCTACTTCTGTCCCATCTGGGTCGCCAATGAAACAGGTGGGAAATCAGGAGACGAAAGGCAAACTTTGGTTCCAAACAAGGCAACTTTATTGCTAGCAAGTGAACAGCACCGAGTAGTCTCGGGACACTGTGTGTCATAAATCATCTGACACTTACATTTATACTTCCCTACTGGGCCTGCGCATTTGGCCCCTTACACATCACAACTGGCATGCGCAGTAAACTTTTGTAGTTCTTACAGTACAAAATTGTAGTCCCAGTACATACTCACGTCATAACACTGAAATGATACTGGCAAGAAAAACGAAACTTAGCAGCTTATTCTTCACACACACACAATGCTCCTTTCTAGCACAGGAGATAAGGTTCGGCTCAGGAATGCAGGGGGTGTCAGCACCCTCCAAGGTCGCGTTGCTACATGTAAGCTGGTCTTGTACAGGCCTTGCAAACTACTGTTACAAGCTATATGTCTAATAGTCCTGCATTCTGTCCTTTACATTAGTAAACAACAACCTTCTTGGTTAGTAAACAGTAAAACTGGATAAGGCACAAATGTCCAAGGCACAAATGTCCAGTGCAGTAATAAGGTGTGGCTAAACAGCCAAAAGCAGAGGTAGAGTGCATAAGTATACGTCCATCAGTAGGCACAAAACATGAGGTTGTCCTGTTGTTCAGCAGTATTCGGGTAGTGTTCGGCGTTCCACTCCTTCATGACCACTTATGCCTGGTCTATACAGGTGTAAATGTGCAAGCCTAAATGATGGCAATTATACGCCTAACTTACAAAATGCATATCTCCTTGCAGTTATGCACTATAGCATCTAAGTGCAATCATGCACATAACTGCAAGCATAAACATCAGACAGCACATAATTGCATCCATCATGCCTAATTTCATGCCTATTGGATATGTAATTTTGCACATTATAGAATTAGGGAGGATGGATATATTAAAATCACCTAAGAGAGCAATGACTGAAGAATCCAGCACCTTAGTAGAAATTACATCATAAAGGCCATGGATTTAGTATGTGGAGATACTGTCGACAGTTGATAGATTAGTAGAAAATCAATTGGTAAGGAACTATTAATCCTGAAAGCCAGTCTCTCAGATGAAGCTGAGAAGCAAGGTTTCACAAGGCTGATTTGTAATTTAGCAGTGTATATCACTGCCAGGCCTCCCACCTTTTATGTTCACAGTTGAAAAAAATAAATTGATACCCAGGAAGCCAAAACTGGAGCCAAGTTTCAATCAAGCAAAGGTGAGTCCTAAATAAGGTCCATAACCAGTTGAAACTTATTGCAAAGAGACCATACATTTAAAGACCAATTTTTAAAGGAACAGAAGTAGACACAGGGGTTGAAGGCAGAGAACTTCCAACAGTCAGTGGTACAGGTCTCAACACAGAAGTAGGCCTTAACTGTTTATAGTAGGATTGAGCCCCTACTGGAAGAGGTTTCTGTCCTTCAGTCATTGAGATTTTAGATAAAGGCAACATTCCTGTGGCCAAAAGAGAAAGAAAATAATAAAATACAAAAAAAGTGGAATAAAAGTCATAAAAGGTACACTCAGGAAGTGCACAAAGGAACACAACATGCTCCTTAAGCATGCTCCATTGGCGCATGCAGACGTATGTGGCAGCATGGACCACAAAGCACAAGAAACACATTCAAAATTTAGAGGAACTGTGGTGCCACCTCCAGGGGTGGGCAGGTAGGTGGGACAAAAATGACATGCTTATGGCAGAACAGGGTAAAGACTCAGGGCAGAATCAGGAAAACTGGAAAAGACAGAGCCAGCAGTACTAAGCAGAACAAAACAAACAGTAACAAATTGTGCTGCATAGCACAAGCAACAAACTTTAAATGCAGGGGAATTGTGATATGACCTCTGGGGCTGTCAGACAGGTAGGCAGGGCTAAGACAGCAGCTGGTGGCAGAGCCAAAGACTTGGATTAGACTCAGGAAACCTCTGGGGGCAGAGGGGCTAAGATGACATACTTGTGGCAGAGCAGGGTAAAGACTCAGGACAAACTCAGGAAACCTCTGAGGCAGGCGAGTAGACAAGGCCGAGACAGAATGTTTGTGGCAGAGCTGGACAAAGACTTGAGACAGACTCAGGAAACGTCATATAGGCTGAGAAAGGGTTCAAAGAAGAGAGAGAAGAGCCTATTGGAAGGAACAATGATTAAGAGACGAAGAAAGGCAGAAAAGATAACAAACTGTGTGGAGACAGCTAAATATACACATGGAGGAAACAAGAAAGACAGAAAGCCAAGTTTTAAAAGGGAAGTTAAAAGAAGCCAGAGAGAGCTTAGAACAAGCAAAGAAAGGAGGACAGATGCAAGCTACAGACAATTATTTGAAAATTGTATATCACTTGCCCCACAATTGATTACCTGGCTGGGAGATAGATTATTATTAAGCTGGGTCAATCATAGGGAGAGCTGCTATTTGCTCTTTTCTTCCAGCCCTGTAGTCACTGGGATAAATAATGTATTTTACTGGAATGACAGAGAAATGAAAAGAGGCTTTAGTGAGATGCAATACCATGATATGAAAATCTTCCTTTTAAAATAGCTTTTCCTTGGCTGCTCTTTCATTGAGAGGGCTTATGGTAGAGAATTGAATGGCGAGGAAATGGAGATAATACTGTTTCCCATCTCCCCAAAAATCAAACTATCATTCCATCATTATATCTCACAGGAGGTTGAAGTGCAGGGCCTACTGGGAGCACTGGGCTATATGAGCCTAAAAATGTAGTACAGCAGCTGTACTAGAGACCATGTGTAGAGTTTGAGGGAGGGGAAGACAATGGACAATCTTTGTTTCCTGATTTGGCTCCTTTGCTTTTGCCCTGCTGAATTGTTCTTGAGAAAGATCTGTAGCAACCTCCAAGCTCTTGACTTAGGTCCTGAGCTGGATGTTTATTCTTCAGTTGCTGGAGTAGTTTCAGGTAGTGTTGGCCAGAACACATTGACCTAGTATTAGTGAAAGCCTCTGTGTCTAGGGCTGCTGGAACATGCTCCTCCACCCAACATAAAATCTCTTGCTGTGTTTCAAGAGCTCAGGAGAAGCATGTGACAGAGAACCTCATGTGGACAATGCAGGCATGGAGTTGCTTCCATCCTGGAATCTGTAAGTACCAGGAGAAGAGTCACAGGGAATCAGGAAACACGGAAATGACTCAGATCTGTTGGAGATGGAGAATTACAAATTAAGAGATAAATTAAGCCTGGCAACGAAAGGAATCTCACCTACTACTACTACTACTACTACTATTTAGCATTTCTATAGCGCTACAAGGCATACGCAGCGCTGCACAAACATAGAAGAAAGACAGTCCCTGCTCAAAGAGCTTACAATCTGCAGCGAAAAGTAAGAACTAGGTAGAAGTTGAGGGATGGGTGAAAGAAACTTGTGTGGAAGAGAATCTAGCTGTGGAGGGGTACATTGAAAGCTGCTGGGAAATGGAGGGAAACAGAAGAATGGGAAGTGAGAAGCAGAGCAGGCTAAGAGGTTGTAAAGAGTGAAGCAAGCAGGAGGATATTAAACTCCTGCCCCACAATTATAGGATGATGGCATGAGGACATGGGTATAATCATCTGAGATTTTTTCTGCACCTGTGTGGATAGGGAAAAGGAAGGTGAAAATATTGATTTACCTCACTGCCTTGGTGACCTCACCTTCTGTTGGGCGAATGAATCTTAGCCATCAAATTCTGGACCATTCATCAAGCTTCACTAGATCTCTCCACATGTTATCCACACCATTAGCAGTATCTACTCTATTGCATATCGTGGTATCACCTGCAAAGAGGCAACCTTACCTGACCAGTCCTTCCACAATATTGCTTACAAACATTTTAAAAATAACCAGACCAAGAACCAATCCTTGTAGCACATCACTGGCAATGTCCCATTCCTCAGAGTGTGTTCCACTTGCCACTATCCTCTGTTCCCTTCCACTGAACTGGTTCCTAACCCAGCCAGTCACTTTAGAGTCCATACTGAGGGTACTCAGTTTATTTATACGTTGATGATATACATAACTGTGTCAAGGGCTCTTCTAAAATCTAAGTACACCTCGTCTAGCCCTCTCCCTTGATCCAACTGACTTGTCACCTAGTCATACCCATTCTGCCTTGGGTCTTGTAATCCATTTCAAAATCAATATCAATTCATTGTTTGTATACTGCTGTAGCCCCTGGAAGGGTTCACCATGGTTTACATTAAAACGGTAGGCATTTTTCATAGAGTTACAGCAGTGTATCGGTATACATTATAAATTATATTTTAGCCATTTTACAGACATTTTACAGAATACCAATAAGATAGTAAGCAATTTTCTAGTAGTTATAGCAGTAACATTTGAGCCTCAGAGATGTGGTCAGTTTGCACAAGTCAGCTATCATTAGCATTAGGGAGGATGTACCAGTTTTACATTGGGCATCAATCATCATAAAGGAAAGTTTTCAGTTTCTTTCTAAATGAAAGATAGGAGGGATTGAGATGTATTGCAGTAGGTAGGAAGTTTCAGAGCGGAACAACTATAAATGAAAAAAGGACATTCAAGAATTTGAAAAGGCATACATTTTTGGCGCTTGGGGGGGGGGGGGGGCAGAATATCAGAAACTGTTGCGGCCATGCAGAGTGTCTGACTAAGAAATCTTTGAAGATATTGATCAGCATTTCAGAGGTTAGTCCGTATACAGCTTGGAACAGTATGCAGGTGGCTTTAAATTGGATTCTCTTCTGGATGGAAAGCCAATGTAGTCATTTTAAGTAAGGCAAAACTCTTATTGTATTTTCTAAGTCTGAAGATCAGGCAGACAGATGTATTTTGTATGAGTCGGAGCCTGTACATTAGTCCTAGGTAAAGAGCATTGCAGTAGTCAGTGTGGGAGAGAACAAACATTTGAACAAGTAGAGTGAAGGATGACTGATCAAAGTAGGATCTGGTTAGTCTAAGCTGTTTAAGTTTGTGGAATGTTTTTTGCCACAATTGATTGACTTGTGGTTTGAAAGATAGTGAGAACTCTAGGGTGATTCCTAGTACTTTAGAATTTTCTTCACTAGTATAGATAGGCCAGAGGATAAGTCATTTGGGGTCATTTGGAGTATGAAATCATAATAATTTGGTTTTGTTCATGTTTAGCTTTAGCATGTTCTCGGTGGCCCAGTGCTGAATGCAGTCTATGCAGGTAGAAAGTCTGGAGGTGGTTTCTGATAGGTTGGCAAAAACTGGTGTTAGCATGAAGATGCCACTTGTGTACAAGAGTAGAAGTTTCTATTTTTACAGATGACATATTGTAAAGTGGGTCCTCTTTTCTCCTGGGTTGCAGCTCCAAAAACAACAAACAATGCTACAGCGTGCAGGCTTCAACCGCTGCTTTCCCTCCCGGACCCCGGGAGAGTAGCAGTAACAAGAAAAAAAAACACACAGCACAATTCAGCCCTGGTTTCCAAACACAGTTCAATTTGAGCCAAGCAAAAAAAACAAAAAAACACAGCTCGGTCCAGCTAGGCTTTCAAAACATAGTGCAAATTTAGCCAGGCTTCAAAACACAGCTCAGTGCAGCTAGGCTTTCCAAGCACAGTTCAATTTTAGCCAAGCTTCAAAATACAGCTCAGTTCAGTTAGGCTTTCAAAACACAGTTCAAATTCAGCCAAGCTTCAAAATACAGCTCAGTCCAGCTAGGCTTTCAAAACACAGTTCAAATTTAGCCAAGCTTCAAAATACAGCTCAGTTCAGTTAGGCTTTCAAAACACAGTAATGGCTTTGCGCGGGCTCAAAGCCTAGGGTCCCACCCTCTTGGTCAGTCATACTCCTACCTGACCTCCTCCCGCATGACCCGGCTTGGCCCCGCTACTTCCTTGGCTTTCGCTGAGCCAGAGCTGAAAAGTCCATCGGCTCTTCCAGGGTGTTCTCCGGTTCAGTCAACTCCATAGGGCAAGGCTCACTCTCTCCTCCCCTCTCCTCAGGAGCCCAATCCATATTCTCTTCACCCCGCCCTTCTCCCAGCTGCTCACCCTTTCTTTCATTAAAGCTCTTTGGTGTCTCTTCTTTCTCCACCCACCTGTTCCACCACCTCTTCCACCAGGTTGGAGAATCAGCCTTATTCCTTCCCCTGCGGCCCTCCTCTGTTGACTCATGGGAATGCACATAGTTTCTCTTATCCCCAAGTTCCCTCTGGGCATGCTGGGAGTTGTAGTTCCTTATTTCTGGTTCTTTCTTGGGGGATGCCTGCCTGTAACGGGGGTATTCTTGCTTAGCCCAGGGTTCCCCTGAGGCATGCGGGGAGTTGTAGTTTCTTGCTCTCCTCTTTTCTTTCTGTTCCCCAGAGCTGCCTACATACTCTTTACAATATATACATTGAAAAGAAGTGGTGAGAGAGGGAAACCCTGTGGTATACTGCAAGATGGTTTCCAAAATAGTGGTAACTCCTTGTTTTTATGGACACAGTAACTTCTGTTGACCAAGAAATCATGAAACCAGTTAAGCACTGATCCCGACAATCTGATCTTGTTCAGCTTTTCCAGAAGAAGATTGTGATCTACTGCATTGAAGGCGGCCGAGATGTCAAATCGTAGTAGTATTGTTTGTTTGCCCAGTGATAACTGTGAACTCACATAGAAGGTCAGAACCAGCAGTAGGATTTCTGTGCTGTGGGCTTTCCTAAATCCAAATTAGATAGGGATTATGTGATTATGTATGTAGCACTGGAATGTTTTTAATAAACGAGTCATTATTAGTGGTGGTGGTCAAAGTGAATGGGCCGTATTGGCATTGCCGCACAGCTTTGTAAAGGGGGAGGGGATTATTTTGCCACTGTTAAAAATTTTAGGAAGACCCAGAAGTGCTAACAGTAGTGGCCAAGGCCAGCACACTGTTATGTTGAAAAATACGGTATTATTGAGGAGAACAAACATTGATTGCGGTCTTATGTGCAGGTTGCAGAAGGGAATATTTAGTGAGCCTAAGATAGCTTAAGAGCTTGGAAAGGGTGTTTGTCGCAGATGGGGTCCCATGCAAAGTCGCATAGAAAGTCATGTGTAATCATCAGTAGTACAGGTGGGAAATGCTCAGGGCTACGAGAAGTAAGATCAACATAGATACAAGCATAAGTTGAGGGTCTCAGCTGACTAAGGCCATTAAAGTGCAAGTTCAATGCAGTAAGAATTTAGGTCATTAGAGGACCAGCGGGAACTGAGGTTAGCTGGGTCATATGCAGAGTTAAAGCAAGTGGGAGCTGAGAACAGTTGAATCATAAATAGCACTATGATAGTTCATGTAGTTATATTAGGAGTTTTAAAGAGGTCAGTTTGAAAGGTAGACCAACGATAGCTTGTGTAGTCATTGGATTTTTAAGGATGATAGTTTGTGTAGTCATTGGATTTTTTAAGTCATCGGATTTTTAAGGATGATAGTTTAAGTGGTAATCAGATTTTTAAGTAGGTAGATTTGGGGAGGTATGATGATTGTAGCTTATGTAGTTATTGGTAGATGTTTTTGAAGAAGTAGGTTTTCATTTCTTTTCTGAACTGAAGGTAGTTGGTGATTTATTTACTGCTTTTTTATTTACCACCTTTTTGAAGGAATTCACTCAAGGTGGTGTACAGCAAGAATAAGTCAAATATAAGCAATAGACAATTACAGCAGTAAAAATATTCAAACAACAGTCCAAAGTATGGCATAGAGGGGCATAATCGAACGAAAACGTCTATCTCCATGGGTGTTTATCTCCGAGAACGGGTCCATGAAGGGGCGGACTGAACCGTATTTTCGAAAAAAATAGACGTCCATGTTTTATTCGACAACTTGTGAGCTGGGCGTTTTTGTTTTTCAGTGATAATGGAAAATGAAAGCGCCCAGCTCAAAAACGAATAAATCCAAGGCATTTGTTCATGGGAGGGGCCAGGAGTCGTAGTGCACTGGTCCCCCTCACATGCCAGGACACCAACTGGGCACCCTAGGGGGCACTTTTACAAAAAAAAAAAAAAAGGTAAAAGAGCTTCCAGGTGCATAGCACCCTTCCCTTGTGTGTTGAGCCCCCCAAATCCCCCTCAAAACCCACTGCCCACAAGTCTACACCATTACTATAGCCCTAAGGGGTGAAGGGGGGCACCTACATGTGGGTACAGTGGGTTTGGGGGGGTTGGACGACTAAGCATTAAGCAGCACAATTGTAACAGGTAGGGGGGGTGGGCCTGGGTCCACCTGCCTGAAGTCCACTGCACCCCCTAACAACTGCTCCAGGGACCTGCATACTGCTGCCAGGGAGGTGGGTATGACATTTGAGGGTGAAAATAAAAAGTTGTGAAACATCATTTTTTGTGGTGGGAGGGGGTTAGTGACCTCTGGGGGAGTCAGGGGAGGTCATCCCAGATTCCCTCTGATGGTCATCTGGTCATTTAGAGCACTTTTTTGGGACCTGTTCGTGTGAAAAAAGGGTCCAACAAAAGTGTCCTAAATGTTCGCTAAAAACGCCTTTATTTTTTCGATTATCGCCCTAACATGTACATCTCTCCTCGGCCGATAACCACGCCCCAGTTCCACCTTCGCCACACCTCTGACACGCCCCATCAACTTTGTCCGCATCTGCGACGGAGTGCAGTTGAAAACGTCCAAAATCGGCTTTCGATTATACCGATTTATTCGTTTTTGTGAGATAAACGTCTATCTCCCGATTTGGGTCGAAATCTAGGCGTTTTTCTCTTTTGATTATAAGGTGGATAGTATGCTACATTATAACATCAACACAATACACAATAAAACATTGTCCAAAGATGTGCCATATAGATAAGATAGAGTAACAGGGGTAAGAGAATAAGGGACTAGTTAAAGAGAGCTGCAAATGAGGTCATAAAGGTACTTGAACAGTATCTTGGCTAGGGTAGGAGTGGATAAACATGTCCTGCTGTAATATGTGCAGCCAGTGCAGCTACTCAGGGTCACTCTGGATTCCCACTTGACTCTTGACCTTCAAGTTTTGACAATAACAAAGCGAATGTTCCTTTCCATGAGGTCCCTCAAGCCTATCAAGCAGTTCCTACCGTTTGACCTATTCAGGACTCTAAACCACTCCCTCGTATTGAGCCATTTTGACTAGTGCAATGGAATTTACACCGGCTGCAAAGAACACACCCTTAAGAAACTCCAGACAGCGCAGAACACCGCAGCGAGGCTACTATTTTGCAAATCTCGGTTTGAGGCGGCAGAACCCCTACGTGAGAAGCTCCACTGACTCCTGATTAAAGAACGTATTGAATTCAAGACCTGTGCTCTTACCCACAAGATTGTATATGGGGAC
The DNA here is from genome assembly GCF_901765095.1 of Microcaecilia unicolor. NCBI lineage: Eukaryota > Metazoa > Chordata > Amphibia > Gymnophiona > Siphonopidae > Microcaecilia > Microcaecilia unicolor. The sequence continues at coordinate 525,309,301 of NC_044032.1, forward strand.
GCTCCTGCTTATATGTACAACCTGATCGACCTCCCTCCCAGAAATTCCGTGAAGTTGTCCCGCACCTATCTCAACCTCCAATTTCCTAACTGCAGAAACTTACGATACAAACTACTCTTCGCCTCCTCTTTTTGCTTTATGTGTCCTTGCTACTGGAATGCTCTACCATCACCGTTAAGAGAGACAGCTGACCATAGTCTGTTCAAGAAGTCCCTTAAGACCTACCTATGTGATCCATTTTACTCCTCTGCTGCTTGATTACCTGCAATCCCTCATTCCTCCTCCTGTTAGTTCCCTCCCTTCCCCTCCTCTACCTTGTTCTCTGATTTGTACTACAATTATTATGTTGTTCTTTTCACCAAATGTTGTAAGCCACATAGAGCCTGCCCTAGTGGGATTCTGTGGGATATAAATGTTTGCAATAAATAAAATAAATAAATTTATTTCACATTAAATTTCAACTGCCAGTCCTTAGAATGTAAAAAACAATCAAACAAACAAACAAACAAACAAAAACCCTCTGCCACTGCCAGTAATGAATATTGACTCCAATTTTGATAGGTTCATCTCTTAGAAATAATGATGGTGACCACAACTATTAGCAAATGACATCACAGTGATACTGTTGCATAATAAAACTAGTGGAGAATCCCACTCCATTTTAGAATGTCTGAAATTTCCATTCTAAAGTATTGTGATGTTTGTAGTCCTATACTTTGGGCTCAGTAGAAATGATACTATGCTCACCCCTCTCTGATTTGGGATGAAATCCAGGTCATGAAAATACAGTATAATCCATTTCACATGCAAAAATTAGTTATTCAGAAAGAGGGAGATCAAATTGCATGGGAAGCAATCTCAGACTACACCTCCCAAATTGCAAAAAAAAAAAAAGATCTACAAAATTGTTCACTTTGCAGACTTCGCTTACCTAGGAACCAACAGGTGGAACTCTTTACCACCCAAGGCCTATTTCTGTTTTAAAGAAATGGGCGCTAGCAATTTTTTTTTTTTTTTTTTGTTTGTAACTATACAGTTTGTATAAAAGCGTTTTAAGGAGATGCAATACTTATTTAATGTGTAAATGATGTGTTCCCATGTTGTAACACCAGGGGCGGTCATTGTGACAGAGTGTTTGTGTGTGTGAGAGTGTGTGTAAGACAGAGATACAGACTGTGTGAGTCCGAGAGTGAGTGTGTGAGACAGAGGGATTGAAAGAGTGTGTCTGTGTGTGTGTGATAGAGACTGTGTGTTTGTGTGACAGAGAGATACAGAGAGTGTGTTTGTGGAACTGATTTCCATGACCCTCTTCGTCCTTTGCTCTAATTCCGTCTGTTGTGACAGAGTGTGTGTGCCGGACCACAGGGGCGGTCATAGAGACAGTGTGGAACTGAGTTCCATGACCCCCTCCTTCCCTTGCTCTCCTTCCGTCTGATGTGACAGAGTGTGTGTGCAGGACCACAGGGGCAGTCATTGTGACAGAGTGTTTGTGTGAGTGATTGTGTGTGTAAGACAGAGAGACAGACAGACTGTGTGAGTCTGAGAGTGAGTGAGTGTGTGTGATAGTGAGACAGAGGGATTGAAAGAGTGTGTCTGTGTGTGTGTGTGATACAGACTGTGTGTTTGTGTGTCTGAGAGATACAGAGAGTGTGTGTGTGGTGAAGTGATTTCCATGACCCCCTCCTTCCCTTGCTCTCCTTATGCCTGTGTTGCAGGCCCCGCCCCCTCCCTCCCGGGTCCTACTTGAAGACAGAGATTATTGTATTTAGCGATGGTGCCCTGCCTTCCTGCTTACCTTTGTTCCGTGTTTGTTTGCGTCGGCCAGCACAGTGTTAACTGTGGAGGGAGTGTGTTCATCGCTTTCGTTTATTTATTTATTTATTTTCGTGAACTCCAGCTGATTTGAAAATGAGGAGGGCGTCTATACAGCACTTCACTGACAGCGCCAGTTTTTCTCTTTTCTTCTCATGGGAACGGCAGCTGAGCTTTTTCTTTGCAGATAGGCTTTTCACCGCTTCACTGCAGGCACCGGTGTTCCGGGGGGGGGGGGGGTGTTTTCAGCGCTTCACTCACTGCTTCTTTTTTCCGCTTTTGTTTTTTTTTTCTTCTCGTCCATGGTAAGGTGAGCTGAGCGGTTTGCCGTTTTATTTGAATCTGTGGGAAGGCCAGCTGAGCAGGATCTGAGGAGGGAGGGTGTTCTGCTGTTCAGCAAGCCAGTTGTGTGTGTGTGTGTGGGGGGGGGGGGGGGGAATCAGCTGCGATTTTTTTCCCCCTAGTTGGACGGCATAATGGGTGCAGTGATGTCAGCTGAGGCTTCGGAGAAAGTTACGGACACAGGCAGCCAGGTTTTAGAACGTTGGAGGTGAGTTTTATTATATAGGATATACTAGATTCCGCAAAATCCTCAAATCGTTCCTATTCATACAAACCCTCACAAAGAACAACCATATCTCAAACAATTAATTATTACCTGAATTGGTTATTACTCTATTTACCATTAACGTTCTCTTTGCGTCATGTAAAATTTCTCATTCATAATAGATTTTCTAAATGTTAAACATCCATAGCTATCCCAGTATGTTTATAATACTGTATTGTAAAATTGGATTCTTATGTCAAATTACTTTCTTATGCATTATTCTTTGTTATGTATCCTAAACTGTTTATTGTAAACCACATTGAACTCAAACATGTTTGAGATAATGTGGGATATAAATGTCACAAATAAATAAATAAATACATACGAATGGAAGGATAGTTATATCTGTATTTTCAACCAGTTTTAAGAGTACTATAATTAAATTTCATTAAATGAAACTGATTCTAAGGTTAGACAAAACAGCATGACAATGGTCTTTGGTTTCATAAATTGGAGGAATTCACAGCCTGTGAATTTAGTGCATGAAATCTGTAACCTTTGCCCTGCATGTCAGGTGGAGTGAAACTGATTAATTGTACTTCATAGTCCAAAGGATCCATTCTGTGGAGTGATGTGACTGTAATGCTCATTACCTATATTCTGTTTGATATATACAAATTTCCTTTTACTGGGTCTTTCTAATCTGAACAGTGCTCTGCTGTGTCTGCTTGCATCTATATATTACTTTTATTTTCAACCACATCTGTGAACACCTGTTATTGCAATATGGAGTGCTCATTTTTTTATCAGCTCCCACTGAGTTTAAATCTGCTCAGGCTAAAGAAACCATCAAGGCTGCAACTTCTTCATGCTTGAACTGCAAAACTCTGGGTTTATTGAAAGGGGTAATATAAGAGTGTGTAGCAGCAGAATACTTCACATAAATGCAACTTTTTCTACAAATCCTGGTAAAAAGTCACTTACTGTGCATGTTACGCAATCTTCTATTTGAGTCAGGAAGATAACAACTATTAGACTTCGCAAATCTGTAACTGGCAGACTGATGAGCTGATTCACAGTTTGAATTAAGTTTTTTGAACGTTTACTATGCACATGAATTATAATTAGGGCTTCTGATTTTTGGTTGTAAGAGTGGAACCCCAACTTAAGTCCTCTAATGGGGAGTTTGAGTTTTATGATTGCAGCTGAAACCCCCTGAAAATCACCATCAACTGTGGCACTCTGATGACATCATCTTGCTACTGCTGGCATGGCTGGATGACATCATTGGCTTGGGTCCTTGACCAGTTAGCTCCCACAGCCAGGACAGCTAGGACTGCAGGAAGTTGAGACATTTGCATTTGCATGGACCAGGGAGGTGCTGTTTTCTGCCTGCGCTTTTGCTTGGCACAAGAGGAAGGTAAACACAGTGGAAATGAGGAGAAAGTGAAGAAATGGAAGGAAGATTGGGAAAGAAAAGAGAGAGAGGATGGAGATTCTAGAACATATTGAATGGTTTCTGTGGAATGCTCTGGCTATTTGTAATTCAGACATTAAGAAAGGCATTTCCAATAGGACATTCAGAGGGGAATTCCAACATTCAAGTTAGGATGTGGAATTCCCTTACTACTTTACAAGAGACTCTGCAAATATATAGAGGCCCTTTTACTAAGCCACGTAGGCACCTACACTCACCGAACATGTGTCAAATTGGAGTTACCGCTCGGTTACCATGTGGCCCTTGCAGTAATTTCAATTTTAGAGCGCATCCGCTATGCACGTCTGAAAAATATTTTTTATTTTCTGGTGCACATAACGGAAATGCGCCAAGTAGCATTTGACACACGTAGGTCATTACCACCCAGATTCTTTACCGCTAAGTCAATGGCTGATGGTAAGGTCTCAGACTCAAAATGGACGCGCAGCAAATTTGATTTTGCCACACGTCCATCTTCAGCAAAAAAGAGGCCTTTTTTACAGGTGCACTAAAAATGGATCGGTGGGCACCCAAAACCCACGCCTACACCACCGCAAGCCATTTTTCAGCACGCCTTTGTAAAAGGACCTCTTAGTTTCTTGTAAAATAGGAGCCGATCACATGGTCAAGCCCCTCTACATCCAGAGCACAGGTTTTTAACCCAGTCTTTTTGGCATACCTAGCCATTCAGGGTTTTCATGATATCCCAATTGAATTCAATGCCTTTCCAACAACCAGGCTAAAAAGCTTTATATTAAATATAAACATTTGGTATTAATAAGTTAACAATTTTGTTGATTCTTATTACTATTATCTGCCTTTAATCAATACATAAAAAAATGTAAATCAAATAAAAGTGCTTTTAAGGTGTAAAGGTGCTTGGTACATCCATGATTGATTTCTGGGGAAATCATGGTGTTCCAATGAGAATAATTGCACCATCAGCACCAAAACAATCACTAAAAAACTTTAGAAAATATCAAACAATTACTTATCTTAAGAAGATGCGTTGTAGGTGTTCTGTTTCTTCCTGCGAATATCACAGAATGTGTTTTAGCAAATGTTCCACCCATGTGAACAACTAAAAACATCATTGATGGCATGAAAATTATTTTTAATCCACTGTTGACAAAATCTGTTCTCAATGATGCATATTCCAAAATAAGGCAACTGTAAAAGGTTCTTCAGTCCAATCCAAAATCACAACTCTGATGTCTATCCATCACGCTGGAGCAATCACCAATAATTCTTTTGCCAAATTCCAATGAATATACTTAAAAAGTTCCAATCCATCACTAGTAATGAATAAATACAATCTTGAATTGTTGTCACCTCTCACTCATCGCCATGCAATCCAGTATCTCATTCTCAACATGGGCCATGTTTCATGCTACGTGTTGTCAGGAAACCATCTTCCCTCCTTCTTCCCTTTTCATAAACACCCCTTCTCCTATACTCCCTCCCTTCACCACTTACAAAGGTGCAAGAAAGGGCCTGAGCTATTATAGCTCTTCCAAGTATAGCCACAGCAAACAAAAATGATCTAATTCCAAAGAGCAACTGAAATAAACCCCCTGCCACCCTCTACTCTTACAATCTCAACAATATCTTTGAGATCCAAGTCAAGAAACACACTGGCTGCAGCAAATATCTTATTCACCCTGTTAAAATGTCCCTACATCATTCTCTAGACTGAATAAATGATTTAAAACAAAGTTTAAAGCAAATGCCCTTAATATGTAATACTAGTAGCAATAATGAAATAGTGATGGAATATTCACATAGCAAACAGCCTGAGTCAACAAATTTATTTTACACTGAACATAATTTACTTTGTATGAACTTATAGGGTGCTGAAATGGACAATGTTGCCACATTTAGACTGACTCTCTGAACTTCAGCATGAAGAAAACCCTTCCCTCATTACCTCTCTGTGAAATAGTAGTAATAAAAAAAGCAAGTGAATTTTTTTTATAATATACCACTGCATTCCACAAAACAAAAAGAGCAAGTTCCCAAATGCCATCTTTTTCTTTTGATGTAGGCACAGGAAAAGAAGATGTTAAATGCTCACAGGTCTCAACTTAATTAATGATTTTTAAAATTATAAATAGTAGGTCTGATTGTTGAACACCTGAGACTCATAACATGATGTCTGTTTTAGTGGCCCTTTACTAGGTGAAAACATCTGCAAGAATACAGGGAGTCTATATAACCAGCCTCTCCAAATGAACTAATTACTACTATAACCAATGAAACCAATAATACTTCCTCTGTGTACATCCGTATGCTGCACAAGTTGGAATGCTGGGGGGGGGGGGGGGGGAGGCAGGGCTGGGGGGCACGTTACTGTGGTCTTCACAATGATATCCGACAGTGTACCATGTTTCTTCTGGGCTCAAGTACGCTACGCTCCTCGCTGAGTTCTCCTGCCTGAGTCCTCTAGCCACCTCTGTCCTCTCCTGTACTGTTGTGCTGCCCATGGCAGCTACTCTCTCTCTCCTTAGCCTTAGTAGTAAGTATGACAATGCTACTACTAGCACCACTCTGAAAAATAACACACAAAATGATGTGCTGTGGTGGCACGCTATTTAACAGTGTGGTGACAGTAGCGCGGAATGAAAGATGAAAAGAGGCCAGTCAGGGTCCTGGTGATGCCATGCATGGTGTGCGGGGAAGGGATTACTGAAATGCATACTTTTGGGAACGAATGTATGTGTGTGCATGCGTGCCTGCATGCATACACTACTGCAGGCAGGGATAAACAGAGCAGAACAGATGGAGAGGAGGAGGCCGGATTATAGAAGTTACCCTGTCCCAGCGGTAAAACAGCAGTAAAAGGCAGGCATGGCATCCATTTTACCTTGGGTACAGGGATTACTACCACACCTGCGGGGCAGGGAAATAATTGCAGTTTGCATCCGCGGTAAAACATGGAAACGTTTTGCCGTTCCATGGTGTTATCGTGGATTAGTGTGGTTTACCGCAGCTACACACTCCCTTGTCATTCTCTACAAATTCTTCAGTTTGTACAACATCTCTTTCCCCTTCCTTCAGTAGAGGAGTGGCCTACTGGTTAGTGCAGAGGGTTGTGGACCTCGGGAACTGGGGTCAATTCCCACTGTTACCTAACTGTCAGTATTGGGTTGAGATCCTGGGGAACCAGGTTCAATTTTCTCTGTAGTTCTGTGTGACTTTGGGCAAATCCTTAGCCCTCCATTGCCCAGGTAAAATATATAATGTCAATTATGAGCCCATTAGGAACAGTACAAAGTACCTGTAAAAGAAACTCTAAACCACATAGAGGGGCATAATTGAACGGCGCCGGCCATCTATATGGGCAGCCATCTATATGTCCGGTGCCGCAAAGAGCGGTCCCGAACCATATTATCGAAAAAGATGGCCGGCCATCTTTCGTTTCAATAGTACGGTTGGGGCCGGCCAAATGTCAGAGATGGCCGGGTTTGGGATGGCCGGCATCGGTTTTCGCCGATAATGGAAACTGATGCCGGCCATCTCAAACCCGGCTAAATCCAAGGCATTTGGTCGTAGGAGGAGCCAGCGTTTGTAGTGCACTGGTCCCCTCACATGCCAGGACACCAACCGTGCACCCTAAGGGGCACTGCAGTGGACTTCAAAATTACTTCCAGGTGCATATCTCCCTTACCTTGTGTGTTGAGCCCCCCAAATCCCCCCCAAAACCTACTCCCCACAACTGTACACCATTACCATAGCCCTTATGGGTGAAGGGGGGCACCTACATGTGGGTACATTGGGTTTTCGGGGGGGGGGGGGGTTGGAGGGCTCCCACTTACCACCACAAGTGTAACAGGTAGGGGGGGATGGGCCTGGGTCCACCTGCCTGAAGTGCACTGCACCCACTAAAAACTGCTCCAGGGACCTGCATACTGTTGTCATGGAGCTGGGTATGACATTTCATTTTTAAATTTTTTTTGGGTGGGAGGGGGTTGGTGACCACTGGGGAAGTAAGGGGAGGTCATCCCCGATTCCCTCCAGTGGTCCTCTGGTCATTTGGGGCACTTTTTAGAGGCTTGGTCCTAAAAATAAATGGACCAAGTGAAGCCGGTCAAGTGCTCGACAGAGCCGGCCTTCTTTTTTCCATTATCGGCCGAAGCTGGCCATCTCTTAACCATGCCCCGTCCCGCCTTCGTTACACTGTTGACACGCCCCCTTGAACGTTCGATGGCTCTGCGACGGAAAGCAGTTGAAGCCGGCCAAAATCGGCTTTTGGTTATACCGATTTGGCCAGGTTTAGGAGATGACCAGCCATCTCCCGATTTGTGTCGGAAGACGGCCGGCCTTCTCGTTCGAAAATAAGCAGGATAGTCGCCTTAGGGATCACTTGTGGTATATCAAGTGCTGAAAATAAATAAATAAAAATAAACCTGTTATGTCTTATTGTGCTAGTGCCTGCCTGGCAGATGTCTGCTAGCAAACTTTAATCATTTTACTGAAATTGGATGGAAACCCCAACTTTTAGAGTACACATTTGCTTGTCCTATTGACCTTAATGGATCCAAATGAAAAAAAAAAGTCAATGTATGATTCAGAATCTGAAAACAAACTGAATGGGTGATCTGAAAATAACAGGACACCCGCAGGAGCGGAGGACCGTATGTCACTACGTGGAGGGAAGCACCAAACAAAAGGAGTAGTGAAGGTAGCAGGGCTCTTCCACAGAGGACAAGGAGACAAAAGATTTAAATATCAGAGTCCTTATTCTTCAAAAACCCAACACAGTACTGTGTTTTGGCAAAGTGCCTGCATCAGGGGTCTTAATATGAAATCACTGGTAAAATTTTAAGAGTCAGGATAATCGTTTTAAAAAGATGCAAATATCTGAAAAACATGATGTGTAGTGGTACAGAATCAAAAAGCCCTTTCAGTAGTATGTCGGGTTTTTGAAGAATAAAGACTTTGATATTTCAGTCTTTTGCCTTCTCGTGCTCTATGGAAGAGCCCTGATACCTTCACTACTCCTTTTGTTTGGTGATCTGAAAATAAACCAAACCTAAATTTCCATAAATATCACTAGCATACTGACTCCCCTGTTTACTAAGCCTCGCTAGCGTCTGGTGGTGTGCTAATGCCGACAGCCCATTCACTTTGAATGGGCAGTGTTGGTGTTACCTTAGTAAACAGGGGGTAACTTTGTGCTGAGGTGTAGTTGTGAGTGCAGTGGGGAATTCTTACTTGGGCTGACTGCCCTTGACAATCATTGCAGAGGGTGGGGAAAGGAGGGGGCACTCCAGAATAGATTGGTATGCATATATTGCATCCTCCTGCATATGTTTTAGGATTTGTGATTTTTACATTAGATTATTTTCTCTGATGGCAAACAGAAAAGACTATGCAGAAGGTTTGTAATAATAAGCAAAGGATATACATTATTTATTTTAATCAATAAGACTGCATATAATACCTAGTGCCAGAATGAAATATAGATACAACTGAATTTTACTAGGGCATTCCAAAAGTATGTAAATAGCATTGTTCTATTCTTGATCATCTTATTACTCCATGCTGTTTATATATAAGTATACACATCATCTTATTACTTCATACCATTATTTAAGCTATTAAAGTTGACAAGCCTCTTATAAACTAACTAAACTGGAAAAAAATGTCCTCAAATAAAATAATTGAACAGCATAATTAAATCTGAAAGCAAGTAAGTGAACTGCAGAGAAAGTACTGTGGTTTGGTCATATTAAATAAAAAAAAAAAGTTTGCAATTATTGTGGAAGCTATCAAGAGATCTGTTTTTACCATAGTTTCTGAGAGCATTAGAACACTGAAAGCTGAACATAAGTGCAGAGGCATTTGGGGGCCATCAGTAGCGGAGAGGGTGATGTTTATCTTTCTGCCCTCTCCCAGGTATACTAGTTACCTGTAAACTAGAATGTCCAGGACTCCAGGAATTATGGTCCTAATGCCACCAGGTAGAGAGACAGAAAGACACAGAAGGCTTTAGTAATATGAGAATAATCAGTAATTGTTTATTACACTTACCAATCAGGACTACAATTAGAATATGTAATATAATTAATTAATTCTCATATGAGACAGCAACCGGGACATAAAAGTGACCTCTGACATTAGCTCTCTGATTGCCTCTGCCCATGATTCTCCTCTTTTACCCTTTTCTCTCATAGGCTAGTATTGGAAGTACAAAGTCAGCATATTCTAGTAAATTCTAACATATTCCAGCATATTCTAGTAAATTCTATTTTACAGAAGCAAAGTTCTTCATAACATATTTGTTTATCATAAGTAAGGTCAGTAAGGTTATCCTACTTTGCAAAAAACATCTTCCTAGCAACCAAAGTTGTATCCCTTCATTATCTGCTTTCATGGTCAGCAACAAATTTCACTTATATTACTTCATTCTCCTGCCACACATATCTCTGTTATGATTCCATATCTGCCTGTCTCTCCAACAGAAGGCCAAGCTGACATGAGATTCACATTCTGTGTAATTCTTATTATTTAGCTTCTCAGTGACTCTTAACCTGTTCATAGCCTGTTCACAGAGGCCTAGCTTTGCTCATAATTCTCAGTTACTGTTGTAAAATTATTTTATGGTTCATGACCTGCATGTCCCATATAAACAGTGATAAAGTAAACTATATTTATTTTTAACTAGATAAATACTTTCTAATCAATGGATTGGGAAGGTAAGGGATTAAAATCATAGGGGCTCTTTTAGCAAACTGGTGTGTCAGCATGTGCAATCACAACCAACCGAGGCCACCTTTTAGCGCCGTGGGTAAATTTGTTTTTTTAAAGGGGCATTTACTGCTGGAGCCCTTTCAACCTCTTATTTAGGAGGTAGTAAGGGCTCCAGCAGTAACCCAGCGTAGATCGAGCATCATGAGGTGCTACCCAATTACCACCGGGCGTACCCACTCCCTTCCCAGTGATGCTAGAAAATATTTTTAACGCAGGTGGTAGGGCTAATGTGCCACACACAAATCCGATGGTAGCCCCACAGCAGGGTGATAAAAGGGTCCCATAGAATTCTCTCTGTAATTCCCAGAATTACCGGGGCACATCTTACTTTTCAGAACAGTGTTTCTCAAACCAGTCCTGGAGTATCCCTTGCCCAAGTGTCTCCAAATTGAATCTTTGATGGCTACAACACATATTTCTGGATTTTCACAATCAACATGCATATGTACACAATTAAAGTGGTCAACTGACTTTAGATTTTCAAAGTAGGTTAACCCGGTCCTGGTTTTATAACCATTGGAGTCAAGTACTTGTAATTCTGATTTTCCTATTGTGCTCTCTAAGAAAATGAAGACTACAAGCCCATTCAAGCTGTTGTGTAAAAACCAAAACTGGGTCAGCATTTAGGCTGATCCCTAGTGGCAGAACTACAAGACTATCATTGAGTCATGGTGGCCATTTTGATGTCCAAAGTCAAATGGTGAAGGAGTGGAGGGGGACTGCTCATGTCCCGGCACACTACTCCACCTGTCATCACTTCTGGGTAAGTCCTGCAGTGATGGGAGGCCTGGGGGCAGGTCTGGGGTGAGGGATTGCTTTACAGGTTATGTGTGGAGCTTTGAGTTTGGGGAAGGGTTTATCTGAGCAATCTGACTAGTGGGGAAGTTGATTAGGGGATTAGATCTTGTCATCAGGCCACTGGAGGCTTGGAACTGGTCATCAGGGGAATTGAAGGCTTGGAAAAGCTGTCAGAAGGAAAGAAGATTGGATGCCATGGGTGGAATTGGATTGGGGGGAAGGATCAAGGATCATCACCAATTGTTCTGTGACCATGTTACTAGATTGCTGGTAGCAGAGCTTCATGCACTGCCTCCTCTTGTGATGGCAAGTGTAGCTGCACTATCAGCAGTTGATATAGCTTGCGATAATGATCCATGTTCTCAGTGTCACAGCTGGCCACTCCTCTACCTGCCCATGTCATGCACAGCTCCCATTCCTTCCCACATTAGGTAGTGGGATTTTTTTCTATGCTAGTTGTTTTTTATTTTTAACACAGAAGAGATTAGCGCTAAATGTTAGCTGCTAAATGCAGCTTGGTAAGAGGGCCTCTTACATTGGGACACTAGAAGGAAGCTTTAAAACTATAATGGAACATACAACATGTGAAGTTAAAATGATCAGAAACTGACAAGAAAGCATTTAACAAGCATTTAGATTTCCTATCATATTATAACCCATAAAAATCTGTTGTTTGGTCACCTTTTGATCACCTATCCATCTGTCTTTTCTCTCCCCCCCCCCCCCCCCCCTCCACTCACCTTTCTTTTACAGATAATCATTGGAATGCTTTCATGATTCACTTATCAAATTCTAGTACTAACATATTTCACTCAATCTGTCCTGACCTAAGGAAAGAAGTTTTTGTCCTCTAAAAGCTATCAAAAATGTATTGTTAGTCCAATAAAAAGGTATCAAATTAGAGAATTTGAGCAACCATTTTATTCTTTGATAGATGACACATATCTAATATCTAAATTTAATAAAATATATTACTTGTGACTATTATTTTTTTTCTGTGTGTTGTCATATAATCCATCTGTCTTTTCTCTCCCCCCCCCCCCTCCACTCACCTTTCTTTTTCAGATAATCATTGGAATGCTTTCATGATTCGCTTATCAAATTCTAGTACTAACATATTTCACTCAATCTGTCCTGACCTAAGGAAAGAAGTTTTTGTCCTCTAAAAGCTATCAAAAATGTATTGTTAGTCCAATAAAAAGGTATCAAATTAGAGAATTTGAGCAACCATTTTATTCTTTGATAGATGACACATATCTAATATCTAAATTTAATAAAATATATTACTTGTGACTATTATTTTTTTTCTGTGTGTTGTCATATAATCCATCTGTCTTTTCTCTCCCCCCCCCCCCCCCCCCCCCCCCCTCCACTCACCTTTCTTTTTCAGATAATCATTGGAATGCTTTCATGATTCGCTTATCAAATTCTAGTACTAACATATTTCACTCAATCTGTCCTGACCTAAGGAAAGAAGTTTTTGTCCTCTAAAAGCTATCAAAAATGTATTGTTAGTCCAATAAAAAGGTATCAAATTAGAGAATTTGAGCAACCATTTTATTCTTTGATAGATGACACATATCTAATATCTAAATTTAATAAAATATATTACTTGTGACTATTATTTTTTTTCTGTGTGTTGTCATATAATTATGGATGTAAGCCCCATGTCATGCACCACCCCTGACCCAGCCCCCTTTAGCCTCCCCAGTTGGGCCACCAACTGCCTATGTGCTAACTGGTAATATTCAGCAGGAGATAACCAGCTATTCCCCACTAAATATTGCCAGATAGATGGTTAAGTGCCATTTAACCAGCCTGGAGCAGAGAATTAAAATGTCGTTAGTCAATTAAAACACTGCATCCCTGATGAACCCTGAGGGTGAAATGGGTCCTGTTGGGAAAAGATAAGTGCGCTGCATGAAACATTAAATTTCATGTTGCTGATTTTGAATATGTTTATTTAGTCACAGGCAAAGTTAATAAAACTTTTTGAAAGAATTTTTATGGCCAATGATAGATTGGGGTCTAGTGAGTATAGCTCTAATTGAGCACTCTACGGACCAGTCCATAGGTTACTGTATTACCATGGACTTCTGAGGTCTTTTCCCTTTCTTTATATTATTATTATTCAAGTAGGTGATGTGTATCAGTATTTATATCCACTAACATTTTTATCCCAACAACTATATTGCACTGAAGTGAATCCACTTTGCTTTAACATAGTAACATACATGGTAACATAGTAGATGACGGCAGAGAAAGACCTGCACGGTCCATCCAGTCTGCCTAGCAAGATAAACTCATATGTGCTACTTTATGTGTATACCTGACCTTAATTTGTATCTGCCATTTTCAGGGCACAGACTGTAGAAGTCTGCCTAGCACTAGCCCTGTCTCCCAACTACTAGCCCCGCCTCCCACCACCGGCTCTGCCACCCAATCTCTGCTAAGCTTCTGAGGATCCATTCCTTCTGAACAGGATTCCTTTATGTTTATCCCATGCATTTTTGAATTTCGTTACCTTTTTCATCTCCACCACCTCCCGCGGGAGGGCATTCAAAGAATCCACCACTCCCTCTGTGAAAAAATACTTCCTGACATTTTTCTTGAGTCTGCCCCCTTTCAATCTTATTTCATGTCCTCTAGTTCTACCACCTTCCCATCTATGGAAAAGGTTCATTTGCGGATTAATACCTTTCAAATATTTGAACGTCTGTATCATATCACCCCTGTTTCTCCTTTCCTCCAGGGTATACACATTCAGGTCAGCATGTCTCTCCTCATACGTCTTGTAACACAAATCCTATACCACTCTTGTAGCTTTTCTTTGCACCGCTTCAATTCTTTTTATATCCTTAGCAAGATACGGCCTCCAAAACTGAACACAATACTCCAGGTGGGTCCTCACCAACGACTTATACAGGGGCATCAACACCTCCTTTCTTCTGCTGGTCATACCTCTCTCTATACAGCCTAGCAACCTTCTAGCTATGGTCACCGCCTCGTCACACTGTTTTGCCACCTTTAGATCCTCAGATACTATCACCCCACGATCCCTCTCCCCGTCTGTAAATACCAGACTCTCACCGCCTAACACATGTCTCCCGTGGATTTCTACTCCCTAAGTGCATCACTTTGCATTTCTTCACATTGAATTTTAATTGCCAAACCTTAAACCATTCTTCTAGCTTATGCAGATTCTTTTTCATGTTTTCCACTCCCTCCGGGGTGTCCACTCTGTTACAAACCTTAGTATCATCTGCAAAAAGGCAAACTTTACCTTCTAACCCTTCGGCAATGTTACTCACAAATATATTGAACAGATTCGGCCCCAGCACTGATCCCTGAGGCACTCCACTACTCACTCCACAAAAAAAACAAAATTTTGAAAATGGTTGTCAGTCATGCAAGTCATTAATCCAGCACAGCTAAAAAGGTGATTAAGCACTGCACTATCAGGAAATAGACTGTTCAGTCTGATGAGAAGTTCCTTCAAATCAGGCCAGGCCACACTGCAATATTACTGACGTCTTCTGATTAGGTCTGCAGGTATTGATCAAGGGAATTACTGTCTGAAACGCTTGACTTCCTTATAGCAAAGAATACTTTATCATCATTTTCATTATTATCTGTATTAGTACTGCTGTCTAATTCATCACTTGCATCTTCATTTTCACCTTCGTTATTATCATCATGCTGTCCAATAACAGAGAAGACTTTCTCAAAGCTGTAATCCTGATGGCAAACTCTGAATATCTTTGAGAACTGATTCAAGAATATCAAATGTGTGGGAACCCTTCACTGTTCTTAAGGTCCAACAAGGAGACTTCCTCTCTAAAGACTCTATCAATCCAGTGGACAGTGACCACAATGTAAAATTTTCCATGGGATCCCCAGCAGTCTGTTGTGGTAGAGACATATGTCTGTTTACCAAGAATTGTAACCAGCTTCAGCTTCATCTCCACTTCAAAGTAACCCAACTCATCACTGTTTGATGGAGACCAGTAACCAATTCAACACACACAGGCTGCTACGTTCACTGACTAGCAAAATTTCAGATAAGATGAACCTCTGTTTCCATGATAAGGTTTGCTGAGGAATCATCACTTACATCTTGCTTCCGCTTTTATTTTTAAGCGCAAGCATCACTTAGTACAAGTGGTAAAAATTGATGAAATTATTACTTCAGTAAAAGTAAAAGAATGTTTCCTGTACTACTTTACAAGTAAAAGTGACAAAATGTTTACTTAAGTACAGTAATTAGTTACATTTATTTAGTTACTATACAACATCACAAATGTCAGGGAATAATTACCCTCCCAGGGTCTTATCCTTAATCTGTTCACAAGGAGAGTTAACTATAAACACCATTGGGATACGTGATACTTTTAAAACAAATAGGAAAATATATTTTTTCACTCAACAAATAGTTAACTCTGGAACTCATTTCTGGAGAATGTGGTTAAAGCAATTAGCATAGGTGGATTTAAAAAAGGTTTGGATAAATTCCTGGAGGTAAAATCCACAAACTGTTATTAAGGTAGACCTGGGGAATGCCACTGATTATTCCTGGAATCTTGATATTTCTTGGGATTCTGCCACATACTTGTGACCTGGATTGGCTACTGTTGGAACCAGGATACTAGGCGAGATGGACTATTGGTCTGGTGGTCTAGTATGGCAATTCTACCCAGCTGAGAGAGAGAGAGAGAGAGAGAGAGAGAGAGAGAGGTAAAAAACCTTGATGGAACTACAGTGGAACTAAGAAAGGTCAGCTCTCAGAAAAATTGCTAGCACTTGTCATGCAAAGCACAGACTGAGCCTCTCTCACACTCAGCATGCAGGGGGAGGGGGAGCAAAGAAAAAGAGCTGGCCTTAGCTCAGAGCCAACAACCAATAGAAACAAGCTCACAAGGAGCCAGTCACGGGAAACTGCAACTGTGCTGTCTATATAATAATATTCCTATTAAATATACACAATAATGCTATCTGCCCCCATGAATATGGCAACACACCTGGATTGGCCACTGTTGGAAACAGGATGCTGGGCTTGATGGACCTTCAGTCTGTCCCAGTTTGGCAACGCTTATGTTCTTATGTTAAGCTTTAGAATAGCGCACATGGGAGATCCATGTACCACTTCAATCAAAGCACCAATTAGCACTAATTAAGTGGCCAGTTGGTACCCATTACCTCATTAAGTGACATGTGGTTCCAAGATCCATGTGTAGAGAGGTCCATGTGCAAATTCTGGTGGACAGCTTTGGGTGACCTATGTAGAACCCGGGGTGTTATTCTTCCTTGTTTGCATTAGCTTTATTGTTGCTGGTCTCTTGCTCTCTCTCTCCCCCACCTTCAACTACATCTACCTTTTCTTGGCCTTGTATGGAAATGGGAGCAGGTAACAGTAATAGTTTTGTGAGTCAGCAAGGGAACTAGGCATGCACATTCTTTGAACTGAGTGGCTTAATGGTTAGAGCTAGGAACTAGAAATGGATCATACTTTCGTAAACCCCTGGACCAACTGGCACATAGGACCCCCCTATCCCTTCCCAGCCTCAACTTCCAAGTATATAGTGTTATTATCTATCACACAAGGAATACAATATACATACAACTGTGCAACCCCCCTGTTTAGAAAGCCATGCTAACGGCTGCTGGTACTCTAATGCCAACACAGCCCATTCACTTTGAATGGGCTATGTTGGCATTGCCGCATGGCTTTGTAAATGGGGGGGGGGGGGGGGGAAGGAATTGTTTTAAATCTATACAAGTACACGTATTACATCAAGTTACTGCTAGTGTTATAGGGTATTGACATGAGCATTAATAAATGGTAAACATCAGTGTTTTAGAACAGTTTATAAATAGATTTATCACATTCCTGAAAAACACAACCACCAAACTGGTTGCATAGGATACTATACAAAGCCTGCCTTGATAATGAGAAGGCCCCTCCCCAAGACCTTTTGGCCTGGGTTCTGTGCCTGGTTAGAGTTCAGAAAACTTCCAAGGAGGGAGATTTTTGGGCAGTCCTGGATTTCTGACAACCTTATCCTATGGGCCCTTTTACTAAGCTATGGTAAAAAGGGGCCTGCGCTAATGGCGAGGGCCATTTTTGAAACATGCTGAGGCCGTTTTTACTGGAACTGGGTAACTTGCCAGGTCTGGAGTAATGAGCTTAAAACCATGGAAGCTGGGCAATAGCTTCTATTGATTCTGGTATAAATTACAAAATTTTATATATAAGCTTCATAAAGGGAAAAGGAAATGAAATTAAAACTTAACGCTAAAAAAACAGTGTCTTATACTTACATCACAATATAACACTAACAAATTCACCTCCATAACTACTCCAAACTTTTCCCTTCCTGTTTCAGACACTCTGAAGATTCTGGGAGTAACCATTGATCGTAATCTCACACTTGAATGCCATGTTAAGAATACAACTAGGAAGATGTTTCAGTCAGTGTGGAAGCTCAGAAGACTAAAACCTTTCTTCCCAAGGGGCATATTTTGCAACCTGGTACAATCAATGGTGTTGAGTCATCTAGATTATTGCAATGCGCTGTATACTGGCTGTAAAGAGCATATCATCAAGAAACTTCAGACAGCCCAAAACACCGCAGCTAGACTCATTTTTGGAAAATCAAAATACGAAAGTGCTACACCCCTAAGAGAGAAGCTCCATTGGCTCCCAGTTAAGGAATGCTCTGTGTTCAAAGTTTGCAATCTGGTTCATAAAATCATGCATGGAAATACTCCAGCATACATGTCAGACCTCATTGATTTACCTCCCAGGAACGCCAAAAGATCAGCAAGCACATTCTTGGGACTTCACTACTCCAGCTGCAAAGGTCTAAAGTATAAACTAGTACACGCGTCCTGTTTTTCTTACATTGGCACGCAACTGTGGAATGCATTACCACTGGATCTGAAAAATATTCATGACCTCATCAACTTTCAAAAATCTTTAAAGACTTTCCTTTATAACAAGACTTCCCATAATAATCAATAATTGGAAATCCAACACATCACTAATTACCTGATAATCTGTCTGCCTTCTAATTTATTGTATTGATTATATCCATTATGTTTCACTTGCTCTTTATGTAACCAATTGTTTATCTACTCTTGATTGGCGCTGTTATGATGATATATTATTGTAAGCCACATTGAGTCTGCAAATAGGTGGAAAAATGTGGGATACAAATGCAATAAATAAATAAATAAATAAAATGCTATTAAGCTTTCTTTAGTGCTTCTAAAAGGGTATGGATTGAGTGGAAGCAGTATTAAGACAGTTTTCAAAGGAATTTACCTAGGTAACTTAATAGTTAGCTGGACAATTCACCAGGTTCACATTTTCAAAGGGAAACCCTATTTATATGAGATTTTTCCCCAGTGCAAATTCATGAACATACACACATGCACTCTCGTCTGGTGCTGTCTGCAGTTCATATGCGCGTTTAGGGCTTTTACTAAGCAACACTGGTGATTCCAGTGCGGCAAATGAGAGGAAGCCCATAGGAATTGAATGTGCTTCCTCTCATTTGCCACACAAGAATCACTAGCTTGCCTTAGTAAAAGAGGCCCTTAGTCAGAGCTCCTTTCCTCCTACTAAATCAGCTCTGCCCACCATCATGTAAAATTCTACCAGTACTTTTTCTCAGCCTACAGCATCTCCGCTCATATCTTCCCCGTTATATAGAAACCTCCCCTTTCTCTTAGGACACTTATAGGTTTTGCTGTAGAGTTTGGTCTCGCCCACAACCCTCCTCCTGTGACTTGAACAGCCTTCCCATTGGATGGATCCTACCACAATCTCTGTACTGGAAGGGGCAGGATTGGAGAGCTATAGAAGGCTAAAGTATGAAAAATATCTGTATTTGTGGCCTTGAGATAGTTAGTTTACAAATCTGTAGAATCTTGAAATCCAGGAAGAAGGTGAAAGCTTCGATCTTCAACCAGGCCTCTAACAAGAAGTAAATGACACCGGCTGCACATAGTAAAGCAGGACATGTTTATTCACTCCTATCCTAGCCAAGATAATGTTCAAGCACCTTTCTGAGCTCATTTGCAACTCTCTTTAACTAGTCCCTTATTTTCTTACTCCTGTCACTCTATCTTATCTATCTATACATTCCATCTTAGCTTACACCCTATGCTATTAAAATGTTTTATTGCGTTTTGTGTTGGCATTATAATGTAGCATACTATGCTATACTTTGTATTGTTGTTTGAATATTTTTACTGCTGTAAATACTTGTTTGACTTAATCTCGTTGTACACCACCTTGAGTGAATTCCATCAAAAAGGTGGTATGTAAATCCTAATAAATAAATAAATAAATAGTTGGCAATCCTAGCTTCCTGAGTCCTGAGCATATCTGACAGTATCCCCCTACGTTTTGTGGCCATAGGCACATTTGTAGTTTGCTTATATCTTAATCTAGCACTGCAGGGATAGGCTTATTTGGTTATTTGTCAAAAAGTTTCAATATGATTGGTAAAGTTCCCTATGAGCCTGCATTCTCCCCATCCCATGGAGAGACATAATTGAATGGCGCCGACCACCTATATGGCTGGCGTCGTGAAGGGGCAGCGCCAACCATATTATCGAAAAATATGGCCGTCCATCTTTTCTTTCGATAATACGGTTGGCAACGGCCAAATGTCAACATTTAGGTCAAATGTTGAGATCGCCGGGTTTAGGGATTGCCAGATTTAGAGATGGCCGGCTTCGGTTTTCGGCCATAATGGAAA
The DNA here is from genome assembly GCF_901765095.1 of Microcaecilia unicolor. Classification (NCBI taxonomy): domain Eukaryota; kingdom Metazoa; phylum Chordata; class Amphibia; order Gymnophiona; family Siphonopidae; genus Microcaecilia; species Microcaecilia unicolor. The sequence goes on from NC_044032.1 coordinate 525,329,456, forward strand.
CCGGGCCTGGCTATCTCAAACGCGGCCAAATGCAAGCCTTTTGGTCATGGGAGGGGCCAGCATTTGTAGTGCACTGGCCCCCCCTGATATGCCAGGACACGTACCGGGCACCCTAGGGGGCACTGCAGTAGACTTCAAAAATTGCTCCCAGGTGCATACCTCCCTTACCTTGTGTGCTGAGCCCCCCCAATCCCACCCAAAACCTACTCCCCACAACTCTACACCACTGCCATAGCCCTAAGGGGTGAAGGGGGGCACCTACATGTGGGTACAGTGGGTTTTGGAGGGTTTTGAAGGGCTCAACATTTACCACCACAAGTGTAACAGGTAGGGGGGTACGGGCCTGGGTCCACCTGCTTAAAGTGCACTGCACCCACTAAATACTGCTCCAGGGACCTGCATACTGCTGTCAGGGAGCTGGGTATGACATTTGAGGCTGGCATAGAGGCTGACAAAAGTTTTTTTGGGGTGGGAGGGGGTTGGTGACCACTGGGGGAGTAAGGGGAGGTGATCCCCAATTCTTCCTGGTGGTCATCTGGTCAATTGGGGCACTTTTTTGAGACTTGGTCCTAAAAATAAATGGACCAAGTAAAGCTGGCGAAATGCTCGTCACAGCCGGCCATCTTTTTTCCATTATCGGGCAAAGCCGGCCATCTCATAACCACGCCCCATCCAGCCTTCTGAACACCCCCTTGAAGTTTGGCCGGCTCCACGACAGAAAGCAGTTGGCGCCGGCCAAAATCGGCTTTCCATTATACCTATTTGGCTGGGTTCAGGAGATCTCCGGCCATCTCCTGATTTGTGTCGGAAGATGGCCGGCGATCTCCTTCGAAAATAAGCTGGATAGTGACTCTAGTTTGTTTGCTCTCTCCACCAGTAGATGTAGTTTGCTATCAAATATGAATTGAAGGAATAAAGATTCAGTTGAAACTAGACCTTCAGCCATTTGATTTGTTTTAAGGCAGAAAAACTGAAAATGTCTTTATTCATCACTTTGTACTATTCCTCTAAAAAAGAATGCACATCCCCGGTAGGCTAGATTTAGTTAAATCTCCATGTGATTCAGAATAACATATAGCTTGAAATAATTTAGCATAATATAACACCAAATCTAAACTGAACCAGCTCTCATATATACTGATGCAATATATAACTTTAGGCCAATGACAGCATATTTTGAATTGTCAGTGGTGTCATGGAAAGTGGAGGTATTTGCATTTTCAACATCCTAAAACATTTTGCTTTAAGCATGCAAAATAATCATCTCCAGTGACTGCAACATTTAAGGCAACACAAGAATGACAGAAATAGACTATTTTTGTCTTAGAACTGTTGAAATGTTTCTTTTGCATTAACATAATGCTTGCATCTTCTAGGTGCAACTTTCTGACAGCATTTTATCTAAGCTGTTTAAAAGTTATTTTGTTTTAGAAAAACTGAGACAGACAAGCTTTGATTTTCTTTGTCATCTTGCTCTGATTAAAATGAATGATAGAAAAATAAGCGCTACTTCTGCTTCCATAATTGCTGTCAGTACTTGAAGTAAGAGAGTGAGGTAGAGGCTGTCCATTTGCATTCCTCACCAACCAATATCCACCAGTCGCCGGAAACATTGACTATCTGGGGTCAGCACCAATCACAGCATTTATGTGGGCTGAATATCAGCCCCAACGTATTTAGATTTCAGCAAAGTCTGTGATGCAGATCTGCATTGGCAACTTATAAATAAATAGAGCACCCTAAAGTGACCGACTAGATTACAACCTGGTCGAATGGAAGACATAAACATGCTGGTATTCTGCAAGTGCTATATGAATGTGAGCAGTCAGTAATAGACGTGTGCTTTTTAGGGTATATTCTATAAGTAGTGCCTAAAAATTTAACATGCTTAGCGCTATTCTATAAAGAGTATATGTCCTTTATAGAATCACACTTAGGCATAAACTGCGCCTAACTGTAGGAGCCTGCAATTAGATCTGCTATGATTAGGCTTTAATGCAGGCACCTACAGTTAGGTGTAGTTTGGCCATATTCTATATCAACACACATAACATTTGAGAATGCCCCCAGAAATGTCGGGGCATTCTCCCGTTCCAGTGTTTTGGGGAAGGTGGCTATTTAAAACCTCCACTCTGTTCCTCGTGAGTTCCTCTGCAGGCGTGCAATAGATCATTAGTGTTTCCAGCAATTTCATCATCTTCCTCTTGCTCTCTGAGTTGATTGGCTCCACTGCACCTTGGATTGGTAAATTGTAGATCTCTTCTCTCGAAAACAGTCCAGGTTCATGATCTTTTCCATTCACACCACTTTGATATTTTCTGCCTTACTGAGACCTGGCTTAGGGATGGTGAAGAGTCATATCTCTACCAAATTCTACCCCCCAATTTTGTGGATTTTCATTCAGCCCAATGTTCTAAAAAGGGTGGCAGTGTGGCAATCGGTCTGCCTGCTCATTTTGTTGTTTCTGAAATTCTGTCCATAGACTTTCCATATCCTGAACTTTTAGCCATACATGAAACTGTTACTTATTCTTTTTACAATTTTGTGTTGTTATTTTCCTCCAGCTCACTCACAATCCACCTGGGATTATCTGTTGCAATCTCTAGCTGGTGCATCTATTCACTATAAGAACTTATTAGTGGTTGGAGATTTTAATAATCACATTGACACTCCTTCACATCTTCGTTCTGCCAGTTTTCTTTCCTTCTTGGAAGATACCAAATTAACTCAATGTATTCACTTTCCAACACACGTCGCTGGTCATACTTTGGAATTGATTCTTCTATAGCATATTACCTCTCTTTCTATTTCTAGTCTTCAGTCTCTATCCCTTCCCTGAACAGACCATTTTCTTCTCTCAGTTTCGCTGTTGTTTTCCTCTTTTCCATCTAACGATAGACAGGTCTCTCTCCTATCCTCATTCCAATCTTACCAGTTTTATAAGTCTGATCCAACTACACATCTCCCCTTTTTTCCTTCTTCCAAATAACTTTCTGGATCTTGAACTTGAAAGTGCAGCTCTTTCCTGGAATTCAACCTTTTCTACTTCTTTAAAATCTGCCTCCTCAGCATCTTCTTACTATTATTCAGCTCACAACCCTGGTTTCACAAGGGTTTGTTTCTCTTACAGAAGCAAGTACATACAGCAGAACATATTTGGCAAGAGTTGAGAGATGTGTCCTCCTTTAGAAGCTATAAAAAAGCTAGCCATTACTATTCTCAGCAGGTTAAACTTGTCAAAATAATCCTATTACTCCAACCAACTAGCTAAGTTTCATAATCATACAAAGTCGTTATTTGCTATTGTCTCATGTCTTACTAACTCAGGATTTCCAGCTGATTTGTCCCCCTTCACAGGGGTGACTTTTTTAGCCTCTTATTTTTCTGATAAGGTTGCTAACTTTCAAGCCCTTACACATCTGCGTACTGAATCCATTAGTTCCTTAACCTCATCTGATATTCTGTTGGATTCTTCTACCTCTACTCTAGCCACTGATTTGGCAGATGTTTGGGATTCATTCACTCTTCCCTCACTTACCCAGTTATCAATAGTAATAAACTCCATGCGCTTGACCACCTCTCAACTTGATCCTTTTCCTTCATCCTGGATTAAAGTAGACAGACATGGACTCCTTCCTTTACGTTTGCATTTGGTTAATCTTAACTTGTTGACTGGGCAGGTCCCCACATTGTGGAAATCAGCAGTAATCTGTTCCATGTCTCTGGACCCTGCATATCCTGAGAATTATAGACCTGTTTTTAATATTTTTGTTCTATCAAAAATTATGGAAGAAGTTGTCTTTCAGCAATGCTTCAATTTACTAATAGTCATTTTATCCTTCATCCTAGACAGACAGAGTTTCATGTGTTTCAGAGTACTGAAACTATTGTAACATCACTTATCAGCAAATTACATGCATACCTTGATTTGGGAATGGTTTTTCTTCTTGTCTTTGTACACCTTTTCGTAGCTTTTGACATAGTTGATCATTCTTTGATTCTCTCCCATCTTAAGTCTTTTGGAATCATAGGCATGGTGTTTCAATGGTTTTCTTCTTTTCTCTTGAATAGGAGTTTAAGGGTTTCTATAACATCATCAACCTCTCCTTCAAGTCCATTGCAATGTGGTGTCCCTCAGGGTTCTGATCTCTCCCCCCTTTTGTTTAACATTTTTATTAGTCCTTTGGCTCTTCTCATTCAAGAACATAACAACATTTTTTATGTATGCAGATGACATTCTGCTGATTTTTCCAGTTATATCTTCAGCTCCAGGTATCTCCTGGTAACAATCCTGTCTCCTGGCCATTTCTCAGTGGCTTTTACAGAACAGAATGGTCCTCAATCTATCTAAAATGTTAGCATGTTGGATTTCTGGTTCTCTGTTCTTTCTATTCCACTCAATCTGTTTAATACATTGGTCATGCCTGTAACCTCGTTCCATTATTTAGGAATTATATTTGACTCTAAATTATCTTTCCAAGTCTACATCTTTCAAGTAGTTAAAAAAGGTGTCTATTGGTTCTGTCAGATACGATCTATTAGTTGCTTCCTCGACTTCTCTGCTGTTCTTACTTTGATTCATGCATTTGTCATTACACAAATTGATTACTATAATTCCATTTATTGCAGGGTTACTTTTTTTGTTCTTTGCCGGTTGCAATCTTTACATAATTCAGCTGTTCATTTCTTATGTTATTTGAAGCTTTTTGCTCATATCACTACTCTCTTTACTCAATTACATTGACTTCCAGTTAAATTTAGATGTTGGTTTAAGGTTCTCTGTCTAGCACACAGGGCGTTTTTCCAGGGTTATCCTCTTTATCTTTTGACTGTTACAATTCCTTAAACTTCTTCATGGTCTCATCATTCTCTCAATTTTAATAGATTAGTTCTTCCTTCACCAAAAACTGCACATTATAAAACTACTCGTTGTTTGGCTTATTTTTTCTTGGGCCCCTTTTCTTTGGAAAAATTTCCCCCCTTTTCTGTGTATGGAAATCTCATTTGTCAAATTTAAATCACTCCTGAAAGCTTATTGTTTGAGCTGGCATTTGGCTCTAAATTACTTGAACCCAGCGAATAAACTTTTGTTGTTTTTAATCTTGATTTTATTTTATTTGATAATTTTGTTGTTTGCTGTATGATTGTTTTCTCTGTCCTGTCTTGACATTGGTGTTTTTTTTCTTTGTTTGATTTTAGAATTGTAAACAACTTAGACCCAATTTCCTTGGAATTTGGGCTGATTATCAAATATCTAATAAACATAAATATAAAGAAACATGCACACGTTAGGATTTTCGTGCTCATCATTACAGAATACAATGTGTGGAAATCCTAATTATTTCCAATTAGTGTTGATAATTGGTTATCACCAATTATCAACTCTGATTGGCTTATTACTCAATTAAGTTCTGCATATTATATTGTACGCATGCCAAACTTAACACGCGCAACTCTTAGCATCATATATACAATTTGTCCCTTTGTGTTTAGCCTCAGGAAAAAGCATACAGTGGCCATGGAATTAACTTCACAGGTAAAGAGTATTCCAGTAAGGAATCACATTGCTAAAAACCAGGCAGAAGCACTAGATATTAAAAATGTAGCTTGTGATATCTAGACCTGGGGAGGGGGGGTATCAAAACAGCAAGACTTTGGCGGAGTGTTCTGGGGGATAGGGGTGTGAGGGAAGGGGTTCATCAAGTTGCAGGCTGGAGGAGGGGGAATGGGAGTACAGGGATCTTTCGGAGGGACAGAGGGGGCTTGGAGAGCTTAAAAAAGGGTTTTGAAAGTTACGTGGATCTGGGCCAATATTCAGCTGGAGCCTGCATAACTATCTTTCTGCTCACCAAGAATTGCTTCAGCTTCATCTCCACTTCAAAGTGACCGTTCACTGTTCTATTTGGCTGAAGACCAGTAACCAGCTCAAAAAACACAGGCAACTCCATTGTTCTCATAGGCTGTATTCACTGAACAGCAGAACTTAAAATGAGACAATCCACTGTTTGCACGATGAGGTTTGCAATAGCAAAACCCTGTTCCAGTTTTTTCTGCTTCATTTGGTTTACTGAGAAATCATCATTTACATCTTGCTTCCATTTTTATTTTTTAATTTTAACTTCAAGCTTCAGATGTAACTGAGTAAAAGTACTAATTAAATTGGTGAAATTATTACTTCAGTAAATGTAACATTTTTTTCCTGTACTTATTTACAATTGAAAGTGTCAAAACATTTACTTAAGTTCAGTAATTAGTAACATTTGGGGTCCTTTAACTAAGATGTGCAGAAAAATGGGCTGCGCTAGTGTAGGTGTGTGTTTTGTGCGCGTGCAGATCCATTTTTCAGCACACCTGTGAAAAAGGCCTTTTTAAAATTTTTGACAAAAATGGACGTGTAGCAAAATCAAAATTGCCGCGCTTCCATTTTGGGTCTGAGACCTTACCACCAGCCATTGATTTAGCGGTAAGGTCTCATGCATTAACTGTATTGAAATCATCTATAAACGCAGAATGACGATTACTGCCCGTTTTCTGCCACACGCCAGAAAAAATATATTTTACAGAGCTCATAGCGGACGTGCGTCAAGAAGTTACCGCAAGGGCCATGCGGTAGCCAGGTGGTAACTTCAAATTGAAGTGTGTTGGGCACATGTAGACACCTACACGGCTTAGTAAAAGGGCTCCTTACTTACATACAACACTGGACCTGAATAAGCTTTGGCAGCTAGCTGCCCAATAATTAACCCTGGATATTATAGTGCCTATGTCTGCACATGGCCCGACACTGATTATCAGGAGCTAATTTAGCTGGTGACAGTCACTGTTTTTTTAAAAAAAGTTGACCACTGCTGGTTGAATATTGGCCACAGTATGTTTAGTAAAGTAGAAGTAAAATCACTTCGACCTTAGTTGCTCAAGAACTCAACATTAGACTAAGTTCTTAAAGGAAAAGTGATTTTCTTTTTCTTTCTTTTTTTTCAGAGATCTCACTTCTGTCACCATGCATTGCATTTCTCTATTTGCACATCTGAGGCTGGAGGAAAGTTTTACTGATGAACAGAAAAAGAATTGGTTTGGAAAGGTTCTTCTCTGCTCCATTTATCACCCATGTCTGGACAAAATAAAAGCAAATAATAAAGCTACTCCAGACAAATTCAAAATCAATAGTTCATGGAACAGAAGGTACCCTTGGGGAAGGTTTCAGAGTGTACTGGGTGGCTTTTTTATGAGTTTGTGTATTTAGATGCCACAAACTGGTTATCTGTCTTACTATGCTACATTTTTCCCCTTAAAATGGACCCCTCGGTGATATGTGTGTTGTTTTTATACTTTTATTGTACACCGCTTTGACCTTCTATAAGATAAGGTGGTATAGCAAAACTCTAATAAACTTATGTGCAATGCAAGAGCTTAATCACTTATGAGCTTAAGTTCTTTCTTGCCTTCTTAGACTGAGGTTGGCTGCAGTGAAACTGGCACTGCAGTATTCAGTCCCCATGCCAAAATGTCAACCAGTAATCGTTCATAGACCACTTTGTACTTTTGGTCATTGACATTTGACATGTCTTAAGTAAAATGCTAGTTCTAATTTGTGCATGATGGATAAGAAAGAAAGCATGGTTCCTGGGCCTGGACTCATTGGTTCTTTTGTGGTGAGTTCTGCTGGATTTTTACAGATCAGAGCTTCATGTGTTGATTCAGGTAGTAAGGATGTCTCTGTACTAGGTTTTGGGAACTGAAACATTACTCGGTCCCTGTCAGTATTTTCTTATCTTGTTACTATTCAGCGTTGGAGGTTTGGAATTAATTTGGACTTGGTGTTGTTCATAGAGGCTGAGACTGCTCCAGTTGGGGGGAAGGGTGGGCTTCTCAGGACTTGACTTTTATTGCAAATGAGAGTTTCTGTAATAATTGAAGCTGAGGCTTCAGATGAAGCTCAATCACAAGTAATACATATTGACACCACTGCAAGGACCCAATCAGTGTCCTTTTATTTATTTATTTAAAGCATTTATATCTCACATTTTCACAGGACTACAGTTCAATAGTATATTAAAACAGTACACACAGTAACTTAAAGTTTGGCATTATATTAAACAGCAGAATAGTAAAGAAAATAAATTTAAGTGTTTCTGGATTATCTGAAACCAAAGAAATTGATCTGATTATGTTGTTTCTGGAGATTAGACCTTTTTGAATAGGATGGATTTTAATAATTTTTTGAACTTTAGATAGTTCTGGGTTGATTTAACTAATTTAGGTAAGGCACTTCACAATCGAGTACCCAAGAAAGGAAAGTTGGAGGCATATGTAGATTTGTATTTGAGGCCAAAACAATCCAAATAGTGTAGGTTTAAATAAGATCGGGAGGAATTAGATCTGTTTCTGGGTGGTAAGTCAACCAAATCTAGCATATATTCTGGAACTATGCCATAGAATAGATGATTTTGTGAATCAAGGTGCAGACTTTGGAAGTAAGGTTTGGGGAGATACGTCAAAATAACCATGGTGGGCTCAGAGCTGGCTAGAAGAGATCAACTGGAAGTATTAGTGTCTATTCATGAACACTACACACTATAATGAGGTGAGAATTGTTAGCTACCTACTAACATTCAAATATATAAAGTTCTTAAAAAAGATAGAGATCATCACGTGACAACATTATATATAACTTGGCGGAGAATGAAAAAGCCTTAAAGACCTTCAGGGATCTCTCCCCTTAGAAGCTAGAATGTAGATTGCTATAAATCAGTGTCTGTTTGAGAAGTGTGGAGGGGCATTTTCGATAGGACTTCTAAGTCTGAATTTGGACGTTCTAATAAAAAATGTCCAAAATCGAGCAGATATAATGGAAAGATACTATAAACGGTCTTAGACATTCCAAAATCGGGCTGGAAAACTGCTAAATCAGAAACATCCAAAATAAAGTATAAAGGACCGTAAGGATGTCTTTCCAGCGCAACCGCCAAAGAACATCTATAAGGCAAATGCCGCCAGCTACAATCATCCTCTGTACCTGTGGGACATCCAGGTCCTGGAAATGTAAGGAACGTTCATATTTTGCATTTTATATATGAAGACATTCTCATACTTGATAGTTGTTCATGTAAGGCTGCACACATGTGAAGATGTTCATGTACGTGATGACCGTCCATATATGGGTTAGATGTCCATATATGGAGCTGTGTATGTAACGACGCTCATATGTGTTGGACGTCCATATAAGGTGATGCACGTTTTAGAACGTTTATTCAGAGAAAAACCTGGCACTATGACGAGAGCCCAATTACCGCATGGGTGAAGCATGTGTTTAGTGCAGCTTTGCCTGAGGCACAGACGGTGCCTCTTCATCTATCACCACCATCTGCTCCCAAGGACTATCTGCATTAGAACATGGACCCTAATAAGGGACACTTTGGAAAGGTAACTGTTTGGGAATGCCCCCCCCCCCCCCAGCACTGGGCATGGGCTATCAGGTCCCCCTCCTGTAGCATAACATATAAGAGTTCCCTCAGCAATGCAAGCAATAACTGTAGTCTGCATTCAAGTGTAATCAGTGATATGTGCACATGCACATCCATTAATAGAATCAATGTACTAGAAAGGAAAACCATTCCTACTTCCTTTCAATACTGCACAGAAACGGTACTCTTTGTCCTCATGTCCACCTCAATGACATCACCTGTACCAATGTAATGTCCCCCTCTCACCATCAGTGTTGTGTATCTCTCTGTCACATCCCTCGCTAACTCCGTCTGTGCTCACCTGGAGGCCAGCCCGCGGCCATGGCCAGCCTTGACCCCGTCGCCGGGCGATGCGCCTGCTCCTCGCCCTGATGGCTGGCCATTCCGGTCTCAAGGCGATACCGGCCAAGAGCGAGGGCCGGCCGCCGCCGAGACTGCGGCCGAAGACCGGCCTACTGTGACTTCCAGTTCTCCATCGCCGGCTGTGGAATCCACGCTTGCTCCGGCAGGGAAGATGGCGCCAGGAACCTGGCGCCAGCGTCTCTTCCGCCTAGTGAACGCGGGAACCAAGATCCCGCCCTGGAGGACCCTGATTGGGTGGTTGGAACCAAGGCTCCGCCTGAAGACCGGCCTTGAACCACTCCAAAGGGTTCCTCGAGGGAGATCATCCGAAGTCTCCACCCCTGTCAGCTGAGGCTCGCTTGCTGATCACTGGTAGTATTTAAGGCATCGCCTCCGGCAGGCATATTGCTTCGGCTTCTGTTTCGTGAGGCTCCAGCCTAGTGGTGATTCCTGGACTACTTTGCTTGACGCCTGTTTTGACCTCTTGCCTGTCCCTGGACTACTCTACTCGTCGCCTGCCTTGACCTCCTGCCTGTCCCTGGACTACTCTACTCGCTGCCTGCCTTGACCTCCTGCCTGTCCCTGGACTTCGCTGCTCCTTGCCTGCTCCTCTCCCCTGCTGGGGTTGGGAGGCTAGTCTCCTGGTGTCCGGTCAGTCCGTCCACCCCCGCGGTTCCGGAAGTCCCGTTGGCCACCTGCAGCTGGGGGCTCAACCCCTGGTGAACGGTGGTCGCCGCGGGTGAAGTCTCGAGGTGCTCGGCTGTCCTTTGGGGGAACATTGAGGCCTTCCTTACGCTCTCCTGGGGGACCCAAGGGTTCACAACTCATCAGTCAGGACACTCTCCAATTTGGCTTCTAAAGGAAATATTTGTTGTGCAGGCAAGAAGGGCCATCCCCTGACTCCTGGTAACAAACTTGTATCTTGCAGATGTTTTGGGATACATAGAGGGGCATTTTCGAAAGGTCATCCAAGTCTGAATGAGGACGCCCTCACGAAGTCGGCCAAAATCAGGTAGGTATAATGAAAAAATAGTATGGATGTCCTTAGACATTCCATTATCGCAGTTGAAAATGCCCAAATCAGGGACGCCCAAAGTATAGGAAAAATACTGCAAAGATGTCCTTAGTACAGTAATAAGGACGCGTTTCTCACAGAACTGCCAAAGGACGTCCATCTTACTAGGCCCACCGAAGGATGGCGGCCCTGTAAGAGGGATGTCCTTCGGTAGATCTGTGAGAAACACGTCCTTATTACTGTATTTTACACATGAATGTTCCTTATATTCCCGTACCTGGATGTCCGCAACTACATGCACTGTACTTGCAGAACATGCAGCTATGGGAAATATAACAAACATACATATTTTATTGTGTATATATGAAGAGGTTCACACACTTGATAATGATCCATATAAGGAAGGCTACGCACATGTGAATACGTATTCATCCAAATAAGGCCCCGCATGCATGACGACGGTCCATGGACGTCCATGCGTGATGGCCGTCCATGTGTGGAGCCATTATAAATGCCAGGACATGCACGTACTGACCCGTCCATATATATGGGATGGTCGTCCATATATGGAACGGTTCATGTAAGGACGTCCATCACGCATGGGTGTCCATATAAGGTGATGCACGTTTTCCAATGGTTATTCACTGAGAAACATGTTTCTCCGCAGGCAGCCAAACTACAGCGGCGGTGAAAGTCTGCTCCTGGTGCAGCTCTGCCTGAGGCACCGGCGCAGGCTGTTCATGCACCACCACCACCTGCCCCCAAGGACTGTGGCCATTACAACATGGACACAAATACGACACATCCTGGAAAGGTAATTGCTTTTTTTCACCCCCTGCCCCCCCCCCCCCCCCACTGTTCCGGGGTTATCAGGAGTGGAGGAGTAGCCTAGTGGTTAGTGCAGCGGACTTTGATCCTTGGGAACTGGTTTTGATTCCCACTGCAGCTCCTTGTGACTGTGGGCAAGTCACTTAACCCTCCATTGCCCCAGGTACAAAAAAAAAAAATAAGTACCTGTATATATGTAAACCGCTTGGAATGTATTTGCAAAATACCACAGAAAGGTGGTATATCAAGTCTCATTTCCCTTCCCTTTCCCCACCTGTAGCACCATATTTAAGAGCTCCCTCAGCAATGTAAGCACTAACTGTAGTCTGCATTCAAGGGTAATCAGTATGTGCACACCCACATTCATTAATAGAATCAATATATTAGAAAGGAAAAACATTCTCACTTCCCAACAATACTGAACACAAACGGTACTCTCTGTCCTCATGTCCACCTATATGACATCACCTGTACCAATGTCATGTCCCCCGTCCCCCCCCATCATCAGTGTTGTGTGTCTCTACAATGTGTCTACCAAATGATTTTATGCTGAGAAGGCAAGAAGGGCCATCCCCTGACTCCTGGTGTACAAACTTGTATCTTACACACGTTTTGGCATACGTCAGGACCTGGAGTCCCTGAGACGCCAGTTCCGGCGCATGCGGCAGGAGAGACCCAATGTTATTCAGAGTGTGTGACGGCGCCTTAGGGCTCAACGTAAGTATTATAAATAGGGCACCTGTACTCATTTATAAATGTATTTATTTAATAATGCTAATGTCCTGTACAATATCAGTTTCCATGTGGCTAATAGGCAACTAGTAAGTCATAACACCTCTGTCCCAGATCAAGGCCTGAGGTTGCAGCTACCCTCCCAGAAGGAAAAGTATACTATTTCGACACATACATAAAAAAGATGCCTAGGAAAATGACTCAGATAGAGAATCTTCCCAGCCAGTCCAAACTTAATTTAAATGTTATATTCAGTACCCCACATTCCTCAGATCTTCAATACAGTAACTTTCAATATATCAATATATCTTTCCCATAAACCTCAGTGATGTGCAATCACCAGCAATTACTCAGTCTGGCGATACTCGCACACACCAACCTCTTCATTGGTTTATTCAAATGATTTTATAATTTTCTTTCAAGTTAATAAAGCCCATAATTTAAATTGAACTTATCTTCTTTTTCTTTTATTTATCAGACCCGGGGGTTAGGCTGCCCGACATGCACGTTTCGCTCCGAAATGAGCTGTCTCAAGGACATCCCCCCATGATCTTATTAGCGCCAGCTCAGCAAAAGTAATTCAAAAGGCTTTTGAATTACTTTTGCTGAGCTGGCGCTAATAAGATCATGGATCTTCCTCCACCCCTATCCCGCACGATGTACATGCAGGACGTCAGAAACAGAAGGAAGCCTTTTGCGGGAAGAAGAAGACCTCGGCTGGTGGGGGTTGGGGGTCCCCTGCCAGAAAAGACAGGCAATGGTGATGGCGGGATGGGGGGTCCAGGGCCAAATCTACGGGGGCCCAGGCCCCCCTACGTAGCTATGCCACTGGACAAGAACCTCATGATCAAAGAAGGTAGGCAAGATTACATATTTTCAGTGGCAAGATGATACTGAATGGTGTTTCATTGTTTAGTGTTTTTCAAATACTAAAACAAGGATTTTAAAATAAATTCTCCTAACAATACAGGTGAATAAACTGGTTAGATTCTATCAATATGCTTGCAGCTATATTCTGAACTATTTGTAAATCATTTCATATAGGCTTAGGAAGGCCCAAACACAAGCCATTGTAATAATCAAGGTAAGATACCTCTAAAAACTGGAGGACAGTAAGAAAATTGTCATTATATTAAAAAAGTTTTTATTTCTTAATCAATTGTAGGTTATAGAATATACTCTTAATAAACACATTAATTTGTGGTTTTATGCTCAAGGCAGAATTGACTAGCACATCATGATTTTTGACTTGTAAACATATTGAAATAACCGTAATCATGAACTTTAAGGAGTCTCTCACTAAAGATTAATGCATGCTGAGTGCCCTTTGCCCCTCTTTTGGAACTCTGGGATCTTGCTGTCTTCTCTCCGCTACAGATGCCTGCAAGCAAGTTTAAAACTACATTTGACTTTAGCTCATATCTTTCCTGTCAAAGCATATTTAGAAAGACTGTGCAGACATTTTTTTTACTCAACTTTTTGCAGGAAAAATATTGTCTGAGATCTTTTATTAGGTTAACTATTTAGAGTACATTTATTTTGAGGATTTTTAGGATTAGTTGCTTGCATTTTTGGTTTAGGGGATGTTTACTAAATGCACTAGTGTGTGTGTTTATTTATTTTTATTTATTTATTTATTACATTTGTATCCTGCACTTTTCCGCTCATCGCAGGCTCAAAGCGGCTTACATAGTAACAAGAGAATACAATCTGTAGTACCTGAATCAACAAAGGAGGTATATGGTAGGACAAATGAACAAGGGTAAATGGGATAAAAGAGGTATGAGAGAAAGGATAGGGATAGGTAAGGAAGTGGAGCGATGAAGAAGAGGTAGGGGAAGAGCATGGAGGGTAAGAAGATTGGTAGGAGGTAATTTCTGAGCATATGGTAGCTATTACTGCATGCTCTACAAACAGCCAGAGGAGCAAAAATTCCTATTTTAGCTACTTAATACACGTAGGCATGGGTCATAGGCAGAGAGGAAGCATGGCTGCCACTGGTAACTAGCCCATGGGATGGTCTTGAACTAGCTGCACGTAATGCCATGGTACTACTGCTAGGGATCATGTTCTCATATGAGTGATTATCCTTATATGGTAGAATCCAGAGGAGCACCAGGACAGGATCAGAGGGGGAACAGTACTACCTTGGCTCACTAGACTACTAGACCAACCCCTAGGTAATTCCCAGAGGGGGTCAAAGGGTAGAGTCAGGATATGGTTTGTCCATTTTGGAGTTGGGCTTAATCTGGGCAATGGGGATCTTATCAGGGTGGCGGATTTGATCTGGGAGGGTTTGATTTGGGTGGGGGGATTAAATTGGGATGCCTTGATTAGGGTGGGGAGAATCAAAAGTGTGTGTGGGGGGGGGGGGGGGGGAGGGGAGTGCAGCTTGGGCTATGTTTGGGCATGGGCATTGAATATCCTAAATACCCAGAAGATGTGTATGTGCTGACTGATATTCATTGCTAGCACCCATATAGCTAAACGAGTAAAGATAGGACTGCTTTTTTGTGGTCATATCTGCCCACTTAGCTATGGGGGCACTGGCACTAAATATGGCCAGAGCCTGCATAACTGGTGCTTACTCCTTGACTCCACCTATGGACCACCCTAGCACTAATCACACAGTGCTGTGTCTGTCAGAGTAGATATTCAGCAGCACTATGCAGTTAAGTGGCCCACTGAGTGTGACAGGTGTCTTTCCTGCTCCCTTAAACCTCATTGAATATTTACCCCTTAATTACAAAAAAAGAAAATAATGCTAATCTCAGATTCAGGATAATATCAATAGACATAACATTTGAAAATAAGGCTTCAGAGTCTATCCCCTTTTACCACCAACCTACAGTAAGACCCCTCAGTCCAGAGCTCCTTTTTAATTAAAAGAGACCTGTCTCCTATGCATTTATGACTTGGATGTATGAGGTATATCATATCTTCTTTTATAAAATAATATTTCTGTCCCCATATGCTTTATAATGAAGAACATTGACAATTTTAGTAGCCTTCCTCTAGATCAACTCCATTTGCTTAATATCCTTTTCAAAGCATGGTCTCCAGAATTGTGCAAGTACATTGCAGACATTTTGCAAGTACATTGTGCAAGTACATTGCAGATATTTACACCTGCTGCTGGACAGGAATTTATTTATTTTATTTATTTATTTGTTACATTTATATCCCACATTTTCCCACCTATTTGCAGGCTCAATGTGGCTTACAAAGTACCGTAAAGGCGTTTAAGTATCAGGAATTAAGTATCAGGCTCATTATACATGCAATTTCAGTAGAATTTTTGCTAGCATTTTATAAAGATACCTGGAGGGGCATTTGCGATATGACGTCTAAGTCCGACTATGGACGTTTTGCAAAAAACATCCAAAACCTGAATAAAAAAGAAGGTAATTTTCAACAAAGAAAAACATCTTTTTTTTCTGAAAATACTGTTTTGAACAAGGTTTTGTGATTTGGACGGGGTTTTTTTGGGTCCATTTTCAAACAAAAAAACGTCCAAGTGCAAAACGCACAAAATCAAGCCAAACGGATGTAGGAAGAGCCAACATTTTTAGTAGACTGGTCCCCCAGACATCCCAGGAATACAATAGAGCACCCTAGGGGGCACTGCAGTGGACTTCATAAAATGCACACAGGTACACATCTTACCATTGCTCCCTTATCTTGTCTGCTGAGCCTCCCAACCCCCCAAAAAACCCACTACCCCAACTGTACACCACTACTGTAGCCATTATGGATGAAGGGGGCACCTATATGTGGGTACAGTGGGATTCTGGTGAATTTTGAAGGGCTCAGTTTCTTCCACAAGTGTAACAAGAAGGGGGAGGTATGGGTCTGGGTCCACCTGTCTGCAGTGCACTGCACCCACCACTAGACTACTCCAGGGACTTGCATGCTGTTCTAATGGACATGACTATAACATTTGAGGCTGGCAAGTAATATTTGTAATCACATTTTTTGGGGGTAGGAGGGGATTAGTGACCACTGGGGGAGTATGGGGATTCCCTCCAGTGGTCATTTGGTAATTTAGGGCACTTTTTTGTGCCTTATTTGTTATAAAAACAAGTCTAGCTCAAAATGTCTTAGTTTTAGTCTTGGACTGAAAAAACATTCAAGTGTTAACAACGCCTAGATCCTGCCCTTAACACAGCCCCGACATGCCTCCTTATGATATGAGTGCACTTCTAAAGGACCTCATAGAAAAATGTCTAAAAATTGGTTTTGAAAACACCAATTTGGTTGTTTTTGTGAGAAAAACATCCAAATGCAGATTTATACCACTTTTTGGATGTTTTTCTCTTTTGAAAATGAGCTCCAAAGGCACCTATATGTATTTATAAAATAAGCCTAAATAGGCTCCTACTTAATTTCCCCTCCTAGGCATTCTGTCATAAATTTACCCTCTAACCTCCAAATTCTATACCTGGCACCTTAACTTGTGCGTACTAATTTGGACGCATGGCCAAATTGCTTGTACAACTTAATTGATTATCAAGCTGATCAGCGGCAGAATTGCTTTTAATTAGAATTTATGTGCACAACTTTCTAGGCATACTCTATTACGTGGTGTGCATAAATTCTAATGCACAGAGTCAAGAAGGGGGTGTGGCCATCGGCATAGAATTGGCGAGTTGTGGGCATTTCAAAAAACTATGCACACTATTATAGAATGCTCCCAATGTGCGCCTAACTTAGGCACAGGTATTTAAGCCTGGTTTTAGGTGTCTTAAATGGGTATGCCTAAATTTTAGTAAAAGAATAGCACATGAGCGTATTCTATAAACTATACCTAACATTAGGCATAGTTTATAGAATCACGCTAACCATGTGGTTTTCAGTGCCAATTTTTAAGGAGCCATATATAGAAGTTCTCCCTAAGTGGATTCCTGAAGAAATGGGAGATTAAGAAATTGCCCAAGATCTCAAAGAATGTCAGCAGGGGACACGGGGCTTAACATGCTTTGTGATAGGCCTTTTTTCTAATGTTAAGTATAAGGGTTCCTTAGACTGTAAGCCTTTCGGGGACACGGAAATGCCTACTGTACCTGAATATAACTCATCTATAATTGAAAAAAGATATGAGCTAAATCCAAAATATAAATAAGACACAAATTCAATACCAAACACACAATAATACATAGAAAAATTCAGAGCTAAATTAAGTCATCATGTGTATTACATGATGATCCATTTGAACATGAAAAAATAGTTCCTATTTTAAATACTGATTTTACATAATATTATCACATTGCCACAAAGATTTGCAGCACATCATACATAATAATGGCTTTATTGTACACTATAAGGTGAATTCTATAAATTGCGCCTAAAAAATCGTTGCGGAAAAAAAATGCTTAAGCACTATTCTATAAGACGTGCCTAAAATTAGACATGATTTATGGAACAGTGCTTAAGCGCAGGTGTTAGGCACACCGTGCTCTGCCCCAGAATGCCCATGACCCTCCCATTTCCATGCCCCCTTTTCTGGGATGTGCATAATATTTAGGTGCAGATCATGTGACTAAATTTATGCGCGTGCATATTAAATGATTCAATTAGCTCTAATAATTGCTTGTTAAACAGCCAATTTTTGGCACAAATTGGCTTATTATTCAATTAAATTGCACACACAAATTGGGCGCATGCCCAAATTTGTGCACAGAACGTTTGGTGACTTTTACAGAATTTGGGGGTAAAAGAGCAATTCTATGAATTAGGAAGCTAATATTTACATGAGCATTACATACATAAAAGTTTAGAATACTAGTATACATGCATGTATATATGTACACACATATAAATGCCAATATTCCACCTAAGCGCTTGGGGTCTAAGAGTTACTCTTCCCTGCATTAAATCTTGTTTCAAATGCCCAAATTACAGAGCCACAAATACATCCTTATGTTACAACTACCTCTTTGTCAGATTGAAATGCAAACAGTTAAAGATACCAGTAGCAGTAGAAGTGTGTATTGTAGACTTTTCATTGGTTTCGTGACTCAGGACTTAAGGGATGAAATGATAGCATGGATGTTAGTAGATTGGATTGATCTAGGGACTTCTACAATTTTACTTAAGGAGATCCGTAGTCGCTGCATCAATTCTTCTTCCCTGTGCCACTGTCAGAATTATTTCCAGAGGTAAGAAACAGTTGCAGTAAGTCACTGTACATAAATTTGTGTTTCAACCGGAGGTACTTTATGTTTTACTAGGTTTTGGTAAACAGACTCAGGCTGATATATCTATAAATTAGCAATTTGTGTTCTTCCTCAAGCAGACACTAGAACACATTAGTGTTATACTGCAGAGGAAAACAAGTTAATTTGTTTGCTTCAAAAAATTCTTTGTGGTTTAGATTTCAAGTGTATGATTCTATAAAGAGTTCTAGCAGTACTGTTTTGCAAATTTCCATAGTTTAAAAATTAGGTCAATATTCAACCGCAGTGGTGAGTGTTTTTTTTTTTTAAATTGCTGACTGCTGCTGCTGTTAGACTTGAATGTTCAGTGCTGGGAAATGTCCAGGCACTGGCATTGAACATCTGGGTCATTGATGATACTCAGAAGTTAAGTGGGTATAGCCAATATTCAATGCCATACCCGCCTAGCTTAATAGGTTTAGAGGTCCTTCTACTAAATGGGCTAATGGATTTATTTATTTATTATCAAAATTTTATACCACCTACACCTAAGCGATTTACAAAGAAACAAATAAAAAATATAATCGATACAACTACATAACATTACAAAAGAAAAATAATACCACCCTCGATTATCTCAAATGTAGAGTGATCAGGAGATGAAATCATACAAATAGAGAGAATGCCACTGATAGTTCCACCTGAGATCTATAGCATCCTTACATTGACCTGCCAAGTCTCCCGCATTGAGTAGGGCACTCCCGCTTTGGTGGGTCATCTCCCGCACTCCCGCCAAAGCGGGAAATCCTCCCACTCAGTGCTGACACTGCACCACTGCTGCTGTTTCTTCCAATGAGCAGCAGTGGTGGCAAAACAGCAAGCACGGGACTGCAGCCTTCAGGCATGCGCTGTTGGCTCTGCTGGTCCCCTGCCCCTGGTGATTTCAACTTCCCATTCTAGGGCAGAGGACCAGCGCATGCCTGAAGGCTGCAGCCCATGTTTGTTGATTTTCCACACTGCTGCTGTTCATCGGGAGAAGGGGAGGGGTATGGAGAAAGAGGCAGAAAATGCTGAAAGGATAGAGGAGAGGGAAGTAGAGATCTGGATAGAAGAGGGGTAGAGAGAGAGGTGATGAGTGGAAAGATGGGGAAAGAATGAGGGGGACATGGTTGGAAAAGGGCTGGAGAATATGCTGGGTAGAAAGATGGGGAGAAAGAGGGAGACCCTGGCTGGAAGAATGAAGAGAGAAAGAAATTATGGATAGAAGGAGGGAGAGAGAAAGAAAGAGGGAAGATGGTAGAAGGATGGGGATAGAAAGAGGAGAGATGCTAGATGGAAGGATGCAGAGAGAAGATGCTGGAAGGATGGGAAGAGAAAGAGGGAAGATGGATGGCAGGGTAGAGAGAGAAAGAGGAGATGCTGGATGGAAGGATGTATAGAGAAAGAGGGTAAGAAACTGGAATGATAGGGAGAGAAAGGGGAAAGACAGTGGATGGAAAGGTAGAGAAAGAAAGAGAAGACACTGGCTGGAAGGGTATGAGACAAAAAGAGAATATGCTGGATGGAAGGATAGGGAGAAAGAGGGAAGATACTGGATGGAAGGGTACTGAGAGAAAGAGAAGAGACACTGGATGGAAGAATGCAAAGAGAATGAGGGGGAAACACTGGATGAATGGGCAGAAAGATGGAAGACGATGTATAGCGGGGTAGGGATATAAAGAGGGGAGATGCTGGATGGAAAGGGGGAGAGGATAGAGTTAGTGAAAGACTGGAGAATAAGAGGAAGGGGCATAGGGGAGAACAAGGGTGAGGGAAAGATGAAAAGCCATAGGTAGATGAAGTAAAAAGGGGAAAATTAAAGACTAGATAGTAAAAATGAATTACATCTGGACAGAGAAGCAAAAAAAAAATGAAGAAAATGGAAAGAAAAAGGAGGGAGAATAATGACAAATGGACAGGAATATCTGGAAAGAGAGTTAAGAAAAGGTGAAGAAAAGCAGAAATGAGAATGGGAGCAACACAATTGGAAAAATTAAATGGCCAGACAACGAAGATAGAGAAAATAATTTTATTATTAATTTAGTATAAAGTAATGTAGCTGTGTTAATAAATACAAATAAAACACAAAAATAGAAAATAAGATGATACCTTTATATTGGACTAATTTTAATACATTTTTGACTAGTCTTCAGAGATCAACACTTCTTTTCTCAAGTCAGGAGAGGATACTATAACAGCAGTGACCAGACCTGAGGCAGAAGGATTTGGCCTCTGAAAGCTACTGGAAAAGGGTATTAAGCTAGTCCAATTAAAAATACTATCTTATTTTCCATTTTCAAGTGCTTGAACTGAGAATATGCAGGAGGTTCAGCATTGGCGGCTGAAGCATGTTGCCAACTGCTAAACCGCTCCAACAGCACAGTAGGGGGCTCATGCAGTGGACCTCTTCAGCTAGCGGGGCTTCAGCATCTCTGCCAGTGATTCAACCAGTGCCACAATTTTGGAGTGGGCTTAAGCTGAAAGTGTGTGTGTGTGTGTGTGTGTGGGGGGGGGGGGGTGAGGCCCCCTTGTGATTATGCCCCTAGGGGGAATAGATGTTGGATAGGGGATATAATAGACTGAACTAAAATACTCCCCCTTACCCAATCCCTGCTGTCACTGGTGCAAATAAAATATTTTCTGCAGTAGCCACAGGATTGAGGTGTGCCATGGGGTGCAGCAATGAGGTAGTGTGGGTGGGGTCAAGGCAGAGTGGGGTGTGGCTTGGGGTGTGTACTAAAATCTCCCTCTCAAAAACCGGGACCCCCATGGCAGCTCTGCTTAAATAAAGGCTTCCAC